>NC_065451.1:52506362-53116362 GCF_917563875.1 Diabrotica virgifera virgifera
TAAATCGGGTGTATGTATTTACAAGCATCGTCAAATCTTCATGATCTTTTTTATTGCAAATTAAATTGATGTTACTTAAATCCTTAAAGTCGTGGTTTCACTATCAAATAATTTGATCAAACAGTTTGAGCAAACTCAGGAAGTGACGCCACAACTGCAGTTTGTTCAAATTATAAAAATCTAGTGGTCACACTATCAGTTTAGTTTGATCAAATTTTGTATTGAGAGTTGTGGTAGTATGTACATATATCAAAACCCACAAGCATTCCAACACTTTAACGAATAATAAGCCCCAAACTCTCTCTCTATTGTAGAAGGGAGACAGTAACTAACCAAAAAGAAATCAAGTCCTGATTAGGAAAAATCTAGAAAACAAACAAGAGTAACTATTGGCTACAAAAGCTGCTGTACAAAAATCAGTGTGCACGCTGAAGAAAGCAAAGCAGGGAATGATCAATGAAACAATTTTAATGTGTAGCTAGGCCACGATTGATAAACATATACAGGGGCTCACAGCTTAAATGATGCAGTCGCTACTCAATAAAGCTAGCTTGTGTCAGTGGCTCAATATTTATTAGAAAAAACTTACATACTGAAAGTAGGTAAGTCAGTATGAGTCTTCTAAAATAGCATAAGCTATGTTGTGGGTTTCAAATATGCAATAATTAACACTCCCAGTGCCAGTGTATTCTTTTAGATACACACTGTCCTCAAAACTGTGTACCGAAACAGATACACATGGCTTGTTGTGTTCGATCTGTTGTGTCACCTAAAAGGACACACTTTCTTAAGTTTTTATATGTAGAGAATAATGCTATGGCCTGAGACAGTTTCCTGGTATAACTGGGTTTGGCCTTACGACATGAAAAGATTGTAACTAGAAATTCGTATGAAAAATGTTGCCATGTATGGGCCAAAACAATTTGCTCCAACTCATTATGCAGGGAAATATTCAAGGAAAATGAAGCATAGGGAGATGCTATACGCTGTACGGATGTACATCAAACGAACTTTTCAGAGTAGCCGTCTCCAAAGTCCAATAGCTATAGTTCGTCCGCTACAACTTTTCCCATGTGTCACGATTCATTTTCAAACAAATTAAGTCAAAACATAAAGTGAAACGTACGCCGATGTGTGTAGTATATAGTATACAGTATACAAAATGTATATACACATCGACATTCGTTTCACTTAATGTTTTGACTTAATTTGCTTGAAAATTAATCGTGACGCATGGGAAAAGTTATAGCGGACGAACAATAAGATGTATTGTCAGAGAAATAGCAAATAATCCCAAAAAAGTGCACCAAAATTGACAGATGAGGTGGAAAGACAGTTTGGAAAAAGATGTAATCCTGAAACAATTAGACGGATATTACAAAATAATAATCGACATAGCTGAACTGCAAGAAATAAATCTATCAGCCAAAGAAATAAGCAACAAGGAGTTTTGTTTTCTTTATTAATTTTAGCTGATATCAAAATCATACACAAAATAAATAAAGGATTATTGTTATTTAAGTATGGTAGGTATATCTGAAACCCAAAACATAGCTTATGCTATTTTAGAGGACTTATAGTTAGTAACTTACTTTCAGTATGTAATTTTTTTCTAATGAGTCACTGACACAAGCTACAGTTTTATTGAGTAGCGACTGTATCATTTCAGAATTGAGGCTCTGAGTCACTGTAGGTGCAGTGCAGTACAATAATTTTGCTTATACAAATTATCAGTAATAAATATTTATTTACATCAAAATAAAAATTCCATCACATAATGATGTCTAACAGCTGATTATCACTCTGACCAATACGAACACAGATATCACGTGGGTAGTTCTAACCAATAAAATCGTGGAATTCATAGCGGTATTTAACGGCTCGTATCAGTAGCTGCTTAATTCAGGTGCCTGTTTTTAGTGTTGAAGTTTGAGTCGTCTTTAGTGTCAAGTAATTATGCAATTATCGGCAATTTTATATAAAATTTTTTCTCAGAGACCGATGTTGAAACAACATGCGAATAAATAGTAACCCAATTGCCAGAAGTAAAAGGTGAAGCTAGGTACAAAAAAACGGCAGTGGAAAAATTGAGCTTGTTTTTCACAAAGGAGATTTTGTATAATTGCTTTTATTTTCCTTGGTATCTTGCTAATGTTTAACCCTTATCCGGGCAACACATTTTACTTACCTAACCGGGAAACTCGGGTCCTTTGGGCCCACCACTGTTCTTTAATGTACTATTCATATTTACCCATATATTATGTCTAATATTCAATTTTGATTTTTTATTTAAGTTAAATTTAAATTCCCTAGATTAAAAAAGGTGCTACTATAGCACCTATGCGGTCTACCTCGAGAGTGAGATCTACCTGAAAGATTTGCACAAAATAATGAAATGCAAAAAAACTTTTGTAGAAAAAATATTTATTTACAAATAATAAAGATTTGGGCCAAAGAAGACTTAATTAATAAATAAATAGAATCTTTTGTAAATCTAATAGGCCATTTTATTTGAAAAGAGGGATTGTTATTTACACATACCCTGGAAAAAGATTACGATGTTGTTGCCTTTCGTTATTGTGTGAAAATCCTTCTAAGAAAAGAGTATAAAAGAGAAAATATAGTAGGGCCATAAAACTTACTCCAAAGTATATCTACATTATGATTGTTGACACTCAGGTGCCCTGTAGTTAGTAGGAGTCCAATAAAGGCATATATCTATGTAGAGTCGCAATATGTTCAGTTCTCTATCCCCAGGACTTTTTCGGCTTCTTTATTTGTACACTTCACTATTTCGTTCACAATTTTTTCGTCCACAAACAAACAAAGGGAATCAACCACACTTTGACCAGGGGCTAACATTACTTTGTGCACTTTGCTTTTTATTATGTCGCAGGATCGCATACGTCCTATCGGTTGTGGTTGACTCTTCCAGTTAGTTCCATCCTTAGTTTCAAAAATTAAACACTCTGAAATCTGGTAACTGGTAGCTACACATTCTTCTTCATTATCACTCGATACTACTTGCTGATCATCCTCTTCACTTGCTTCCGAAAGATGATCTTCAATTTCAGAGTCACTTTCAATGGCAACTACTTAAGGAGATTCTTCATCATCGGAATCCCATAAATTATTAGCAATATCTTGCAATTCTGCAGCTGATAATGGTTTTCGATATCAAACGACTGATAGCAGATGCATTATTTATTTCAAAATATGTATAGGTACCTACCTAAAAATACTATTACATTCCAACAATCATTATCAGTTATCAGTTTTTACAATTCATTTAGAATAGATATAACACCTACTGTAAGCATCTCTTTGATGTTCACATCAAAGAGATGTTCAAATTGTTTGTTGCAAGTTTAGACTTTATTATGAGATTTCCGGAATCATAAAAGTGTTTTACATAATCCACAAAAACATTACCTAGCTGCCAGATTAACTTCTGTACCTAACAAAGATTTAGGCTTTAGGTATAAATACAAGTAGGGCCCGACAGGCCCGTATTGCCCCTTCACCTGACAAAATCCTTTCAACGCATTAGGCCGCACCTACATTGGATCCGATTTTCTCCGATCAGATCAGATCCGACGTCGGCCGACGTCGGAATAGAAAATAAACCCATAGTATTAAATGGGGGTGCCTACATTGGATCCGTTTTTCTCCGATCCGATCAGATCAGATCAGATCCGACGTCGGCCGACGTCGGAATAAAAAATAAACCCATAGTATTAAATGGGAGTGCCTACATTGGATCCGTTTTTCTCCGATCCGATCAGATCAGATCAGATCCGATATCGGCCGACGTCGGGAGTAGCTTCTCCTATTCTCATCGAGAAGTGTTTGGTTTCATTACGATTGGTTGCAAGTTGAGTTGCAATTTTAGTTGCAAGTTGGCTGCAAGTTGGTTGCAAATTGGTTGCAAGTTGGTTGCAAGTTGGTTGCAAATGGGTTGCAAGTTGGTTGCAAGTTGGTTGCAAACTGGTTGAAAACTGGTTGAAAACTGGTTGCAAACTGGTTGCAAACTGGTTGCAAACTGGTTGCAAGCTAACATGTTTAAATATATTCAATGTCATCATCTCCTTAACACATCTTCATCGGAACTCATTGTCGGTGGTCGGTGGTCGAAAGATTACTGAACCAATGTAGGCACCCTCGCCGGAAAACCGGTCTGATCGGATCTGATCTGATCGGAGAAAGACGGATCCAATGTAGGCACCGCCTGTCGGATCGGATCGGATCTGATCTGATCTGATCTGATCGGAGAAAATCGGATCCAATGTAGGTGTGCACGTTAATTTCAAAAATGATAATGAATATTTTGAATAGCTCATGACTACGTTGAAGGAAACACACTTTTAAACAAATTCAGTGATGCATAAAGTTCAATATTTTTTTTTATCAGTTTATGATAAAAGAATTGGCGTCTCGTGCCCGCCGGGCCCACCTAGCCCGGATAAGTGTTAAGAGGCTTAATAAATTAAAAATAGGTATCAATCTTGTTTAATTTCACTCCTTCAAGGAGTAAACAAAAGCCTACACTTGAAAGTGTGTCAAAGGAAACATTTTTTTATGTCGGTCTCTGAGGCGGATGTTAGATTTAATGTTCAGAAAACCTATGTTGGTTGCGGAAGGTGAAGCACCTCGTTGTTTCGCACGTGCTCTATTCAAAAGATGTTCAGCATCCTTCGAAAAACCCACACCTCAAAGATTTCTATATCTGGTATCGGATATCCAGCGATAAGGTAGAGTGTATTGGGGATTTTTTCATTCTTTTAAGAGCGGACCTAGCATACTCTTTACGAGCACTTATTTCGACCTCGTGGTGAAGATCGTTTTTTCCAGCAACCAAGATAGTGAAATGTTTGAACGGGTTCTATATTGTTTGCATGGACGTGTAACAACCATTACTTTTGTTTTATTTGTGTTTATATTTACATCTAAGCTATCCCTATTCCACGAACATACGCCTGTTTTGGATTACTTCGACAACGAATATTTTACTGTGCAAAACAAGAAGAACGAAAGTAAATTGCAAATTACATTGTTGTTTATTGGAATAATTATTAGCGCCATATACTTTCGTACTTCTTATGTTGCATAGTAAAATATTCGTTGTCGAAATAATCCAAAACAGGCGTATGTTCGTGGAATGGCCCATATCTCTCTATGTTATGACATTGAAAAATCGTTGCAAACCCTCACTACTGTCCGCAATAATGACGATGTTGTCTGCGCATCTTAAGTTATTTACGTATTCTCCGTTGATTTTTATTCCTTCTTCAATATTTTTGAGGGGAATTTGAAAGATCTTTTCGGAATACATAGTATATGACATAATAGTGTAGAAACTACACAGCCTTGTCAAACTCCTATTTTTATTGAAATTGTTGTTGTCAGACGATTGTCTATTTTGTTTAGTTTGTTTTTTCATAAGGGTCACAGTGTTATAGTCTATACCATATTTTGTTACGGTTTATATGATTTTTGTGTGTTTTACTCGATTAAACGCTTTTTCGTAGTCGATAAAACAGAGAAATAGGTCTTTTCGCTGATGTCGTCATTTTTGTAGTAATATCTGAAGGCCAAATAATGCTTCCCTTGTAGCAAGACGCACACGAAATCCAAATTGATTCGCTGATTATACGTTGATATAGGTACGTAAAATTGTTAAGTAAAATTTTCAGAAAATGGCTTATCAGAATGCTTACTGAGCTAGATGCCGGCTGTAAGGAAATTGGTGTGAACATATATTTTGTAAATACACAAAACATGTCAATACTGGTACCGGTGCCAAGCGAAAATCGAAAAGTCGAATGCAACGAAACAGCATTAGTATTCCGTTCTTTAACGGTAAAACATTGCAAAACCTCTCAATTTTATTGTGCCGATATGTGCTTTTACCCTGGGGGTGGTTTTCACCCCCTCTTGGGGGTGAAAAAATATTCGTCCAATGTAAGTCAGGAAATGGATATACTGGCTAATTTTAAGTAACTTTTGTTCTATAGAGTTTTTTCACTAAGTCAATACTTTTCGAGTTATTTGGCAGTGAATATGTTCATTTTTTCAACAAAATAACCACGCTTTTAGACGGTTTTTCGCAAATAACTCAAATAGTAAGTATTTTGTCGAAAAAACATTCTTAGCAAAAATATAGCCTGTAAAAAACTAAAAAAATGGTGTATATACCACGTCCCTATACTTAGTAGAAGCAGAGTTATAGCTAATGAAAAATACTTTTATATTCATTTTACTCATTTCGTCATTCTCCGTTAGAGGACAGTCTAACCACACTCTGCTGCAAATATTTTAATATATGCAGTTCTTCTTCGTTTCGTTATGATTCAATTCAGTCTACTTGCATAGCCTCTTTAAAAAGGGGTAGACCACGAAACACGGTGTCAGAGGATGGCAAGAGACTCGAATTGATTCAAAACGAAAACGATTATTTTCTTTTCACTTTCATATTCGTTAAATTCCAGATGGAATATTTTAACGTGAAATAACCAGAAATGAAGCACGTTTCGGGAAGAACTCATTACAACTTATTTAAAGTGTTTAGAAAAAGCTTAATTTTTGTTTTATAAAAAAAATCTCTAGCATCAAAAGTTACGCTCAAAATAAAGTTATTCCCTTTTTGTTTTGGTAAAAAAATCGAGAAAATCACCCCTTAATTAGTATCTTAAAAAATGAACTTAATCATTACGACTTCACAAGTTTCTTGACTCGTGTATGTATTGTTTTAGTCTAAGAGCTGGGAGCGGATTTTGTGCGTAATAAGTAATATGGAAAAACTATACGGGGATATGTTGCATTAGTTGTGTACATGACTTTCACCAACGGCCGGAAACCAGAGTGGGGGCCGAGAGTAGTTATAAGGGGTCAAAGTCGCGGTTTTTATTATTTTTTTATGACGCTCATGATCGAGTGTCAAAAAATATACAGGGTGGTTCTAAAATTATAGCTTAGAAAAGAAATGGGCAAAATAGATAAAACACCCTGTAACTCGGTTATAAAAGCGCGGTTTATTATTTTTTTGTGACGTTCATGATCGAGATAGTGCACCAAAATTTGGGAATAAGTAGGTCATGACATACCTAATTAAAATCTCTAGGTGCTCAACGCTGCATGACCGACAAAGGGGTGGGGGTAGGGGTGAATATAAAAAATATAAGGGGTTTATTGCGACGTTCTTGATTGAGATAGTGCACCAAAATTTGGGTATAAGTAGACCATGACATAAAAAAGTAAAATCCCCAGAGCCGGAAACCAAAGTGGGGAGGAAGGTAGTTATAAGGGGTCAAAGTCCAGTTTTTCTTATTTTTTTTTGTGACGCTCATGATCGAGATAGTGCACCAAAATTTGGAAATACGTAGGTCATGACCTAACTAAGCAAAATCTCCAGGAGTGGAACACTGCGCGGCCGATAAAGGGGTGGGGGTAGGTGTTAATATAAAAAATATAAGTGGTTTTTTGCGACGTGCTAGATTGAGATAGTGCACCAAAATTTGGGAATACTTAGAATATGACTTAGCTAAGTAAAATCCCCAGAGGCGGAAACCAGAGTGGCGGACGAGGGTAGTTATAAGGGGTAAAATTCGCGGTTTTTATTATTTTTCTTTTGTGGCGCTCATGATGGAGATAGTGCACCAAAATTTATAAGTAAGTAGCTCATGAGGTAACTAAGTAAAATCTCTAGGGGCGGAACGCTGCTTGGGGTATAAAGGGGTGGTAGGCAGGGGTGAGTATAAAAATATATGTGGGTTTTTTTGCCGTTCATGATCGAGATAGTGCACCAAAATTTGGGAATAAGTAGATCATGACATACCTAAGTAAAATTTTCAGAGGCAGAATGCTGCGTGGCGGACAAATGTTGTGCCGGGTCACAAAAAAAATAATAGACACTGCGACTTTGACCCCTTAAATCTACCCTCATCCATAACTCTGGTTTTCGGCTCTGGGGATTTTACTTAGCTAAGTCGTGGTCTATTTATTTCCAAATTTTGGTGCACTATCTCAATCACGAACGTCGCAAAAAACCCCTCATATTTTTTGTATTCACCCCTGCCCCACCCCTTTGTCGGCCACGCAGCGTGCCACCCCTGGAAATTTTACTTAGTTACGTCATGACCTACTTATTCCCAAATTTTGGTGCACTATTTCGATCATGAGCGTCACAAAAAAAATAATAAAAGCGGCGACTTTGACCCTTATAACTACCCTCGTCCCCCACTCTGGTTTCCGGCTCTGGGGATTTTACTTAGTAATGTCATGGTCTACTTATTCCCAAATTTTGGTCCACTATCTCAATCACGAACGTCGCAAAAAACCTTTTATATTTTTTATATTCACCCCTACCCCCACCCTTTTGTCGGCCACGCAGCGTTCCACCCCTAGAGATTTTACTTAGTTACGTCATGACCTACCTATTCCCAAATTTTGGTGCACTCGATCATGAGCGTCACAAAAAAAATAATAAATACCGCGACTTTGACCTCTTATAAATACCCTCGGCCCCCACTCTGGTTTCCGGCCGTTGGTGAAAGTCATGTACACAACTAATTCAACATATCCCCGTATAGTTTTTCCATATTACTTATCACGCACAAAATCAGCTTGTATCTCTCCGACTATTTAAATGATCTGTAAGTTTCATCGGTTCAAAGTCCCTATTATTGAAAGGGCTGTAGTTAGAAGGGGTTGAACGAATCACTGATCACAAATGTATGCAAATTTAGAAACACCAAATCTTAATCAATTTTTGTCTAACAGAAAAAGAAAAAAATACATGATATTTAGAAAAGCAATGCTGACTTTTTTTGTTTTTCAAAATTTTTGGTATCTCTAACAATTTTTAGGTTATTTTGAAAAAAAACATATTTTTCAAAATTAAAATTTTTAAAAATTTTACTTTGAAACCAAATTTTTTCAAAAATAAGCACTTTGAATCGATGAAACTTAGAGATCATATAAATACAACATAAGTAAAATAATTTGTGGAGCGGTAACGATTAATTTCATTTAAATTGCTAATTAGGGGGTGGCCTTTCCGAAGCGTAACTTGCTTATATTTAATGCTAGAAACTTTTTGTAAAAACAAAAAGAAAGCTTTTTTTAAACACTTTAAAAAGTTATAATGGGTTTTCCCCAAAAAGTGCTTTTCCAAAGTGCTTTCGCTATGCTATACAAAAAATAATTTTTTGGATATTTCACATCGAAATATTCTATTTGAAATTTGGTGAATATGAATCTATTTTTCATTGGCTATAACTCTGGTTCTATGAGATCCAGAGACCTAACGCGTACACCAATTTTTTTTACT
The DNA here is from genome assembly GCF_917563875.1 of Diabrotica virgifera virgifera. Taxonomy (NCBI): domain Eukaryota; kingdom Metazoa; phylum Arthropoda; class Insecta; order Coleoptera; family Chrysomelidae; genus Diabrotica; species Diabrotica virgifera. The sequence goes on from NC_065451.1 coordinate 52,515,691, forward strand.
TTTTTATAAGCTATATTTTTGCTAGGAATGTTGTTTTTTCGACAAAATACTTACTTTTTCAGTTATTTGCGAAGAACCGTCTAAAAATGTGGTTATTTTGATGAAAAATGTGGTTATTCACTCGCAAATAACTCAAAAAGTGTTGACTTGGCGAAAAAGCTCTATAGAACAAAAGTTACTTAAAATTAGTCAGTTTACCCATTTCCTGACGTATTTTGGACTTATATTTTTTCACCCCCAGGGAAAAAGCATACATCGGCACAATATCACTTTTTTTCTTTGACATGTTCGCTATGTGTCTGCCAAATTTCATGTCAATCCTTCTTTAAAATTTAGAGCAAAACCCGTGAAATAATGTACTATAGTTCCAAAATACAAATACTTATGGAGCACTAGCAGATATCTTCAACTGCCAAATTATTTCTAAAAGAAGACGTCGACCAATGTGTGCTTCCAGTCATTACTTATGGCGCCGAAAAAATTTCTTTAAGCCAGAACATAACAACCAAATTCCGAGTGGTATAAAGAAGAATGGAACGATCTTTATTTGAACTCACTATTATAGACAAACTTCCTTCTTAGCCTTTTATCCTCCACGTTTAGACATGGGCCTCTCCCAACTACTTCCATCGGTCTCTATTCTGAACAACATAACGTGTGATCCAAAATTATTGTCACCATAGGTGGCTCTGAATGACAGAGATAGCTATACAGTGCATGTCCATTCTTAATTCAGATATATTTGCCAGTTTACGTCAACTTTGCAGTGTACGTCAACTTCAAGAAAAGTTAGGTTATGTAGAGATGTTGGTTGTTTGATTTTATTTATTATTTTTACTTATAATTTTGTTAATTCTTTTTATTTTTGATTAAAGTTCTGTGTTAAAGGTTTTGACTGATTTTTTATGTTTTATAATGTTAATCAAAATTAATTGATAAACCAATGATATAAATTCAGATTCAAAGAGGACATACGTAATTTTTTGCACGGCTAGCTTTGATCCCAATAATTTTGGATCGCTCGTTATTTTCATCTAACAATAAAACACTGAAAACGTTTGTTTTCTATACTTCCACAAAATTTATTACAACTATGTGACTACAGCTGTTTCGGCAGAGTGGCTTTCTAAAGTGATATAGTTTACAATGGTTTGCCTAACTGAACTTTTGTCTTTAACTGAAGAGGTTGAGGAGTGGGGAGCTGTTTGTCTCGAGTTGGTCATCCAGAATTATATCTGTATTTTTTAATTTATTAATTTCCATATATTCTAATAAAGATAGCTTAAGGCCTTTATTTTGAATATGCAGAATTGGAAACTGTTCATTAAAAGAATGATTATGATCTAGAAGGTGAAGTGCGTATGTAGAAGTGACTGTTTTTCTATTGTTGAAAGCCCTTTTGTGTTCTGCTATTCGTTTGTCAAAAGTTCTGCCAGTTTGACCGATGTAAGTTTTCGGACAGTCACCAGTAAGTTAGTTTGTAAACACCACTCTGTAGTTGTTTTCTCTTTCGGCTCTTATTGTTCTTAATATATTTGCTTAAGTTGTTGTTAGTTCTAAAAGCTGGTGTTATTTCTTTCTTTTTTTATGTATCTGGCTATTTTTGTTGTTATCTTGCCATTATATGTGATAGAGCAGAAGGTAGTGAGTTCTTTCTGTGGTGGTGGATAGACTAATTTCAGGGCTTTCTTATGGAGTTTGACATCATGTGACATCATCAGGGATGGGCGGTGTCGATAATGTCATGTCGACAATTCGATTGTCGACATGTCGACAATCATGTCGATGTCGAGTGATTTAAAGTTGTTGCCAATGTCGACAATGTCGAGTATGTCGACAATTAGCAAACGATCAGAATGACGTTCCGTGCGCACTAATTTGAAATTTTAGGTTAATCTGGCTGCGCTGACTTATTGAAAAAGTATGCATTAATGTTTCAACAAGTTGCAAAGAGACCAAATAATCTCAAACTTTTGAAACTTTTAACCTCACTATTAACTTGCGATTGTCAAATTCATAGGATATTCCATAATTGTTTGATTGCAGGTTTTTCAAGTGTAAATGAATTTTAAATAGATTCATATAGAGACAATTTATTATGTGCAAACCTCATGATAGAGTAATGCAATGTAATGAATCTAAAATATTACCATATAGATGCAAAACCAGAAAAAACCAGCAAAACAAATTTTCATAGATTTTTAATTTTCTATCGTTACTCGTAAACTCGTAACATTTACAGAAAGGTTTAAAAAAATTAAAAAGAAACGTAAACCTAAACGTCAGTAAACGAGGTAAGATTCAAAACCACAATCAAACATATCTCAGTACATTGAAACCTTACCTTGTTTCCTAACATTTCGTTTACTTTTTTTAAATTTTACTAACTCTTTATTATAATAATTATAGTATAATAATTACTGAAACTGCAGCAGTCTTGCTGCAGCTGTATTTTTTATCACATTTCCACATACACAACATTTAGCCGCGTGCTTTCCTTCTATCTTTAATACTTTGAATGATAATATATCATAGTTTTTATTCAGTTTTCTGCCACTCATTTTGATTCTGATCAGATCAGATCACATTCAAAGTTTACAACTGAATAATTTCATAACATAACCTCACTTTTTTCCATTATGGACACGTTGCTGACATTGTCGACATTGTCGACATTGTTGACACGTTCTCGACATTGTCGACACGTCTGTGTCGACAATTAAAGTCGACGTGTCGATGCCCATCTCTGGACATCATCCCATCCTACACAACACAAACTAGCAGCCTACCTTAACATGATACATAGACTAACAGAAATTCCCATGTCAAAATAACTTCGAGAGAGAACTGAACATCATTAAACAAATAGCAGTAAATTATGGCTATAACGAAAAAAAAATTAACAAAATTTTAAACCAAAAACTCCATAACAAAGCCCTGAAATTAGTCTATCCACCACCACAGAAAGAACCCAGTACCTTCTGCTCTATCACATATACTGGCAAGATAACAAAAATAGCCAGATACATAAAAAAGAAAGGAATAACACCAGCTTTCAGAACTAACAACAACTTAAGCAAATATATTAAGAACAATAAGAGCCGAAAGAGAAAACAACTAAAGAGTGGTGTTTACAAACCAACTTGTGGTGTCTGTCCGAAAACTTACATCGGTCAAACTGGCAGGACTTTTGACAAACGGATAGCAGAACACAAAAGGGCTTTCAACAATAGAAAAACAGTCACTTCTACATACGCACTTCACCTTCTAGATCATAATCATTCTTTAAATGAACAGTTTCAAATTCTGCATATTCAAAATAAAGGCCTTAAGCTATCTTTATTAGGATCTATGGAAATTAATAAATTGAAAAATACAGATATAATTCTGAATGACCAACTCAAGACAAACAGCTCCCCACTCCTCAACCTGTTCAGTTAAAGACTTTAAAAAGGCAAACCCATAGTAAACTAAATCACTTGAGAAAGGCACTCTGCCGAAAAAGCTGTAGTCACATAGTTGTAATACATTTTGTGGAAGTATAGAAAACAAACTTTTTCAGTTTTTTATTGTTAGATAAAATTAACTTCCATCAAGTAACGGTCGAATTCATCAACTAACATATTTTCAATTTGTTCCGGCTACTCTTTTAATATCATCAACCCATCTCATCTGTGGTCTTCCTCTCGGTCGTTTACTTTCGAAAGGTCTCCAGTGTTAATATTATTGCATTCTAACGTTGGTCTTTTTGTCTAGCAGTCTGGCCTGTGAAGCTCCATTTAAGTTTGGCAACTTTTGTTCTTATCTCCTCGACTTTTGATTTTGATCTTACCCAGTTGTTTTTTTTTATCTGACCGTCGTATACCTAACATTGCTCTTTCTGTTGGCTAGTTTATGTATATTTGCCTTGGTTAGGCAGTGAGAGGTAGCAGATATAGGATACGGCAGTTAACCTTTTAACTGCCAACGTTCCCATTTTGGGAACACCTATTAAAACATTTTTTTTTGGATTGTTTATGCAATTATTTTTGTAAATCGCACTACATAATGTTTTGTAAAGGTAAGGGGCTTGCTAGTTTATCAAAAAAATTTACTTAGATTTAGGTTCATTTTCTTAAAAAAAAAAGTAAAAAGCACAAAAATTCAATTTTTTGATTCGTTTTACGGTTTTTGCCATCAAGTCAGCAAAAATTATTCTATTGCTATTATTTTTTCAAGTAAGGTAGCCAATTGACTACCTTAGTAAATAGTTTATACTGCGCTTGAATTCTTTCATTACTTTTTGAAAAAAATTGTCGGAATTAGCCATGTCCCAAAATGGGAACGTTGGCATCATTGAGTACCTAATATACCCTAATAAATTATAATGTCGTTTCTGTTTGCTCGTAAATTTTCAAGGGCAATAACGATTAGTGCAATCGCCTTTCAAGTGATAATAGGAATTTAGGAATAACAAACAGTCGATAGAGCTGTTCAAGAAGAACACATGTGTACGGGATGCTTTGGAAGATGTGGAAACCTCATTATCCTCTAACATTGATGTTGTAATACTTACTCCCATTTCAGGAGACCGAGATATTGATAGTGACGAGGACACTCTTGAGGACCAGATTTTGGACGTGGTTGACATGCCAATAGAGGTTCCTGGAGAGGTAGAAATTCATTATGGTGATGCCGAATCAGATGACGAAGAAGAATCAGTTGGAAGTCAAGCATCACAAAAAAGGAGGAAATCTGAAAAAGTGGCAATCCAGCAAGAAGCCCAAGATCCACCTAAAGTAGGAGCGAGCATATGGGTAAAACGGAGTTTGAAATATTCTCTTTGTTTTTTACTCCAGAAATTATTAGTTTTATACGTAATCAAAGCGAAACTTACGCTCGAAGGGGTCTAAATTTTCAAAATTTTACAGTTTCTGATGAAGATATTCGTCAGTTTATTGGCTTGCTCCTGATTAGCGGATATCATCATCTACTCGACGAAAATGACTACTGGTCAACGGCGGATGACATGCAGGCTCCAAACCTTGCAAAAACAATGAGCCGTGAAAAATTCAGAATAATAAAAAGATATCTTCACGTTTGTGATAACTCTAATTTAGCTCACTCAAAAGTAGCTAAAGTTTGACCACTTTTCGAAAAATTAATATTCAGCAGTTTGGAGTTTTTCATAAACATGTAAGCATTGATGAATCAATGGTTCCATATCATGGCCATCACTCAGCTAAAATTATGTTAGAAATTCTGCAAAATAAGAACAGCCATGTTGTATATGCAGCTACTCCCTTCTGAAATCTTTATCAGAAAACGGTATACGGGCTTGTGGTACAGTTCGAGAAAATAGGATCAACAAATGTCCTTTAGTTTCATCCTCAATCATCAAAAAACAAGATCGAGGGACCTATGATTACAAATCAGATAGCGATGTAAGTAAGCTTTCTAGTAACCCCTGTTCAAAATTCCACCAGAAGAGTGAAGTCTGAACATAAAAAGATGTAACTCAACCAAATTTGATAAGACAATATAACATTGGAATGGGTGGGGTTGACCTTTTTGAACGTTTAGCTGCTTCTTATCGTCCCCGACTTGGATCAAAAAAATGGTGGTGGAACTTGATTGCTCATGGATTGAATTTGGCGGTTGTGGCAGCTTTTCGCTTTTTTCAACATGAGAATGCAAATATAACACACCTTGAGTTTCGCAGAAACGTTGCTCTAGCCCTTGTAAAAGCAGGTTCAGGTCAAAGAAAAAGAAAAGGCGGTCCATCTGCCCCTGTTCTAAGCGACATAAAATTTGACGGGATGAATCACATTCCCGAAGGCACTAACCAAGGGCGTTGTGTTGTGTACTATAAAAATACTAGACTTTTTTCAAACAGTTAAGTATTTTATTTTTAGAAAATACATAATACCTTACATGCCAACGTTCCCAAAATGGGAACAACATGATAAAGACAAAATACAGCAGCAATATTTTTTTTTACTTCAAAATCTATTAAAATATGTCAAAATCAATAGACCTTTTACATATTATCTGTTTATTCCAAATATTTCGTATAGCCGCCATTAAAAGGTTTATTTAACGGAAAGGTCGACGGAAAAAGAGGAATTGGTAGGAAGAAATATTTATGGCTTAGAAACAGTCAATGAACTGGTTTATCAGCAGATGAATTATTTCATGCCGCACCAGATCGACAACAATATCGGCAAGTTGTCATGGAAGCTACCCACGCCTAAAATTTGGGCACGGTACTTAAAGAAGAAGAAGCCTTGGTTAGGATACGGGTTTGACATTAATATATCATGATAGGAAGGATGAACTGGTTGAACACTTCAAGTATTGGGGTATTTTCCGGTTCTTAAGTATCCAACTAAGTTTTACAAATCCTGCCCATGCTAGTCTGACTCTCCCAGTAATTTCCGCACTTTGGTTCTCTTTGTCAAGTTTCAGGATTTGGCCTAGTAGACTAAGAGCCAATAAACCTATACATGTGAAATTTGCTAATCATTTTAGGCACGATAAGACCCTGTAACTTAAATAGTAGAACCTAAAAGAAAACGAATGAACACTGTGCCGTCTCTTTTTAGTGGCACATGCGTCGACAGTGGCTATTATGAACGAGATAAATAAATTAAAAGGTGCTTGCTTATTCCCATAATTATATTTTTTTCATTTTTATAAGTTCTATGTGATTTAAAAATCAAATTCAGCGTAATTTTAACCCGACATAATTGAACTTGCCCGACAACACATTCAGATAGCCATTCGTCAACGCAAGTGATAGAATTAAAGATCAAAATGGTTCTCGATATAAGAATGAAAGTTTTGAAGTAGGTCTGGCTTTATAACCAACAACGTCGTCGATGCTTATCTCATAAACTACAAAGACAATGGAAAGGTCGTGTATGAAGTTAAAAAGAAAATAAATGACGTACTATACCGAACTAAGAAGTTTCCAAAAGGTAAACCAAAAGTTGTTCATATCAATCGTCTTGCACCATATGCTGGCTCAAATGAAACAGAAGAAACACGGGACATCTTGGATATTAGTGCACCCTAATATGTCTGTGTAGATTTTGGCATTTGATCCGACCATCACTTGTAACACCGTTGCCGTATCCTCTATTTTTTCATACTATCACGTTACAATTTTTTGTGATATTATACACGAGCGGGATACCCTCAAAAAAGCGCTTAATTTTCGAGATACTGACTACGGAGGGGTGAATGGCTAATTTTAGTCATACTTTATATTTTCGAGGATGCTGAAAACGAAAATGAGGTTTATTTTGAATTTTATCTGGGCGAACATTGTCAAAATCGCAATTTTAACCTAAAAATAAAAAAAAAATGAAATCACGTTTTTTGCGTTTACCTCACTACAACTCTGTTCCATTTTAATATTTTTTTCTGAAATTTTTACAGTATATAGCTGTTACATTTTTGAAGACAAAGGTACCTACTTCAAGTTTTTATTCTTATCATGATAAAGGTTACGAAGTTTTAAAAGAAAAGTGTGCGGATTTGTGCATTGCAAAGTTTGATTGCAAAAGTTGTGTGACGAAGTTTCAAATTTAGCTTTTTAATCACGTTTATTTGAAAGTAAAGAGTACAAAGAAGTTTTCTGGTAAGTTTTAGATCAAAATATTTTATATAAAAAGAATAGTGCAACTTTTAATGTCGACATCAGAAATCCCCAATATAACACTTATATTTTGAGAAACAGACTATCTAGGTCTAATTTCTCACCTTTAGTACTATCCTTGGATTATAAGCTTTCATTTGACACCTCATTTGTCATTCTACCTAGTACAATGACGAAGAAGTAAACGTTCTTATTCTATTAGTCTTGTACGTACATTTAACATTGATTGAAATTATGTAAGAAATGCCATGGCAACACTGTGACGCACAAACATAAGATTCAGCTGTGCGTTACATAGGGTGCATTAACATCCAAGATGTCCGAAACACGGGCACTCCAATCTGAGATGAAAAATGTCGGAGAGCCGAAGTTTAAGTAATTTATGTCAAATTGCGCCGAAAGAAAGACTGCTACATTCGGCGTCATCACAGAAATTCAGCAAGGTTTGTTTAGTGTTCCGGAAAACGTCTCTCTAGCCCATTGTGTTGCCCAATTCGTCGGATTACTAAAGAGTCTCGTCCGTATTTAATAGAAAGGTCAGCCCCTTGGACGAGTTAAAATATCAGCAGCCTAAAGTTAGAGGAGTACTACAATTAGAAGGTGGTCCTCAATCTTTGCTGTATATGGTGACCACTACCAGGAAGTCTTATATAGACACGCAAAGCTAGGAGAACATATGGCGTGCTCTAATTTAAAAAGATGGTGTGTAATTATGAAATTAAAAATTTGGCTGTACCAAAGATAGGCCATGCACTAGAAAATCTAGATTTGAAGATTGTGAGAAACAATCTTGAATTTATTTTCAGAGAAACCGACATACGAATTACTGTGTGTTGCATTAAACCGAAGAAGTCGTGCTCCTCAAAGATAGTAAACTGTTATTTCTTCTTGAGCGTGTATGCGGAGCTGGAGAGTCTTGTAAATTCCGCCATCCTGAACCTTCATTCAGAGTTTCTGATCGAAAGGGTCAGATTTAAGAGGGGAGCAGTGTAAGGAAAATAGTAATTTCGACCAACCCCGGTAACAGCTGCAACTCTACCATCTGATTCACGCAAGTCTAGATATTTCTCGGCGTTGTTGCAGGAAGCGGCTGGAGTCGAGACCATGTGGGTTTAGAGATGAGCGGAACATTCTAGAAAATAACCCATTTAATATAGCGCGCTGGGTGCTGGCACACAATTAGTTAGTTATAGGATGAAATTCCGAAATGCAAACTTATACATAAATATAATCTTATACAGGGTGTCCAGAAACTCTCCCGACAAACGAAGACTGGAGATTCTTCAGATAATTTTAAGTCAATTTAACCCAATTCACCTAGTTCGAAAATGCTTCCTAAGGGAGATAGATCCCTTTGAAGGTGGAGTCATGGAATTAGTTTTGCTTAGATATTTCAAGAACGCTTCAATTTAGGAAAACAAAAACTGGTACACTTATTAATCTTGCAGAGATAAATCAATTACATCAATTACGAATTTCTAGTAACGGTCATAGGCGCCCGTTCTGGGTGAGGTAACGGTTATTTTATCATATAACTTTTTTATCTTTAACTTCTAAGCATTTTTTATACTGGATTAGTCAATTGTAAGGTATTCTAGTACTTAAAGGTGCTCTTGCTTTAAGTCGGTAGGATGCACCGTTTTCGATAAAAATCAATTTGAAAATTTTTCGTTTATTGAATTTGAAAAAAATTTTCAAAAAAAAAACTATTTAGAAAAACGAAAACTGGTACGTTTATTTATCTTCCAGAGATAAATCGATTTCCTTAGTTGCGAAATTCTAGTACCGGTCATATTCGTCCGTTTTTGGTGGGTTATTTTATCGCATAACTTTTTTGTCTTTAATTTTTAAGCATTTTTTACATTTGATGATTAAATTATGAGGTATTCTAGTACTAAAACGTACTATTACTTTAAATCAGTAAAATACACCGTCTTTTTTTGACAAAAATTTTCAAATTTCCTTCAAATTTAATAAACGAAAAATTTTCAAATCGATTTTTCTAGAAAACGGTGCATCCTATCGCATTAAAGCAAGAGTAACTTTGAGTACTAGAATACCTCACAATTTAATAATCCATTGTCAAGAATGCTTAGAAGTTAAAGACAAAAAAGTTATGCGATAAAATACCAGATGCCCTACCCAAAACGGGCGCCTATGACCGGTACTAGAAATTCGTAATTGATGGAATCGATTTATCTCTGGAAGGTAAATGAGCGTACCAGAAAACTAATTCCCAGGCGCCATCTTCAAAGGGCTCTAGCTCCCTCCAGAAGCATTTTCGGACTAGGTGAATTGGGTTAAATTGTCTTAAAATTACCTGAAGAATCTCCGGTCTTCTTTGTCGGGAGAGTTTCTGTACACCCTGTATAAATCCGAACTGTGGGTTTTATTTTAACTGTAAACTCGCTACACTATATTAAAATAAAACAGGTAAAATTTCATATTATTTTTATTTTTAATGAACACTGGCTTAAACGTGTACACGTTTCAAAGTTTTTTTAAGAATATTATTTTTATGTTAAAATCTATTTTATACACATTCATACACAATCACAAACACTTCTAATATTTACAAATAACATACAAGCGCTTACTAGTCCATGTACTCACGGTTTTTGCTCCAAATTCCAAAGAACCGCTTGGATTGACATGGAATTTGGCATAAACGTAGCTACCATGTCAAAGAAAAAAGTGATATTGTGCCGATGCGTGCTTATGCCCTGGGGGTGAGTTCCTCACCCAAAGAATATACATTCAAAATAAGTCAACAAATGGCTAAACTGACTAATTCTAAGCAACTTTTGTTACATAGCGTTTTTTCATTAAGTTAATACTTTTCGAGTTATTTGTGCGCAAATGTTCATTTTCAACAAAAGAAACACGTTTTTCGACGATTATTTACAAATAACTCAAAAAGTATGTATTTTATCGAACAAAAACATTCTTGGAAAAAATATAGCATATAAAAAAGTGAAAGTAAGTGCTACATGAATGAGGTCACTAGAGCCAGGTTAGCTATGTTAGGTCTGGATCCGGCGTATGAAAAAAAAGTTGATTAATAGCAAGCTGAAAATTTGTTAATACTTAAGGGTGTCTAGTCGGACAAACTTTGATATATGGGAACACTGGAACAGGGGAAGTTTTAATCGTGGAACAGTTTAAAAATTTGGAACGGTCAGACTACGAAAACGGCACACTTATTTTGTCCGACAGAACAGACTTAAACTCTCCGAACAGAGATTAAACTCTCACGCAAAAATCAGACTGCTGTTTATCACCAAGTGGGCGTTTTAATGAGTGGAATATGTAGAATACGTCAAATGATATGAATTATGACAGGTGATAAATAGCAGTCTGATTTTTGTATGAGAGTTTAATCTCTGTTCGGAGAGTTTAAGTCTGTTCTGTCGGACAAAATAAATGTGCCGTTTTCGTGGTCTGACTGTTCCAAATTTTTAACCTGTTCCACAATTAAAACTGCCCCTGTTCCAGTGTTCCCATATATCAAAGTTTATCCGACTAGACACCCTTAAGCTATTAACAAATTTTCAGCTTGCTATTAATCAACTTTTTTTTCATACGCGGGATCCAGACCTATGTGCTTGCCAAATAATGCCAATCCAATCGGTTCTTTAAAATTTGGAGTTTTGCACCATTTTACCGTGAGTGAATAGACCATTACGTAGCTTTAATTTTTTCTTCTGCATCTTTCGTTAATTTTCTCCTACTACATTTCTTTTTTAAGTACAAATTTCTCACTTTTTGAAAAGGTATTTCGAACGTGAGTGTCAGAATTATTGCGATTAATATAATACAAGCGTATTCGGTAAGGTTTAGTACTATCCAGAAAAAATTTGTTTCGTTCGATGACCTGGTAATACCAACGTTGTAGAAGTATACTGGAAACTGGGTAAGGTATACTGTGTAGGATATTTTTGTCCAGAGTAAAAATATTTTGTTGGAGAAGAGGTAACCAGCAATATCTAAAATATAAAAAGTATTTAAAGAAAAAATCATTAATAAAGCATATTTATGTAACTTAAAATTATTACACTTTTTAAAATATAGATTGTATAGATACATTGGCATTTGTTAGTTGTTTCAGAGTCTACTACAAAGTGAAAAATCTTCTTCTTCTTTCTTTATTTAAGAAAATTTTGCTTGTTCATCGGAGGATTGTTGTCGCAATGAAAGATTTTCATTCCATCTCTTGCGCGATTGGCCTATACTTCTTTTACCACTTGGTGATTTGAGCCTTACTATTTTAACAACTCTCGTAGCCATTACTATACTGATGTGATGGTTTCAGTTTATTTTCTATTTAGTGTCTACTCGTTTATCCTTTGTACAGTACATTTTGTTCTAATGCTGTCACTCCTCACTCGATTTCTCAGTGTGTTTCCTGCAATTATTCTCAATATTCTCGTTTCTGCCGTTTTTAGCACTCTCTGTGTTTTGGTTGGTACTGTGACGGCTCTTGTTTCTGATACGTTCTGATTCGATAGATTCTTGATTTCCTCTCACAGTTAATGTATCTGTTACGCCATATAGTAGCATTAAGGCATCCTGCTAATCCTGCTAATCTATTTCCTCTGTGTACTTGAGACTTGATCCTTCTTTTTCAACGTCTCCAATGCTAACATGCACTAAAATACATGTTTTTGCTTTTTCACTGATTAGTAAGTATTGTTTTGGTTTGCTGATTTTAAATCCTTTTGCTTTCATATTAAATCTCTAAAGTAGTCTTAGAAGGCGATCTTCATTTTGGGCTATCAATATTAAATTGACTACTTAATAGACTATTTATATTTGTTCTTCTCCATTCTGTATCTTTTATATTATATTCCATACTATACTTCGCCAGGTTTCTGTTAGCCATTTTGTAACGTTCTGATCATAGCAAGACCAGGGCATTAAGCAATACCACACTGCTGGGAGAAACGAGGGGAGGAATGCCTCGAACATCCCTTAAGATATTCAAAAGAAAAACGTCCACCGTTTCATCCATCAAAATGGTGCTCTGCCCGACTGCTCAGCCCTGGGTTCGTTCCCTGTTCATTCTTCCTTCCAGGTTAAAGCTTTACGTGATATGGCATTTTATATTTAACTAGCTGTTAAAGTATTTAAAATGGTTTAGATGTTTTATCTCTTCTCCATTACGAGAAAGTAGACCTTTATCTATATTAAACTTTTTAACTGCCATCCACTTTATCTTTCAAATGTTAATTTCAAGAGCCGTCCGATAACTTACTTCTCTGATTAAATTTAATAATGCCTAGAGATGTTAAAATAACCTGTATATCCCTGTCTCCTCTTATCTCATAGACCACATTATCATCACATCAACATTGCCTTGATAATCTGTTTTGATCTTGATATATTTCAGGATTCGTCTCCATTCTGACATATTTTGTGGTTTCCTTCTCCATTTTTGTTTTATTTTTAAGGTTGGTATATAATTTTATATTTGTGCGATTAATGTTGTAATGTTGAGATCCTAGTATTTTTTGTCTAGTTCAAAGTTGTATTTTCTTCGCCAAATTCCTTTTTGTGTTGTGCCGTTGTATATGTGTCACAAGATTTTAGTCTCAAAAAAACCTAATAATCTTTCCTTACTTTTAGAAAATGTTCAGCTTTCTGAACCACATGTGAGTACCGGTCTTACGTTTTGCGGAACTGTTGCTATATTATATCTGTATTGATAAGTTAAAAGGTCTTAAGTCAAAAATACTGATTTTGACAAAGTTTGTTAGTATGTTAAAAAAATTGATATAAAGCACTACAAATCGATTTATTTTCATCTCTATTGTCTCTATTTTGAAATTATCTATTAAATTCAATTAAGTTTATCGATTTAATCGAATTTATCGGTAGAATAGTTTTATCGATTTTTTAACGTACTTTTGACTTTTTCACTTAAGACTATTTTACTTATCAGTACAGATATAGGCTTCTAACTAAAATCTTATACAGTGTATATACTGTAAATATAAACACCTAAGATGAATAAAGCAGTTTTAGCACTTAACAAAATTATGTAATAAGTACATTAGTGTGGCCCTTAACATATGTGAGAAAATTTAAATTTTGAAATTTCACCCTCTCACACCCCAAAAGTTTTCCATTATACATAAAACTTAAACGTGCGAAATTTCATGAAAATCTGTGAATATTTAGAGGTGGCCCCGGGTCTGGAAGTTTCGTATATTCGTTATTCATGTTAGTATATTGCCATTATAAAATAATGGGATATATAAAATAATTTTAATAATTTATTAATAAAAATAAATAATTTCTATGATCGTTAACACCTATAAGAAAGATTCACTACAGTTATTACTTCTTATGTTGTTTTGTTTTCAAGATTCCGCTTTTTATATAGCCCGGAAACATTTTTCGATGCTCCCCGACTACTTGCAAGAGGTACTGTAACTGTTCTCCCTTATTAGTGAGTTTTTGTTAAGATATTCAATCAGTGCAACTCCTCTTTCTGTCCTGTCATTTGTCGTCACGAAATTCTTCACTATATTTTAAGTTGCCTTGAAACTTTCATCATCTTTCCATTGAACCGGATCTCTTTTTAAAAAGTCATCAAGAAGTCCAAGCATGTTGAAGAATTGTTTGGAGTTTACAGTAAAAACTTCTCCAGAACTTTGCTCTCCAAAAAAATGCACAAGATTTCATATCAGTAGGACGTTTTAGAGGGTGTTCAGCCGCTTCATTCTCCATAGTTGCAACCATTAATCTTTTGGATTCTGGAAGTATCCTGGAATCAAAAAGACTCATCGGAAACAGATTTTCAGATAGATATCATAAGTGTTTTTGAAGTTTTTGGCTCGTAACTATGGCACTTCTTTCGTTAAGGAGCTGTTTGCTAAGTCGAAATCATTGAATGGCGCTTCAATATCTAATGGTGCTTGTATCTAGTCCCTCAAGTATACGCTGACTGCGAAGAGCGCTGATTTACAATTCCCTTCGGCTCCGAAGCTGTGATTAATTGGCTGTGAAGCAACCACATCTTTATAGCATAGATAACTTTAGACCACCATCTCGCCTCTGCATGGCTCCAGAATAATAGAAACGAACCAGTTGGAAGCCAGTTCAAAAGTACTTTTGTCTATAATTGAACAGCTGTCTTGAATCTTTCGAAAATACTTATTTTAAGGCTAGATCATTTACTACTCATTACCTCATCAAACACAGATCCAACTATAAGTTCCGAAATGCGGTGGTGGCAGGCTAAAAAAAGTAAGTCCTTTCTGGAGTTATGCTGAAGAATGGTACATGTTCCAGACTTCAGCCCTGAGTCGCATGCAGTAGTATCGAAACATAGAGCTGCGACTTCATGAACAATACCCCATTCCTACAAACATTCCAAAATGGCATTTTCCTGGGCAATTCCCGTTCCATTGTGTAATTTTGGAACACCCACCAGCTGTTCATATCCACGATTGACATTTGACACAACAACAGAAAGGCGACCCACATGTTTCTTGGAAGTTAAGTCCTCCATTAGCTTATCGTCCAAATGAAGAATAACAGGTCCAGAAATTAAAAAGTCTTTTTTTTTAATTTTGTTGCAATCTTGAATCGAGTTATCCCTCTCTCGCGCTGAATATAGTTGCGATTGATGACTAACGAGCTTACATCATGACCAAGACTGGATACTACATCACTAATAATAAATGTGGCTGTCTTGTACGATACCTGGATTCTATCGAGGGAAGACAAAAATTCAGAAGTCATGATTTTGATTCGTGCTCTTTTAGGTAAGGTTTCACCTTCAGAAGTCGCAGCCGCACCAACGTTAGCATCATCATTGTTGTCCAAGTCCATTTAACCTTCACCAATTTTAATATTCTTTATTCCTGTGCTTAACTGTAACTGATAGGCGATTAATTATTAATATATTTTACATTATTGGCAGAAATTCGTAGTACATGACTAATTTTAATTGCATGGGGTCTCAGGGGCTCGGGGCCACCTTTAAATATTTTCAGATTTTAATAAAAATTTATATTTTTAAGTTTATTCATAATTGGAACAATTTTAGGGGGTGAGAGGTAACAATCGTTAAATTTCATTTTTAAGGGCCACCCTAAAGTAAATGTTACTATTATATCAATCTACTTACCTTTGTATCCTAACTGCCAAACAAATATGATCCAAGCGAACGAAAAGCACCACAAAATGGGTGATACAGCAGCGTACCAAGCAGCATCCTGAGCATTGTAAACGTAATCTATGTTTCCCATATATGCTGCTCCAAAAAATGATACACAGAATGTCAGAATTGCTAAGGCGTTTCCAATATTTACCTGGGTCTAAAAAACAAAATAAACATTAATCACTTGAGGCGTTTTAAAATATTATCTAATAGTGAAACGAAGTCCTTTTTCCACGGAAAGTTATTCAGAGAAGACAATAAGAATATAGAGTTGGAGGTTATGCAGTTTTATTTTTTTACTTTTAGCTTCTTTTTCTTCTTGCAGTACTGTCTCCTATCGGAGGTTGGCTACCATCACAGCAATCTTAACTTTGTTGACTGCAGCTCTGAACAACTGTATTGAACTGCACCCATACCACTCCCTTAAATTTCGCTACCAGAAAACCCTCCTACGTCCCACATTTCTCTTTCCCGAGGTTTTTCCTTGGTTGTTGGGTTTGAGGACTTTTAGGTTGTTACCTACTTATTTATTGAAATTTATTAACATGCCTAAAGTGTCTCTATGTCGTATGCGGTCTACGTGAAAACATTATAAAACACAGTGTGTACTTATACAGAGTGGGCCAAATAAAAGTGTCCACATCGATATTTGGCAGTATTTATTAGATTTTACGAAAATGACGAAACAGGTCGATTTTTGTTCAAAGGGGGACACATTTTTACTCTATTATTCTCCATTGTTTTATGTTTGCCATGGTTTTCAGGTGGTCTTCCACGTCATCCAACCATCTCG
Source organism: Diabrotica virgifera virgifera (assembly GCF_917563875.1). Taxonomy (NCBI): domain Eukaryota; kingdom Metazoa; phylum Arthropoda; class Insecta; order Coleoptera; family Chrysomelidae; genus Diabrotica; species Diabrotica virgifera. The sequence goes on from NC_065451.1 coordinate 52,532,296, forward strand.
TTCTGGAATATCCTTTTTTAGAATTTCTATCAGCTTCCATTGTTATATTTTCCTTGTTGTTTTTGCATCGTCTTGTCTCTGCACAATGCACACGTCCCAGCAATGACAGTCTTTGACTTTTCACAAATCGTACAATATCGTAACGTTTATTCAATTCATTAACCTCGTTGTTTCTCCTGATTCTTCATGTGCCGTCTCCCTCTTGCACCGGGCCATATACTTTTCTCAGTATTGTTCTCTCGAATACCCTAAGTTGGCCTTCATCTCTTTTCGTCATTACCCAGGTTTCACAATCATAGGTTACTACGGGTCTAATCGATGTTCTGTAGATAGTCATTTTGGTTCTTTTGTCTAATAATTTCGATGCCATCAATCTTTTATTAGCACAGTATGTACGATTCCCGCTGGAAATACGTGCATTAATTTTGCTACTTACTAAATTCTTCTGGTTGATTTATGTGCTCACATAATATGTGAAGGTATCCACACGTTCAATAGTATAGTTGTCTATTACGCCAGGGCAGATAAATAAAAATGAGCGATTTCAGGGTAAAAATAAATACAGGTATTTGAAGGTGCTAAATCGTAGGGGGCCATAGTTAATTAAAAATACATACAGAGGTACTCGCAAATCAACCTCAGTTTTTTATAAACAAAGGCCAAAGTCAGAAAATATGGTTTTTTGCCTGTAGCATTTTTTGTATCATATTTACAGCAAAAGTTTTGTTATGAAAGTTGTGTATCATAAAAAATCGATTAATTTTAATTTTTATTAGTTAAAATTGATAAATAATTAACCGAGATAATTGCAAAAAACCACATTTTTTGCACTATTTTATAAATGTTAATAACTTTTAATAAATATCCCCTAAGGACCATATTGCACCTCGATTATGAGGTTATTATGTGCCTTTATTAGAGTGCAAAGTATCAAGAAGATCGTTTTGTTAGTTTACGTGTTACGTTAATTGTTTATCCAAAACATTGAATGTTTAAACATCTATTGTTGCCCAAGAAGTATTTTCAGAGCTTTTTAGCAAAGTGAAATGAGTTCTTAAAGACTCAAACTACTTAGAAATTAAAAAAAAAACGATACATTTATTATTTAAATGTTCTTAAACAAGTCGTTAATAAATAGTGAGTTTTTTTCTTATAAACAATTAGAATAACTTTGTTATTTTTCACGACAAATAATTATAATTAGTTGTATCAGAAAAGTGGTGAACAGACACACATTAAAAACTAAAAGTAAACTTTCTATGACCAATAATACCCAAGTTATACTTTTTTTTTGAAAAATCATATCTGTATTGTTTATAAATATTAAGAGTCGAAATTTGCACAGAATCATAATAGGCATCTATATGTTACACTGCAATTAATAACTACAGTATATCATCTATTTAAAATGAGTAATAACCCTTTAAAATAAAGGTACTCAAGCTGACTTAACTGGGACCGTGTGATGGGGGAAGGATCTCTGAGTCCGCTTTCGCGCGTCGAGATTTTGATATTGAAATTTCAAATTGGAGCGCTTGAAAATTTTTACAATAACTCCGGTTCCAGAGAACCTAGAGCCTTCATTTTTTTTTAAATTGGGGTAACTCGACGAAATATTAACGACTAGCTAATTTTCATTCACCGGAAAAATCGGGAAATTCTGGAAAATGAACTTTTTTGTTCAACTTTCATTTACAACGTTAACACTAATATATTTCAATAAATATTTTCATAGCATATTATAAATTTGTAAATAAATAATAGAACGTACAGTATATGTATATACAGGGTGGTTCATCGTATTTGCCTCGGTCTCTGTACGGAAAACGATTGATATTTAAAAAAATTCTTCACAGTCATTTACAGGGCCATTAACACTACAATCTAAAACTAATGATAATTATGCAGGGTGCTTCAAGAAAGAGGGGTATGTTAAAGTTATATTTTCTCTTACGGAACACCCTACACGTGAGCCATTTTTGAATTTTCCTTAAAAAATAAGCTATATTTTTATAAGGGTTTCCTACATCTAAATACAGGGTGTTTATAAGAATATATGATTTTTATAAGAATGTAAGGTTTTAGAAAAAAAAAATTAATATCTACGAATCTAAGAATCGGTGACAAATTTTTCCTTGGACCTTTATAATAGACTATTCAGCATATTGGAACAGATGTTTATTGTAATAAAATTTATAATAATTTATTCGTACATTTTTAGATTTAAAAATTAATTAAAAACAAAAACATTCAACAAAACTGAAAACATAAACAAAAACATACTTCATTATAGGGCCAAAACTAGTTTTAATGTGTATCTACAAAAACACATAATATGTGTTTTTGTGTTTTGTGTTTCTTCACAATACACCAGGGTAGAAAAATAAATATAAGCGATTTCAGGGTAAAAATCAATACAGGTATTTGAAGGTGCTAAATCGTAGGGGGGATATAGTTTATTAATAATACATACAGAGCTACTCGTAAATTCTTAGATTCGTAAATACCTATTTATTTTTATTTCTAAAACTTTACATTTTTTTTTATTGAAATAAATCAAAACACCCTGTACTTAGGTATAGTCTAGCTTATTGTTTAAGAGCAATTCAAAAATTTCATCAGGTGTAGGGTATTCCATAAAAAATATATCTTTGATATACCACTCTTTTTTGAAGCACCCTGTATAATTAATATTATTTTTAGATTGTAGTGTTAATGGCTTTGTATATTTCTAAGAAGAATTTTTTTAAATCAAGTCGTTTTCCGTACTGACACTGAGGCGAATAAAATGAACAACCCTGTATATAAATAAATATATACATACTATAATTATATTTTAATATTTATTCACAAATTTATATTTTATGAAATATTTATCACAATATATTAGTCGTTGTAAATGAATGTTGAATAAAAAAATTTATTTTCCAGAATTTTCCGATTTTTCCGGTCAATGAAAGTTAGCTAGTTGTTATTCTTTCGTCGAGTTACCCCAATTTTATAGCAAAATCTCGACTAGAGAAACTGGACTCCGACATTCTTCCATATCACACGGTCCCAGCTCAGTCAGCGTGAGTAACTTGAATTTAAAGGGTTATTACTCGTTTTATATAGAAGATATTTCGTACTTATCAATTGTCATATAAAATATAGATATTTATTACGATGCTGTAAAAATTTCAGCTCTTAATATTTATAAACAATAGAGATGTGCTTTTTCAAAAAAAAGTAAAACTTGGCTATTATTGGTCCTAGAAAGTTTTTTTTTTCATTTTTATCTGCATTTTTTTACCAGCCTTTTGACACAACCAATTATAATTATTTATCAGAAAAAATGACAAAGATATTCTAATTGTTTATAAGGAAAAAACTTACCATTTCTTTATCGAGTTGTTTAACAACATTTAAAAAACAAATATATTATTTTTACTTTATCGTACTATATACGTAGTATAGTATAATAGATAAAGTTATAGGATCGTGCAAAAAAAAATTTTTCAGATTTCACTTTTTTTCGACGTTTTGAGTCCCCCTGAGTCTAAAAAGCAAATAAAAAAAACATGTCGGAAGTATGTACGTACGTACGTACGTACGTATGTACGTACGTATGTCGTCACCGCCCAGCAAAAACTACTAGACCGATTTTGATGAAATTCGGTATGAGTAAGTTTAAGAGAATTTTGTCGAGAAACTAAGCTTTTAAAAAAAACCTCTCAAAGGGGGGCCGAAATAGGGGGGTTATTTAGGGCCCATTTTTGCAAATTTTGACCGAAATGAATGAAATTCAACTCAAAGTAAGCTCATCGATAGTTAAATAAAAATACGGAATTTGACATTTCCAAATTCAAAATGGCGGCCAACATGGCCGACCGCCCACCCGACACATTTCCTTATCTATCTAAAAACTTGTTTAAGATAAGTTTAATTTGAAAAAGTCGTTATATAGCCTAAAGATGGGGCTATAAGAAGGATGTTATCGTTTTTCAGAAAAAGTTACGGGTTGCCTATATTTAAGGGGTCAAATTTTGACATAAATTTGAACTAGATTTTCTCAAAAATGGCTCCAAGGAATTTTTTTATTTTTTGATATATTTTTGACATCCTATCAGTAAATTTAATGACATTAGTCATATATCATAACTCCCCATAGGAGGGGAGTTATGAATTTTTTATAAAAAAATATTCGAGTGCCCGTAACTTCCTTCTTAATAGAAACTAAAATTTTAAATTTTGCAGACATATATGGTACTTTATTATCTATTATCACAATAAATTTTACCAAAAATATGGCTTCCGGTTGAACCGGAAATGAATAAAAAATCTTAATTTTTTTAGATACACCCTGTATATTTTAACATATTTTGAAAGAATGCAAAATTACCTTTCCAATGACATAAAATTCATTGCTGTAGCTCAAAAACTCGAAAAGTTACGGTAAATAGAAATTTTGCTATAATCTTAAGTGTGTCCTCTCTCACGCGTTCATAGCAGAGCATTATTGTAGGGCAGTCAATGAGGGTATTTGGCTCCGAATTCCATCCTACTACATTGATTTACTTGATATTTTCACAGTAAGTAGGGAATAGCTCAAGAAACAAAATCTACCCTATATACTATGGCGCTTTTATCTTGGGGCGGTTCCCACTTCTTCAAGGGGGTGGAAAATTTGTTGGTCAAAATAAGCACGGAAGTGACTAAAGAACCTATTTCTAAGCAAAAACTGGTCTATACTTTTTTTTGAGAACTCAATACTTTTTGAGTTATGCGTAGTTGAAAATTGGCCATTTTCATTGAAAAATGACACCTTTTCGGACGGATTTTTTGTGAATACCTTAAAAACTATGCATCGAACTAAAAACACTATATAAAACATTTTTTAGATTATAAATAATAAAGAGATTCGTTCCTTCGTAAATGTTCTATTTATAATACAAAAAGAGATATGGTAGGTGAAAATAGTTTGTTTTTTGGTGCATGCTCAAATTGGTGTATTCAACTTGAAATAACAGAGGAACGGTAGGTTTTAGGTGTTTAATGCTACCAACACCTTTTGTAGTGTTTGAAAAGGCCTTTAAAACGAGCACCGTTAAATGTCGGTTACTTACAAACTAAGCGAGATATGGTGCAAAAAAATATATGACTAATGTACTTTAAGGAAAAATGAAAAGTATATACATTTAACTCCCCATCTACCATAATTTAAATGCATTGTTTTCCTTCTACAATACCTTTTAATATATATAGTGTTATTTCTACTTTCAAAAAGTTGAACGGGTTTAAAATGAATGGTTTTTGTAAAAAATGTGATCAAATTATAGAATGAATTTTTAAATTTTCTTAAAAATCTTCCTTTTTCTCCATGTAATTCGAAAATAAAAACATTTCACCCCTGAGAAGTGGTGGGAACTTCCCCCATGATAAAAGCGCCATAGTATATAGGATAGACTTTGAATTAGGAGATTGGGCTACTCCCAAAATTTCATTAAAATCCATGCAGTAGGATAGAATTTGGAGATAATATCTTGTTCTTAATCTCGCGCATTGACTGGCGTAATCGAAATAGAATGAAATGCAAATATTGTAAACTATTAATTTCTCAGAAAAATGAACTAATTTGAAATGAAAGTATGACTATAATATTCTATTGATTTATGCAATAATCTACACATCTATAGTGTGTCCCCGAAATATGGCATCGAACATTTTCTCAAATGCAGGAATTAATGATGCGTAGAACCATAAAATACTTTTAAGTACAGTGGGTGTTTCTAAAATATCAAAATAACGAGTAACTTTGTTATTTTTATAGAATTCCAGTATCTAGTACACTTCGCGTCAAAAAAAACTGGTACAACTCTTGTAACCGAAAATCGTGTTTTTCAAGTTGTGTAAGTTGATCTTGTCACAAGTGTCATTCCAATTTCTAGGGCAACGTTGCCAGTTCAACGAAAATATTATATCAAACTAGGTAAAAACGGGGCTGTGCGACAGACCGCATTTTTTAATATACTAAAAACTAAAACAATTGTAATTTTCCGTCATCTCAATTAAGTATCCATATATATTGATTCGTGTTTTATTATAATTTATGAAAATATTTCAATTCAAAAATAATGATAGATAATAAATCTTGACATGACTTTAAATTATTATGTTTAATGTCAAATGACAATGACAAAACTGCATTAAGTTGTGTAGAATAAATAAAACATACTGGAAAAATTAAAAATTTAATTTGAAATTAATACAAAATGAATAAATTTTACAATTCGAAATATACATTTTAAATGTTATTTTTTTGTATTTAGATTTAGTGCAATTCCGTTATTTGTGATGGCAACGACGAAGTGATTCACGAACAATAATTGTCAGTCTGAACACAGGTTTACATTGGGAAAAAAAAGTGTACCAGTTTTATATGACGCGAAGTGTACCATAACGATAATAGAGCGGTACGATAAAGTTCTCGGGCGGCCCTTCCGTCCAGCGTTTTTTTAACTTTCTTAATAATTTGAGTCTTTAAGTAGTCATTTCACTTTGGCAAAAAGCTCTGAAGACACTCCTTGGGCAACAATGATTGTTTAAAAATTCGATGTCTGGGATAAACATTTAACATAACTTGTAAACTAACAAACAGATCTTCTTGAGCTTTTGTAAACTAATAAAGGCACTTAATTACCTCATGATCAAGGTATAATAAGTTCCTTATGGCCTATTTGGTAAAAGTTATTAACGTTTCCAAAATAGTGCAAAAAACGTGGTTTTTTGCAATTATCTCGGTTAATTCTTTATGGATTTTAACTTGTAAAAATTCAAATTAATCGTTTTTTTATGATACACAACTTTCATAAAACAACTTTTGCTGTAAATATGATACTAAAAATTCTATAGTAAAAAAACAATATTTTCTGACTTTGGCATTTTTTTATAAAAAAATGAGGTCGATTTACGAGTACCTCTGTATGTATTTTTAATTAACTGTATCCTCCCTACGATTTAGCACCTTCAAATACCTGTATTGATTTTTTTCCCGTTTTTATTTTTCTACCCTGGTCTATATTGTGATATAATTTTCATTGTCAGGTGTTTACTTCGTTTTTGCTTCGTTTGTTTAATGTCTGTATACATAGTATTATATAGTTATAGGTCGTATTCGTAAGCTTTTTCTTGTATCGTTAGGAATAATTAGCAAAAATATAAAACAAATATTTTGAGAACGATAAAATATCGAGAAGATAAAAGTCTTAAAAAAATAAAATTATAGTAATCAAAAAGGACAGAAATACTGAGAAAAAGATTATTTGTACTCAAGAGCTGAGGCTCAAAATTTCGGGCCAATGCTTTTTGAATGCATTCATTTTTTTCGACTCCGACTGAGACTTCGAATGAGCAAACTAATATTTTTGAAAAATTTAAACGCATAATGAAAGATTACATTATTACCCAGGGCGGAAAGTCCCAGAAAACTTCTATAATGTTTATTTTAATAAGATACAGAGGTGAAACAGAAAGAGAATATTATGGAATTGGTGCAGATGAGGTAGACGCTGATCTTGCTGCTTTTAGGTCCTTTCTCACTTCGGAAAGAATTATTCACCTGCAAAAATCAAGGGAATGCCACCGAAAATACTATTCCGCTGTCTCTCCAAGACGAAATTTTTAAACATCACGACGTGTTCTGAGGGACCAGAATCCTCAAATTATTTTAATGATAACAACTTTAGCATGGTCCTGATTAATATTCGTTCTATAAGATATAAAACTGATGAATTATTTCTGTTTCTAGAGGAATTAGGTTTTCCCCATATAGTTGCGGTTACTGAGCACTGGCTTGAAGTCAAGGAGCCTTTTTTGTAGAAAAATATTCCACTATTGCTAGGTATGATCGTCCAAGTTCAGCTCATGGGGGTACCCTAATTCTTTCTACAAATAATGATTTTTCTACGGTAACAAAATATGACTTTCTATTAAGTGAAACATTTTTTGAGTTTTACTTAGTTTACAGTAATAACCTTAATCTTTATATTATTTACCTTTATAAATCACCTGACTCTTCCGTGGAACTATTTTTTCAGAACCTGCTTAATTTGTTAGATGACATACCCCATAAAAGCAGAAAAAATTTATGCGGGGACTTCAACATTTTTTATGCTGCTGCTTGTGCTACACAAATATCCCTGGTCAACATATTTGAATCCTATGGTCAAACAATGCACATTGATCCTCCTACAAGGATTACAAAAACTTCATCTACCATAATTGATTATATTGTCTCAGATTTCTCACCCAGTGATGTCTGCGCTACAACTGTTAATGCGGGACTATCTGATCATAAAGCGGTTTATACGACGTTTAACATCTTCAGCAAGCACTTCTTGAAAACTCGACGTTTAGGCAGGATTTTTTCCGCTCGGAACTTTCGTAAATTCCAAAATTTATACTTAACCTCTGAGTGGCACTTTCCTTCTATGGACGTCGATTACAATTTCAGTGATTTTTTGAATAAGCTTGTCTGTATTTTCAATAAAGCATTTCCTTTAACCACAATTAAGCCAAAACATCGCAAACCCTGGGCTACCAAAGGTGTCCGTATATCAGCCAAAAATATGCGTTCACTACTGTACATCGAGAAATTTACTAGCAACGTCTCTGTTACTGAATATATCACCAAGTACAGAGCAATCTATTTAAAACTTATAAAATCAGCTAAAAAATTATACTTTCAAAATCGTCTGAGAAGCTCTAAAAGTGTTGCAAATGAAACTTGGTCCATAATAAACCATCTTCGAAATAAAACTCACACAGCTCAAACATTTTCCCTTTCAGACCCAGAAGATCTAAATGAATACTTTGTTAATGGGAGTAAAAATATAACATCAACTGTTGTGTCAAAACAAGATCCCATTTCCTGTCTCCCTAATTCAGGAAAGGTCTCGAATTTATTCTTTATAAGACCGGTTGATAAATCGGAATTGATCAGAACAATTTATAGTATCAAAAGCAAATCTTCCTGTAGTACCGAGGGTATATCCATAAAAGTTTTCTCAAATCTCGCAGAAAATGTGTTGGGAGTCCTCATCTCTCTAATTAGTGGAAAGGTAAATTTCCAGAGTGCCTAAAGACGGCCATCATTATTCCTCTTCATAAAAATGGTGAAAAATATAATGCCTGCAATAGACCTATTGCATTAATACCGGTACTCTCCAAAATTATTGAGATACTTATAAAAGCCCGACTTATGTCTTATGTCCTTTCTCGTTAATAACAACATTTTATCACAAAATCAGTTCGGCTTTCTAAATAATAAATGTACCACCGATGCCATGTTTTCTGTACTACATGAGGTTTATCAAGCATTAAAGAATAATCTGCACACTGCCACTGTTTTTTGTGATTATGCCAAAGCGTTTGATTGTGTAAATCACGATATTTTGATAAAAAACTAGATTTCTATGGAATTTGAGGTATTTCTTTGAAGTGGTTTCAATCTTACTTGGATAATAGGAAACAACTGGTTAGAGCAAATGATACAGACTCTAGTCTAAAAATGTTGTATGTGGGGTACCACAAGGTTCAGTATTGGGTCCTCTACTTTTCCTTATCTTTATTAATGACATCACTAGTTTAAAAATCGATGTAAAAATTTTTCTCTTTGCTGATGATACCAGTATCACTTGGAACAACTCAAATATCGCAACTCTTCATGCTACTATAACTTCTGATCAACTCACAATAAAATCCTGGTCCCATTCTAATTTACTCTCTTTTAACGTAGATAGAGCAGTAGCATTATCCTATAAAGGAGCTCTTTAACCCCTACATCTTCATAACAGCCAGATCAGTATGGTTGATTCTGTAAAGTTTCTTGGTATTTTTTTTTAGATAGCAACCTTAATGGTCCCTGAATATCGATGTGTTAAGCAAGAAGAAATTCTCAGCTTGCTTTGCAATAAGATCTGTTTCGATGGAAATGAATTTAGCCTATTCCAAAATAACATATTTTTCTGTGTTCGAGTCCCATCTTCAATATGGTCTTTCTTTTTGGGGTTCTGGTACAGCTGCCCAATCCGATGTTATTTTTAAATTACAAATAAGAGCAATAAGATACCTGTTTGGCCTCAGAAGAACAACACATTGCAGAAGCTACTTCAAAGATCACAGGATTCTAACTCGACTTCTTTATATATTTTAGAAACTGTTTGCTTAATTCGTAAACATCTACATGTCTTTCCAGCAAGAACTAGACATGACTATTCCACCAGAAATTCTACCTTTGACATCTATTTACCGATCCCGTCCAGTGAGTTAGTAAAGGAATCTATATTATATTCTGCAAAAAAACTATACAACCATCTCCACCTACAACTTAAATCTGCAACATCTTTCCCCAAGTTCAATAAAATGGCAAAAACCTATCTATTTGGAAGACCATATTATTCAATAGCCGATTTTCTTAACCAATAACGAAGAAATTATTCTTATGTATAAGTAGAATCTTAATCTATATTTGAGTGTCATATGCAGCAGCTTAACTTATTAAATTTTTTAAGATTATGCAATTTGCAATTTTTTTTAATTTGCAATAGATTGTTACTGTTTTTTGTTTCACTTCATTATATTTTATTTATATTGACGATTTATACAATTTTAGTAAATTGCATTTGGTATTGCTTTTATTTATGACTTTTGGAAGTCTATAAAATTGTTAAATTTTTCATGACAATAAAGCATATTTCTAATTCTAATTCTAATTCTGAAAAATTTAGTGTTATTTGTAATTTCAAATATCTCATTCAAAAGAGACTGTTCGTTTATTCTAAGGGGCTTTCGGCCCTCGGTAATAATGTAATCATCAATTCTGCGTTTAAATTTTTCAAAAATATTTATTAGTTTTCTTAGGATTCCAAAAAAGTAAATGCGTTTAAAAAGCATTGATCCGAAATTTTGCTCCTAAGAACAAACGGTAGAGAGAACTACCTATTGAAATATATAAATACATAGTTCTTTTATGCATAACGCACATTTTTTGGTTAGATCTGCAAGATACATCTATGATAACTAATTAAATAAAAATTATTCTTACCTTATTTAGAGTTATATTCGAAGAATTCCTCAGTATGTAACCTAAGAATATACCCATAATATAAACCGTTGCTCTATGGGCAGGCAAGATGTACATGTAATCCGCTGTGTCAAACAGTTGTTGTACTCTGTAAAACCAAAAAATCGTAAAACAGGATATATACAGTGAGTACGTAAAGGTTGGAATAAATTCATTGTTTTGTGAATGGGCGATTTTGTAAAATAAATCGCGAAACAGGTCGATTTTTAATTTTAAATTATGAATTTTTGACATATGTACTAGTGACGTCATCCATCTGGGCGTGATGACATTATTGATGATTCTTTAAAATGAGAATAGGGGTCGTGTGCCAGCTCATTTGAAAGGATATTCAATTCTCTCTTCAGTAATATAAATATTAATACAAGTATTCATATAGGGTGTATAAAAAATTTATTTATTTAAATTGTTTGACACAAAAGAAGAAAGTATGTAATTTATTTGATTCAAAATACATTTTACTGCTATCAGAAAACAGAAAAAATATTTATTTGACAAATAAGTATTCCTTTTCGGTTAAATTCCATGTTCAAACTGCCACCTACTTGCATCTTGACAGTTGAAACATTTAATTTAAGCGAAAAACAATGTTTTGTTTTTTAAATAAACGTTTTTTTCTGTTTACCGACAGCAGTAAAATTTATTTTGAATTAAAAAAAATTACATAAAATCTTTTTTATCTACTTTATCTTATATTATTATGTATAATTTTATAGTTTGTGAAAACTGTCGTTATAGATAGCAGTGCGTGAAGGATTTAAAGTGTGCGTGAAGTAACAATGTATTTTTTCCACAACCACTATCCAAAATGCACTTTTCTGCACAGTTTTATGTTAACAAAGTTGATATTTTCTCACAGTGTAAGATATGTGACATTAGTGTGCAGAAAAGTGACGTTTCCGTGCCGGAAAGTTCTTTTCTGCACAGTACCGGTACATTCCACAATAAAATCATAAATATAATTATAACATGTTTTGATGAAATGGTTTTATTGAGATAATAAATAGATTTGATAGTGCTTTTCAAAAAAGAACAAATTTAACTCATGTATTTAATTTGGTATTTTGCAAATGACTACCTCATTCTGAGTAACTTTATATTCCCTTTACATCTGTGTTTAAAATTAAAGTGTAGATAAATATATAACCTGTAAGACGATTATTATTATACTTAATTATAACTTAATTAAATTGTGGATGTTACAACTCTTTTATTTTACAATTTTATTCTTAATAAAGATTTAATAATTATCAATTAACCAATAAAAATTTAGCAACCTCAGCAAGATACGTCGAATGAAGTAGGTATGGTGGAAATCTGTGACTGTATAAATATAACGTAAAATGTGACATTATTTTATAATATTTATTTAAAATAGTTTAAATCAAAAAAATTAAGGCAGTGCATTAATTTTTTAACTGATTTTTGTGTAATTTGTTTAGGTATAAGGATTATTATAATTAATATAATAATTAATATAATAATATAACATTATATAATTTTCACTCATTTAATCGTTCCCCGTTAGAGGACAGTCTAACCATACTCCGGTGCAAATATTTTAATATTTGCACCATCTTCTTCGTTTCGTTATGGTCCAATTCAGTCTACTTGCAAAGCCTCTTTGACAAGGGATAGATTCGGAAACATCAGGTGTCAGAGGATGGAAAGAGACTTGAATTGAATCAAAACGAAACGATTATTTTCTTTCTTGTCATAAGGAATTTAAACTAATTAGTATTAATTAAACACAGTTTAAAATTTATAATTTATTATTATAATAAATCTTCGTTTGGAAATTGTGATTTTTATTTTTAGCAAAAACTGTGGTTGTAGAAAAAGTATAGTGTGTAACACGTACAGAAAGGTCATTTCTCACTGGTTTGAATTGCGGCACTCGCTTGCGCTCGTACCGCAACTTTTCAAACTCGTGAGAAATTAATACCTTTCTGCACTTGTTGCACAATACACTATTAAAAGGGATTTACTTTTTCGCACTGTTTTGGGCACACTTTCATATAATCAAATATCCTTAAGTTTCGTGTTGTCATGGTGATGACATGTGAGCAATAAATTACAACAAAAGTTTTGACAGTTTGTGGTTTGAAAGAAGATAGAATTTTTAAATGTCAAACTTCTAAAAATTGTAGAATAGAAATGAATTCCAGTGACGAAGAGTTACAGTTTTCTTATTTGTTTATCGTAGATAAAATATTGTATGAAACTGTGCGTGGAAGTACTTTTTGCGAACTTACGCGATGTATACCACTCGCTCCGCTGTCGCTCGTGCTCTAAACATAGCGTGCGTTCTCAAAAAGAAAGTCTTCACGAACTGTTTCATAAATAACTATTTTGTATGTTTTTAGACACTGCCATGTCTATGTCTGTCATACTTACGAAGTTCCAAAATGAACATAATTTGAAAGCTTTCTTGTATAGGAAACCCAGTAGCGCATTATGGTAGAGACCAAAGCTATCGTGAGTAAAGCCGCAGTTCCTTTTCTCGGCCATTTCCATATTAAGTAGATCAAAAATGGAGAGACAAAAAACAACTGAGTGTCAATTCCAAGGTGATGTGTATGAGTGAGGCACTAAAAAGTAATAAAAAATACGTTATTGTTAAATATAGCGAAATGTTCAACATTAATCTCTATATCGATTTATTTCTCAAAAATAACTAATGAATGCAACAACAAACCAGCATATAATATATTAAGTGCGTTCGCGGGTGCCTGTCGGCGACTAGTCGCCGACAAATTAGCAGGAAAACGCATGCGCACTTTAAAATGATATAAATAATATCGTTAATAGATAAATATACAAGATATATTTACCTAGTATAATTTAATACTTAGTTATTAATATTAACTAAAAGTAAATATACCTTGTATATTTATCTATTAACGGTATTATTTATATTAAGTGAGGTTAGAAATTGTCGGCGACAATTTGTCAACTGTACCCGCGAACGCACCTATTATGTGACTGATAGATTTGAAGAAAGCGTTTGATAGAGTGAAAATTCGGAACGCGGTATATTTATTGTATGAAAAGGGAATATCACGAGATTTAGTAAAAAGCATTGAGAATACTTTAATGTAAAGATAACATACAGTAGGAAAAATGAAAGAATACCCATGAACGAACATATAGAACACGCTGTATTTTCCTGTCACCGTGTCACACAAAAAATTGGCCTGCGCAAGTACATGTAATAATTATTGTTACATGTACTTGCACTGGACAATTTTCTTCGTGACACGGTGACAGGAAAATACAGCGTGTTTTATATGTTCGTTCATGGGTATTCTTTCATTTTTCCGACTGTAGCTGTGGTAAGACGTAATGGAAAACTATCGCAACCTATCAAGTATTAAACTGGCATTAGACAAGGAGATTCGCTGAGTTCATTAATATTGAATCTGATAATGGATGAAAGCATAAGAAAAATTAAAAAAAGAAGAGGATGTAGAATGAGAGAAAAGGAAGTAAAGATAATATGCTACGCCTACGATACCATAATAACAGCCGAAAATGAAGATGACCTACAAAGATCAATCAAAGAATTCGAAGACACCGCGCTCATATACAACATGGTCATCCCAACAGAGACAGAGAAAACTATATATCAGCGGAACCAAGACGATATACACTGGTCGTAAATAACAAAATAATAGAACAAGTGACGGAAACGGAATACTTGGGAATAAAACTGCCAAGCCACGGAAAAGTGAAAGATGAAGTACAAAAACAAGTGAACATGGCGAACAGAACAGCATGATGTCTCGACAATACAATCTGGAGAAACAAATCTCTCATAACGGAAACGAAAACCAGGATATACAAATCAACAGTAAGACCGATAATGACGTACACAGCGGAAACAAGAGCAGATACGGCGAAAACAAAAAGACTGCTGGAAACAGCAGAAATGAAAGTCTTACGAAAAATAACAAACCAAACTCTAATAGACAGAGTAAGAAATGAAAAAGTACGAGCGAAATGTGGTATAGAGGAAATAAACTTGTGGACCAAAAAAAGAAAAATATAATGGAATCAAGACATAGAAAGATTGACAGAAAATAGAATGGTACGAATAGCAAGAGACAAATCGCCAATTGGAAGATGATCGTTGGGACGACCGAGGAAAAGATACTCCGAAAACATCAATTGAGGCTAAAAATCGAAGTAAAACAGGCATGAGCCAATGTATAAAGTAGGAAGAAGAAGAAGAAGAAGAAAAACTTCTTCTTCTTCTTCAGGTGCCATTTCCAGTACGGAGGTTGGCAATCATCAAAGCTATTTTAATTTTTGAGGCAGTAGCTCTAAATAGTTGTTTTAAGCTGCACCCAAACCATTCTCTCAGGTTCTTCAGCCATGAAATTCGTCTTCTTCCGATGCTTCTTCTGCCATCTTTCTTTCCTTGCATTATGAGTCGCAGGATGCCATACTTCTTCCCCCTCATCACATGTCCGAATTACTGTAGTTTTCTTTCTTTAATTGTAAGTTCAACTTACTTCTCTTTACCTATTCTTCTCAGTACTTCGTTGTTCGTATCTCTATCTACCCAGGAAACCCTTATAATTCTTCTATAGGTCCACATTTCAAAGGCGTTAAGTCGTCTCATTGTCTCTACATTGAACGTCCATGATTCCACTTCATAGTATAGTACACTGTATGCGTAACATTTTGTTAGGCGTACTTTAAGAGCTAATGTTAAATCTTTGCTACATAGGACCGTTTTCATTTTCATAAAATTAGAACGTGCTTTTTCGATTCTGTCTTTGATTTCTGCAGTGTAGTCATTGTTTTCTGTTATAAGTGCTCCTAGGTAAGTGTACTTTTTACTCTTTCGATCTGTTGGCCCTCTACTATTAAGATTTCGTTAGTATTATGGTTGTTTTTACTAATTTTCATAAACTTCGTCTTTTTGATATTAAGAGAGAGTCCGTACTCCCTACTGCACCTTACTTATGAGTATTTGCAGGTCTTGTAAACTATCGGCTAATATTACTGTATAATCTGCATATCTGATGTTGTTAACTAAGCTTCCATTTACCCTTATGCCACCTGTTTCATCTTCCAGAGTTTCTCGCATTACTTCTCCAGAATAGCTTTAAATAATAGAGGTGATAGTATGCAGCCTTGCCTGACTTCTCTCTTTATTTCCATTTCTTCAGATGTTTCTTTTTCAATTCTTACTATTTCTCGCTGATTGTAATAGAGGTGTGTTATTAGTCTTAAATCTCTTTCAACGAGGTTTTTAGTTTTCAGAATTTCCATGAGTCGATCATGGTTTACTTTATCAAACGCTTTATTGTAGTCTATAAAACAGACGTAAAGAGGACGTTTAACATTCAAACATCTCTGTGTCAGCACATTGATGAAGAATAATGCCTCTCTGGTACCCATACCATTGCGGAACCCATATTGAGTGTCACTAATATTCAGCTCCAGTATAGAGTGTATTCTGGCATGGATAATTTTCAGCAGAATTTTCAAGGTATGTGACATTAAGCTTATGGTTCGGTAGTCACTGCATTATTTTTGAAGAAAAACTAATGAATAACAAATTTGTAATAGCAGATTATCATTCATTGGAAAAGCAATTGTCGCATTCAAAAGATGAAAAACGGTGACGGAGCGGTTCGGCAACTGTTGGGAATTAGATCTCTGAATGTGGCGCTACTTGCGGAACGTGTTGATACGGAATGGTCGCCATGACAGTGAGCCCATTTTAATTTCGCTACATCCGTCCAACGTATGCTACTTTTGTGAATTTGTCAATGTCCATGAACCTAGTAGAGCAAGGTTAGCACAATGGAATCAGACCAAGTGCATAATTAGGTGCTAATTAGGTGCTAATTAAGTACCCCAATCGCGAATTTAGTGCTCCTTTTTTTTTTAATTATGACGTGTTCTGCCAGGTACATATGAACTCAGCAGAGCACAACCATAAAAAACATCAATTCGAAAAGTGACGAAGCTTATAATTAAGTACTAATTAGGTGCTAATTTAATACCCCAATCGCGAATTTAGTGCTCCTTTATTTTTTAAGTTATGACATGTTCTGCCAGGTACATATGAACTCAGCAGAGCACAACCATAAAAAACATCAAATCAAAAAGTGACCAAGCTTATAATTAAGTACTAATTAGGTGCTAATTTAGTACCCCAATCGCGAATTTAGTGCTCCTTTATTTTTTAAGTTATGACATGTTCTGCCAGGTACATATGAACTCAGCAGAGCACAACCATAAAAAACATCACATCGAAAAGTGACCAAGCTTATAATTAAGCACTAATTAGGTGCTAATTGAGTACCCCAAACGTGAATTTAGAGCTCCTTTTATTTCTTGCTTTTATACCGTCATATGTACAGTTTTGTAGTGCGGTTATCGAGATACACTACATTATGCTTTTTCTAGATCTTATTAATAATTGCTTTTATTGCAGGTGTTTTTCCAGCAATTGTATTGATGATTTTTTCAACGGCTTGACTTTGTACTGACCTCGCATAAACTTGAATGCAGTACGCGCCAAAATTTGGAAAAAAACTGAGCATGAAATTCGTTTTTAGGGCACTTCATTAGCACCTAATTAGCACCTAAATTTAAGATAGGTATGTTTGGACTTTTTTGACTTTTTGAGGTTGTACTCTAATGACTTCATATGTACCCGGCAGAACATGGCTTAAAGGAAAGAAAAAATGGAGCATTTAATTCGCGATTGGGGTATTAAATTAGCACCTAATTAGTACTTAATTATAAGCTTGGTCATTTTTCGATTTGACGTTTTTTAAAGTTGTACTCTGCTGAGTACATGTGTACCTGGCAGAACGCGTCATAATTTAAAAAAAAAGAAGCACTAAATTCGCGATTGGGGTACTAAATTGGCACCTAATTAGTGCTAAATTGTAAGTTTGGTCACTTTTCGATTTGATGTTTTTTATGGTTGTGCTCTGCTGAGTTCATATGTACCTGGCAGAACATGTCATAACTTAAAAAATAAAGGAGCACTAAATTCGCGATTGGTCTACTACATAAGCACCTAATTAGCACTCAAATGTGAGATAGGCCAGCAACTCTATTGATGATGTTTTCAACGGCTTGACTTTGTACTGACCTCGCATGAACTTGAATGCAATACGAGTCAAAATTTGGAAAAAAACTGAGCATGAAATTCGTTATTAGGGCACTTAATTAGCACATAATTAGCACCTAAATTTAAGATAGGTATGTTTGGATTTTTTTGATTTTTTAAGGTAGTACTCTAATGACTTCATATGTACCTGGCAGAACATGTCATAACTTAAAAAATAAAGGAGCACTAAATTCGCGATTGGGGTACTAAATTAGCACCTAATTAGTACTTAATTATAAGCTTGGTCACTTTTCGATTTGATGTTTTTTATGGTTGTGCTCTGCTGAGTTCATATGTACCTGGCAGAACACGTCATAATTAAAAAAAAAGGAGCACTAAATTCGCGATTGGGGTACTAAATTAGCACCTAATTAGTACTTAATTATAAGCTTGGTCACTTTTCGATTTGATGTTTTTTATGGTTGTGCTCTGCTGAGTTCATATGTACCTGGCAGAAAACGTCATAATTTAAAAAAAAAGGAGAACTGAATTCGCGATTGGGGTACTTAATTAGCACTTAATTAGCACCTAATTAGCACCTAAATTTAAGATAGGTATGTTTGGATTTTTTTGATTTTTTAAGGTAGTATTCTAATGACTTCATATGTACCTGGCAGAACATGTCATAACTTAAAAAATAAAGGAGCACTAAATTCGCGATTGGGGTACTAAATTAGCACCTAATTAGTACTTAATTATAAGTTTGGTCACTTTTCGATTTGATGTTTTTTATGGTTGTGCTCTGCTGAGTTCATATGTACCTGGCAGAACACGTTATAATTAAAAAAAAAAGGAGCACTAAATTCGCGATTGGGGTACTTAATTAGCACCTAATTAGCACCTAATTATGCACTTGGTCTGATTCCATTCTGCTAACCTTGCTCTACTAGGTTCATGGACATAATTTGTCAATAGACTCGTTGAAAGATGGCGCCAAGTATTGATTATCAATTGGAAAATAGCGCAGCCGGTAAACAATCCATGGTCTTTGACCATGATTATGAATTAAAACACAGGTACTTGTGCAGAGGCAAGTATATAAACTCACATATAACAGAAAGTGATAGGCTGTCACGAATTTAGGGAGTGGAGCGTTCATAAGACGAAACATAAGTGTTACTCTCCATCGGGAACTGCTCCCTCACTTTTTCGTCTTCTGAATGCGACCATTGTCTGACTTTGTGACTAAGGGTCGATTTGTCATACCTGCGTTAATCTATGGTTCAGTTGAACCAGGTTCACCGGTGATCTAGGATATATTTATATTATGACAGCGTTTCGTGTTAATACAACGCATGCGTAGTCCATGAAATCATCTGAACTCAGTTCTGAAATCTTTGAACGGCCGAATTCCACCGTTCAAGCATCGTTTAAGTTTAAACTGCCATCGGTTGAACGTGAATTGAGAAATATGATTTTGACTTTAAACTGACGTTTACTAGAAGTTCAGGTTAAACTGGAGTTGAACTCGATATGAGAAATTGGCCCTAAATCGGCGTGGTATGACGATATTTAAAATTATATCGTAATGACTTAAAATGTTTTGGAAGCAAACTGAGCCTCCGTTGAGATTTATGTTGTGACCCCACGAATGGGAGACATTTGTGTAGCCAGCCTACACAAATTAACATTTAACGACACATTAAATTAAATAAACAAAAAAGTATTTTCCGTAACGCCATTTGTGTGAAACATTAGGTAGCCTTAAATGAAAAAATATATTCAAACAGTGTAGTTATGTAGGTCATAGACGTATGTATGTATAACTTTGTGCTACTTTTCGGGATGCCCCGGTAAGCTACGGTCTTCAGAGATAAAAGGGGTGGGTTTTTAAATTAACATTTATTATTTAAAGATACTATTGGGCGCCATTAATAAATCAAAATAAGAATACTGCAATGTGATAATCCAAAATTAAAGAAAGTTACTTGCAATATCGTTCCATCTGATGTAGGTTTGTACTTACTATTGCAGTCGTATACATTTGTCTGTACTCCTCTCCAACAATAAGGATAAGAGATGAAGTGTGCAAAAGAAAAAAACGCCAATAAAATTATAACATAGTAGTAGTTTACTAAAAAAATTAAGAAAGTAAAAATAAATTGAAATGATTTGGTAAAATCAATTCCTTCGCGAGTTTGATTGTTCGAAAGAACGATAAACAATTTATTGTGTTATATTTATTATTATTATGAGTACCTAGTGACCTGAACTGCATTGATGATTAGAGCTAAGATGGATCTGATTTAGCTCAACTGTAACTGTTGTTGCCCAACACTTTTCACTTAACACTTTACAATTGTTTGAACTAGAGTACTCTTTCACAACATTTTATAATATGAGAATAAAATTCCAAAGATTTTTTTTATTTTAGCAAAAAGGTAACTGCTAATTATTGATTGATATTGAACATTCCACATTGGAACGATGTAAACACTGTTCATTTGAACATAGTAAAATTTTGTTTTTTTTTAATGAGTTTTTTATTTTATTATAAAATTGGAGAAACTCGCTCCGCGAACTTGTATTAATTTTTCTTAAGAACAACATAACGAAGCTATTCTTTCTAATACACTAGACAACTAGACAAAAAACATAATATCGTGGTATTCACTATAATCAACATTTGTTTTCGCACCAAGAAAACATACTGAATAGGAGATCACTCCATCTGATAATAACTCACAAGACCAAATTGGTCCACAAATCTATACTCTCGTAACTAGATCTTGACTCCTCGTTCTCGTCCTAATTCAATACAAGGTTCCTTCTCTCAAACACAGAATTTACCTCCCATTCTGGCAATAACAAGATCTTATCCAATCAAAAGAAACCAAAAATTTCTTCTGCCAATAAAATAGCTAGGGTATGTTCCCAAGAACTTCCCACTAACAATTATAAACCAATGAGAAAATACTCATTGTTCGTAAACATTTTTTCCGGTTCTCACCAAAATGCTAGCTCAGCTCTAACGACTAATCTTGAGAATTCAAAGACATTTAAGAATTTGTGTAAACATTCTGGCTCTAAAATAAATCAAACTCAGTCTCTCGTCTCGAAAAATCAGTAAATCTCTTTGAAAATTAGCCGAAGATAAACACATGATACTTGAACGACAAACACGTGAGAACACGTGACAAGACGAGAAAGAGAAAGTGGTTTAGTACAGATTGCCAAGAGAAACTACAAAACAGACAGAAAAAGCGAAACATTATGCTTCAACAAGAAAAAAGAGATGGTGAAGGAAACTACACAACATCTAGGGAAAACTAATTAGGGAGAAAAAAAGCAAACATGAATAACTGGAACGAAATAGATAACAGTAAAATAGTCGAGCATTGTTCAAATCGGTGGCAAACGAAAAGAGAGGCTTTAGCCCCAATTGTGTGTCCATACTCGTGAAAAATAAATGTTTTTAAAAGATATTGAATTGAAAATTTATTGGACCATTTTTCTGGTAGCACCTCCAAGGCTTCTAAAATTTGCAAGCCAGATGGATGCTGAAGCGAAGAAGACAAGAGAGAATTCTAAAATTTGCAATTCACGACCCCGTATGTTCAGCGTGGTAAATTCCAACGGAAAATGGACCTATGTTGCTCAAAGGTGTAATACTAATATAAAATATTAAATATTTTCATTAGGATGAAACCTGTGAATTTATTTAGCAGATGCCGCTAGGCACCTACTATCATCACGTCAGTTGCAATGCGGGGACTAATAGAGTCGAACATTTAAACTTAGGGCAGATATAGCGACCTATGCACTCTGAGGAGCCACTAAAAAGTGGCGAAATCGTCGATAAGAGTGCTGGTTGCGCTCTCTGAACTAAGTAAAAATTAAGACAGTTTTGGCTTCGCATTGCAACGGAATAAAAATGGTATACATTTTTATTTTATATTAGTATTACTCCTTTGAGTAACAGAGGTCCATTTTCCGTTGGAATTTACCACGCTGAACAGACGGTGACGTGAATTGCAAATTTTAGAATTCTTCAAAGAATGAACACTTTGACATCTCTATAAGACTATACACAAAGCTGTACGACTCTCGACCGCCAGATGTGTACGAAAATTTTTGGGATTCCTGCATACCAAGTCACCTAGGTCGCTTTAGATATCTTATGTATCTGGGATGACACCATTAAAAGAGATCAGATGTAGAATATAACAGCAGAATTTTTAGTTAAAAAAAAACTTTACAGCTCGTTGAAATAAGTGTAAATGTTGTATAGCCAAATTGCGGATAAGTAACAAACTCTTAGAATAGTTGAAATTGGCCTGAAACACGGAGACGCATTGTCACCTCTCGTTTTTAATATATACCTGGACAAAACAGTAAGAACCCTGACGGTAAATGTACCAAAATTATTATGAGCATCATACGTGTAGGACATTGATATTGTGGGAAACACACTCATCAATGTAAGTTACCAATAAGTCAAAGATAGAGGCAAAAAAGAGTCTAAGGGTCGAAGTCTAAGGGCCAATAAAGTGAAATGAAGAGATGAGATACAATAAGGCAAAATATAACAATGTACTCATATTAACTTTGAAATAGTGGACAGTTTGAAATATCAGCGATAATCACCGCAGATAACAATATCGATATCACGGGAGTGATAAAAGGGAGAATTCAGGCAGCAAACAGATATAGGTATAGCGTTCACAACACTATCTATTAAATACAAGATTCTGACACAAACATAAAAAATCAGGATGTATAAAACAGTTGACTGGTGCTCATGTATGAATGTGAAATGTGGACGCTGACAAAAGCAATGAAAAGAAAGATGTTTTGAGAGAGAAAAATCCCGTGAAGGACTTTCTGACCCTATCACGACCCGAATGCTAACCAATACCGAATGAGAACAAATGCGGAGGTCAAATAGATGTGTTAAGCCTGGATCCCTTCTTCTTCGTCTAGCCATTCACGTCCACATCTGAACATAAGCCTCTCCAAGTCTTCCTTTCCATGGTTTTTTGTTGTACGCTACTTGTAGCCAATTTTTCCCGGCAGTCCGTTTCAGATCATCTGTCCATCCCATAGAAGGTCTGCCTCTGGGTCTTTTGTGTTGGTATGGTCTACGGGTTAAAATTATTGTTCTGCGCCATTTGTTTAGATCGCTCCTAGCTACATGAACAAGGGAAGTTTTAATTGTGGAACAGGTTAAAGGTTTCGAATACCAGACTACGAAAATGTCCCATGTATTTTGTCGGACAGAACTTCCAATTGATTTGTTCCCCTTTCATTAACCTTCGGATGACCAAGCGGGGGAAATTGTGACCCCAGCGTATGTTTTTCTTTAATAAATTCAAAAGTATTATCAATTTTTAACTCATTTTTTTTATTTGACTTTAATATCATTCTAGATATCCTCATATTTTGAAATAAAAAAAATTCCCTATATTTTAGGAATAAAAAATATATTCTGAAGTTGATGTTTAGTAAAATAGCGTCTATTATGTGTAATTCCAAGTAGTTTTACGCTAATGACGTCGAATTTGCAAAGTAACAAGACACTTACTCAACATACACACTACACATGACACTAATACTCATGTTGTGACTCGCCGAATGACAAAGTCCATGCCATAAAAAAAATAAGAATTAAAAAAAAAACTTCATTTTTTTGTTAATTATCATTTTTGACATTTTTAACCTGGGGTCAATTTTTCCCCCTTGGTCATCGGTGTAACAAAAAAAGGTTGGTCATCGGAAGGTTAAACTCTTATGCAAAAATCAGCCTGCTATTTTCCACCAATATAATTCCTGTAATTTGACATGTAGGGACAACCCTACATGTCGGACCTATTAAAATGCCCAAAATATTAATTTGTCGGACAAACATTTTTTCATATATCGTCGGATCACTGCGAAAAGTCACTAACTGACATTTTACTGTTTTCGTGATACATTAATTTGAAGTAATAATTTAAATTCATAAATTAACCGTTGACAAAATATTTTCCATATTGTTTCTAGTGACATGACGCTGCAATAAGTGAATAATGAGTGTTATGTAAGTATAATCCGAGAGTAGTTAGTAATACGTCTGATTTTTAGCAAAAAAAAGCAGTTAGTGATTTTTTACAAATACTAAACAGAGCTCATATGCTAGTAATGATTTATTAAAAATAAGGACAATATTATTATTATATTTATTATAGTTATAACAAGTTAAAATGGGTCGTTATTCTGAGAAGGCTTCTTTATCATCGTCTTCTTCATCAACGGCTGGTTCCTGTGTTAAATCCGGTACATTCGCTGTTGGTAAGAAAGCATACCAGGCATGAAGTTCCTGAGGTATTACTTCTTTCTTGCAAAGTTGTAACAAATCCTTTTTTTTTAATGAACTGATCGGAATAGGGTGCTGATATGCTTTCTTAATTTCGGTAACATAGGGTTGACGACCTTTTCCCACTTACATTGAGTTTGACGTAAAGTCCAATATACCCATATCTAAACTTTATAACTGCATAAATTGTAAGTGCATAAATTATAAATACACAGTTTACGGCTGTAATATAATAAAGATAAATTTCCTGAGGATATCTGAAGAGTAGCTTGCATATCAAATGTTGCTGACATAAATGTAGCATCTTCTTGTGACCTAATTTTGTCATTGGTTTTTGCCACATAGGCTGCTTCTTTTCGTTGAATATGCTCATTAAAGCGCTGTTCCAGCTCTATTGTTGGTTGTCCTGCTAATTTTGCTTCAGAAACTTTATTACACAAAGGGCACTGCTCTTTCTTTGGTACAAAAAATGGCAAATTGTACGATTCACAAAAAACTTTTCGGTAGGTATACTGAATGACCCACTGTAACTTTATTTTTTTCTTCACATAATGTAGTATAGAGTGAGTACATTTTGCGAATAGATAACTTGGAGTCCAAGTAGTGTGTTTTTGACTTTTCGTACAGTAGTGCGGGTCCTTTGAAGGAAACATATTAATTATGTTCTTTGACAAAGTCAATATCAGCGACTTTGGTTTTATCGTTTTGTAGAGAACACTGCTGTGGCAAATGTCACTAACTGCCATTAGTGATTTTTTAACATACAATATTCCGTATTATATAATTATATAATATATTATATTATAACACATTGATCTTATTGGAAAAAGTCGTTAACTCCGTTAGTGAATTTTACCAGTTTTATATTTTTGTTACATGTCATATAATGATTAATACCAACTTAAAATTACTATGTTCCGTTCAGTTTTGCAGTTAGTGACTTCTACAGATGAACAAACTGCCCACAGTAGACCACTAGATGTAGTTAAGTAAATTTCACATAAAATGTCAGTTAGTGACTTTTCTCAGGGATACGACGATTTTATACAGTAGGAAAAATGAAAGAATACCCATGAACGAACATATAAAACACGCTGTATTTTCCTGTCACCGTGTCACACAAAAAACTGGCTAGCGCAAGTATATGTAATAATTATTGTTACATGTACTTGCACTGGACAATTTTCTTTGTGACACGGTGACAGGAAAATACAGCGTGTTTTATATGTTCGTTCATGGGTATTCTTTAATTTTTCCGACTGTATAAAGTTTGCTATTGAATAAACTTAAGAAAAACCTGCTAGTTTTCACAATCATAAACTTATCAGGATGACAAGTTTCACAATTATTAAAATCACGTTCCACACACAATTAAAGCTTCCCCTAAAGTGTTCCCATCAACATCAAAATTTGTCCGACTAAACACCGTTAAGCTATTAACAAATTTTTAGCTTGTTATTAATCAACTTTTTTTGGACATCCCCTGTTACATCCACGAATGAGATGGAGAGATAACATAATATAATCAGAACAACTGGGCTACCAACTGACTTAACTATTATAGATGACATTTCGAGATGGAAGCGAGTTGTGTAGTCAACCCAGACAATGACTGCAGTAAGACGCTGCAGTAGAAGCGAGGGCTTTCAGGAAAAACATCTCAATTAGTATTTTTAGATAAATTGTCAGTTGAAAATTTGACATAATTTTTCAAATATCAATTACGTACAATATACTACATACATACAGTCGGAAAAATGAGAGAATACACATGAACGAACATATAAAACACGCTGTATTTTCCTGTCACCGTGTCACACAAAAAATTGGCCAGCGCAAGTACATGTAACAATAATTATTACATGTACTTGCGCTGGCCAATTTTTTGTGTGACACGGAAAATACAGCGTGTTTTATATGTTTTTTCATTGGTATTCTTTCATTTTTCCGACTGTACCAGCACTGCGCATCCGCTAGGAAAAATATTCTGATTCTGATCTTTTGCACAATCTTACTCAAAAAGGGACCCTTTTAACAAATTTGCATGTTGCCAGGTCCAAAAGTGGGTCAAAAATTTGTTAAATATTTTTTTTTATTTTTTTCCTAAAATTATTTTTTTTACATCGAACAAATAGTGCGGCCGATATGTAAAACAATTGCACATTTAATGGTACAAGCATATAATTTGGACCACATATACTACACATATAAAGGTTCAAATTTAGATATGAGACCATTTCAGATTTTGCCTTTTACAAAAATGGCGGGTATGCAAAATGGCGACTATACATATGTGTTTAACCCATTTAGCGCCAAAGGTGCGAAAACGCACCATTTTTTTGTAGAATTTTTTTTTGGCAATTCGTTAATTTTTTTTAAATCTTTGTATTTTTTAAGCAACCAGAAGATATAAGTGTAACTAAATTTAATTTTGTTTAATTTCCAAACTCATGCTTTCATCACAAAAATATTTTCTAAATGTCCGACATTTTCAATCCTTCGACGCAACTTTATTTTTACTGTAGTAATTTTATCGGCATAACACTTTTGTGGTCAAATAAATTAAAACATTATTTTTTTAACCTATTTGTACACCAATTGTTATAAAAATACAAAAAAAAATAATTTCTGAGTCATCAAATCTCGTGTTTGAAAATAATGGTTCGATAACGAACCATTGGCGGAAGTCGACATATAATCCTGTCTGATCAGGAATAAGTTCAAGGTGATGCACAGGCAGTAATTTGTTGGGATATTTCTTTATTATGTGTAAAAACACGTATCCACTATGCTTTCACTCCGAGCTCCTGCAACTGCTCCACATAGTGGACACGTTTGGCGCTCCCGGGCTGTGCAATTTTGCGCACTCTGCCTCGGCGCTCCAATCTGGGGCGGTTTATATGTAAGGGAGCGCATACCGTATCGATTGGAGCAGTTGCAGGGAGCGCAAGAAGTTCGTGAACATAGTAGATGGTTGGCGCTCTCGGACGATGCAACAGTGTGCGCTCCGCCTCATAACGGTCCAATAGGTGGCGGTTTATATGTAGAGGAGCGCATGCATGTAGATGGGAGCAGTTGCAGGGAGCGCAAGAGGTTTGTAAACATAGTGAATGGTAGGCACTCCCGGACCGTGCAACAGTGCGCGCTCCGTCTCGGCGTTCCAATTGGTGTCGGTTTATATGTAGAGGAACGCATACCGTATCGATTGGAGCAGTTGCAGGGAGCGCGGAGTGCAAGAGGTTCGTGAACATAGTGGATGGTTGGCGCTCCCGGACCGTGCAACAGTGCGCCAAAGACCGTGCGGCAGTGCCTCGGTGGTCCAATATTACGAACATAGTGGATACGTACCTTTAGAAAGACGGGTATTCTGGTATTCAGTTTTGTTATAATCTAGGGTGGGGGAGGGGGGGGTCTCCATAAGGGAGGATGTGTAGTGTTGTAGACAGTAGACAATATGTCGATTCGTCGAATTTATGCAACTGGCACAGTGCAAGATACAGGATTGGAAACTGTAAACTTCAAATATCTAAAATAATTTCTAAAAAGGATAGAGGGCCGTTCGACTTAATTTTTGACAAAGAAGCTGAAGAAGGTGTAGGCAATGTTCTAACCATATTATTTTTGTTTATGAAAACTTCCAGGTCCATTTACACTCTAAATGTTTTGAGACTTTTCACAACAAATAAAATTGTGTATTTCAATTTTTATATCTCATTTCCGCCAAAGGTTCGAAAACGAACCATTTTGTTGTTGTGACACCTGCCATTATCAAAGTGTAAAAAAATTTTTTTACGAATGTTTAAGTTTATTTTACTCTAGTTAATCAAATATATTACATATTATTGCAGTATTTCTTTGCTTGGCGGTTAATGGGTTAATAGTACCATAACTTTTGAACGAAAAGTCCGATTTCAACCAAATTTGGTGTATAGGTTCTTTTTTGATTTACAAGATTTGGACCAGAATCATTTTACCAGAAGTTTTGTTTTTACTGGTTGTTTATGTAAAAATATGTTTTTTTTTCAATTTTTTTCCTCTGTATGTATTAATTTTTCAAAATGGTAATCCCGCAATTGAAAACAGCATAAAAATATTTTGTACAAAATATTTTGAACTTTTTAGTTATGTTAATTACCATTTAATTAATGGATAACGTATCTTCACATGTACCCATGTGTGGCAGATTCGTGCAAATATTATAAGATCTGTATAATAAGCTATGTAAAATCATAGAATTTGGACCACATATACTACACACATCAAGGTTCAAATTTAGATATAAAGCCATCTCAGATTTTACCTTTTGCAAAAATGACGGGCATTCAAAATGACGACTATACATATGTGACTAATAGCATGATAACTATTGAACGAAAAATCCTATTTCAAGCAAATTTGGTATATAAGTTCTTTTTTTGATGTGTAAGACCAAGGTCGTGAATCGGAAGAATCTATTTACCAGAAGTTGTGTTTTTCCTGATTTTTACGTAAACACATGTGGTTTTTACCAATTATTTAACCCTCTATATAATAATTTTTCAAAGAGTTAATACCGGCGTCAAAAAGAGCGTAAAACTATTTTTTAGGAAATATTTTGAACTCTTTAGTTGTGTTAATTACCAATTAATAAATGCATAACGTATCTTCACATGTACCTATGTGCTGCAGATTCGTGCAAATAATATAAGAATTATGTATTGTGCATTTAATGGTAAAAGCATATAATTTGGATAACACACACTACACATACAAAGAATCAAATTTAAATATGAGGCCATTTCAGATTTTGTCTTTTACAAAAATGGCGGGCATTCAAAACGAATCTGCCACACATAGGTACATGTGAAGATACGTTATGCATTTATTAAATGGTAATTAACATAACTAAAAAGTTCAAAATTTTTCCTAAAAAATATTTTTACACTCTTTTCAATGGCGGTGTCACCTTTTTGAAAAATTAGTATATACAAGGTGAAAGAATTGAAAAAAAAAAGAACAATATGTTTTTACATATAAAACAGTAAAAACACAACTTTTGGTGAACCAATTCTTCCGGTTCAAGACCTAGATCTTATTCATCAAAAAAGAACCTCGATTCCAAATTTGGTTGAAATCGGACTTTTTGTTTAAAAGTTATCGTGCTATTAGTCACATATGTATAGCCGCCATTTTGAATGCTAGCCATTTTTGTAAAAGGCAAAATGTGAGATGACCTCATATCTAAATTTGAACTTTTGTATGTGTAGTTTATGTTGCCCAAATTATATGCTTCTACCATTAAATGCACAATAATTCTTATAATATTTGCACGAATCTGCCACACATAAGTACATGTCGTGAAGATACGTTATGCATTTATTAAATAGTAATTAACATAACTAAAAAGTTCAAAATATTTCCAAAAACATATTCTTACGTTCTTTTCAATGGTGGTATTACCATTTTGAAAAATTAATATATTGTTATGATCTACTTCTTATTAATTTTATATTAATTATTATTTATTTGATTAATTATTTAATTGTCGCAAATCATACATAAAAAATGAATAAAAAATCTCAGGGTGCCTTTTTATAATATCAAGAAAATGTCTAAATTATCTTACGTTATACTTATCTTCTCTCGTGGGTTCAGTATCTCTTAGTTGATCCTAATCGGGATAAAATAGGGAAAAGAAATAAAGCAAAATATAAAATAAACATACAGAATTGTCTTTTATTTATCAAAATCGATACTCTAAAAATCTATCAAATCTAAAACCTGTGGACACAGATGTCCGAATGAAATTTCTACCATTTAAATTTATTCTAGTTAAAAAAAAACAATTTATCGGTTTGTTCCCTATCACTTTGGTACAACAAAATAAACAAAACCAAATTATGTATTCGCAAGATTAGCTATACTCCCTATTTACTTTCTGAAATATTGGAATTTTAATTCTTACGCTTTTTACTCAAAATTTTAGTTTCCGAACATAAAAATATCTTTCACATAAGTTGACTGACCTTTTGCTTCACTCACTCTGATGTTTCTCGTGACCCAAAACAGCTCTCCCTCGTTGACTATGTTAAAAGCTACTCATCAAAGCCCTCTCCGTTCTCCAGCTTCAAAACTATCAGCATACCAGCACCAATTCTCCAACAAGCTCTTTTGACCAGTACATCGATTCAAACAAAACTCCAAAAATTCTCTGCTCTCCTTCTCACAATAATACAGAATCAAAGAGGTATTTCGTCTCAATTTGATCTGTCTCTCGTTCCACTTTTCAGCACTATTCTCCACTATCAAACAACCACCGGTACTTGCTAACTATCTATCCACGAAAACGTCGAACTGCTTCTCAGCGATGCCAATAACATACTGCCTTCTTTTTCAAACTCACTCAAATATTCCAACCACTTTTCCCCTTCCAAATTGCCAAGAATCAGACACATTTCTCTTTTCCATTCGATAAACAAACAGTCATTCTTTCAAAATTATTCCGACCATCTTAATTACTTTCGGGGATCTCTACAACATTTACTCGGGGTGAAACAAAGATATTAAAATTCCAAACTTTCTTTTAAACCATTTTTCTAGAAAATGATAATTACCTCTACCTGTGGATTCTATAGTTCCCGTAATAAACAATCTTTTTCCATTTTAAACCTAAATACATCGTTCTTTTCACTTTAATTATTCACAAAAGTCTTTAATGGTTCATCGGAAAGCTCATAAAAAAAAGAAATCCACTTACATCCAAACTAAATTCTAATAAATATTTACAGATCAATATACAGGGTGTATCAAATTTATGTGCCCGCGTTATTTAAAAAAAAATTAATTTAATTTTTATTTTGCCCTTGATTGATAAAATTGAAAACACAATAACATCCCCGCCTTGTTTTGAGATAAAATCAGTATTAATAAGTGCAACAAAAATATGATTTTCTCTCGACAACAACACTTTTCTATTGTGTCAAAATATTGACTCCCACCTAAAAAACAATTGCTTTCTCTTTCCCAGTGTCTGTACTTAGATGGGATAGGGTAAGTTTTCGATCGAAAATTTCCTAAGTTTTTAGTCTCAAATGAATTTTCATACTTTTTGGCTACTCTATTTTCTTCATTTGTTAAATTTTCACATTCCCTCAATATTACACGCAGTTCCTTCTCCTTTTCTTCTCCACATATCAATTTTCTTTCTTTTTCCTACGATTCTCTACACATGTTTATTGTGCATTCTGTCTTCTCCATTTTGCATACTTTCTCTTTAAATACCGCAGTCTCAATTGTATCTTTTCCGCCTTCTTTTTCTATTCTGATCTCTTCTTCTTCTGGGCTCATCTCATCTTTTGAGGAATCCCAAGCTTCATTTTCCTGTGTCAATATTTTTTCTTCCTTTTCTTTTTCTGGGCTCATCTCTTCTTTTGAGGAAACCCAAGCTTCATTTTCTTTTGTCAATCTTCTTTCTTCTTTTTCTTCTTCTGGGCTCATCTCTTTTTCGAGGAATCCCAGGCTTCATTGTTTTTATTTATCTTCTGTTGCTTTCTCCTCTGTCCTTGCTTCATTGCCAAATTCATTTCCATTGTTTGTTTTTTGTCAAAATTATCCTTTTTCCGTTTCTCATGTTTCTTGTCCATTTCCAGAATGTCCTGTTCTTTTTCTTTTGCTTGTTTGGTTTCCTGTTGATTGTTATCCATTTTTTGTTGTGTTTCCTTCATCGCTCGTTTTGTTTCTTCCTGATTTTCTTGCATTTTGTCCATTTTATCCATCTTCTTTGATGTTTCTTCCTGATTTTTATCCCTTTTATTTAATATTTCATCCCATTTTTGTAACTGGAGTTGCATCAGTTGTATTACTTTATCTATTCCTGATAATTCCTGTTGTTCTGATGCCATGATTGTTGTTTCAAAAATGTCTTCTTGTTCTATATGTTCTTCTTGTTCCAAATGTTCTTCTAGTTTTTTGTTTTCTTTGCTTTTGCTTCTGGTTGTTATCGACATGTATTTAAAATTTATCCCCGCCTAATATGAAATCCGAAAATACCTTGTATGCTGTCGAGACGAAAATTTTTCTCTCCCCAAATATAATCAATTTATCCCACAAATTTTTAAATGTTTCAAAATTCAAATCAATCAAAAATAAAATAAATATGTAAAAACTGTACCTAGATAAAAAAAATTAAGTCAAACAATTATTTCAAAAAATTTTAAATATATCAACTTTTTCCGACGGGCAAATAAATTTTACTCCACCTGTTTTTCCGTTTCCTATTCCCTTCCAATTCACAACCAGAGATACTTTAATGTCCTACGTTGGCTCGCCATGTTGTTATGATCTGCTTCTTATTAATTTTATATTAATTATTATTTATTTGATTAATTATCTAATTGTCGCAAATCATACATAAAAAATGAATAAAAAATCTCAGGGTGCCTTTTTATAATATCAAGAAAATGTCTAAATTATCTTACGTTATACTTATCTTCTCTCGTGGGTTCAGTATCTCTTAGTTGATCCTAATCGGGATAAAATAGGGAAAAGAAATAAAGCAAAATATAAAATAAACATACAGAATTGTCTTTTATTTATCAAAATCGATACTCTAAAAATCTATCAAATATAAAACCTATGGACACAGATGTCCGAATGAAATTTCTACCATTTAAATTTATTCTGGTTAAAAAAAAAACAATTTATCGGTTTGTTCCCGATGACTTTGGTATAACAAAATAAACAAAACCAAATTATGTATTCGCAAGATTAGCTATACTCCCTATTTACTTTCTGAAATATTGGAATTTTAATTCCTACGCTTTTTACTCAAAATTTTAGTTTCCGAACATAAAAATATCTTTCACATAAGTTGACTGACCTTTTGCTTCACTCACTCTGATGTCTTCTCGTGACCCAAAACAGCTCTCCCTCGTTGACTATGTTAAAAGCTACTCATCAAAGCCCTCTCCGTTCTCCAGCTTCAAAACTATCAGCATACCAGCACCAATTCTCCAACAAGCCAGGCCTCTTTTGACCAGAAAATTCTCTGCTCTCCTTCTCACAATAATACAGAATCAAAGAGGTATTTCGTCTCAATTTGATCTGTCTCTCGTTCCACTTTTCAGCACTATTCTCCACTATCAAACAACCACCGGTACTTGCTAACTATCTATCCACGAAAACGTCGAACTGCTTCTCAGCGATGCCAATAACATACTGCCTTCTTTTTCAATCTCACTCAAATATTCCAACCACTTTTCCCCTTCCAAATTGCCAAGAATCAGACACAGTCATTCTTTCAAAATTATTCCGACCATCTTAATTACTTTCGGGGATCTCTACAACATTTACTCGGGGTGAAACAAAGATATTAAAATTCCAAACTTTCTTTTAAACCATTTTTCTAGAAAATGATAATTACCTCTACCTGTGGATTCTATAGTTCCCGTAATAAACAATCTTTTTCCATTTTAAACCTAAATACATCGTTCTTTTCACTTTAATTATTCACAAAAGTCTTTAATCGTTCATCGGAAAGCTCATAAAAAAAAAGAAATCCACTTACATCCAAAATAAATTCTAATAAATATTTACAGATCAATATACAGGGTGAATCAAATTTATGTGCCCGCGTTATTTAAAAAAAATTTAATTTAATTTTTATTTTGCCCTTGATTGATAAAATTGAAAACACAATAATATACAGGGTGAAAAAATTGAAAATAAGTTATTTACATAATATAAAATAGTTTTACATAAAAAACGAGAAAAAACACAATTTCTGGTCAACCGATTCTTCCAGTTCACGACATCGATCTGGAAAATCACAAAAAAACCTATGTACGAAATTTGGTTGAACTCGGACTTTTCATTCAAACGATATCGTGCTATTAGTCACATATGTATAGTCACCCATTTTGAATGACCGCCATTTTTGCAAAAGGCAAAATCTGAGATGGCTTCGTATCTAAATTTGAACCTTTATATGTGCAGTATATGTTGACCAAATTATATGCCTGTATCATTAAATGTGCAATTCTTATAATATTTGCACAAATCTGCTGCACTAAAAGTTCTTTTAGGTTTCCTGGAATCATTCCAGAAAAGGTCTTTAGTGACTTTGCTCTAAAGTTGATAGTTTTAGCATTGATTATAGACACGGATGGTGTCCGTGTCTAGAATCAATGGTTTTGGACATATAAGCGATGAAAAACTTAAAAATTGCAAAATAGGCCATTTTTAACACTCATAAGCTATGTGAAAAATTGAAAATTTTAATGTTGCCAAGGTAGGTGGATATTCTTTAAACATCATTTAATGAAATCCCTAAGCGTTTTTTGCAATACAATGTCGAGAACCCCTTTGTTTTTTAATTGCTAATCAAGCGGGCGCGACACTATTTTCAACCGTTGCATGTATTTGTAATAATATGCGTAAATATAATGTACAGAAAAATATTCTGATTCAATTTTTTTTCACCATCTTATTTGAAAAGTATCCCTATTAACAAATTTGCATGTTGCCAGAGTCAAAAATGGGTCAAAAAGTTTTTTAAACAATTTTTTTTAAACTTCAAATGTTTTCTAATTACGTCTACATGCAACCGTTGAAAATAGTGTCGCGCCTGCTTGATTAGCAATTAAAAAATAAAGTGGTTTTGATATTGTATTGCAAAGAGCCCTTCGGGATTTCATCAATCGATTCTCATAGAATATCTACGTACCTTGGTAACATTGAAATTTTCGGATTTTCACATAGTTTTTGGGGGTTAAAAATAGCCAAATTTGCAATTTTTAAATTTTCAATCGCTTATATGTCGAAAATTATGACACTTAGCGAAAAGTCACTTGAGATCTTTTCTATTCGGAATGATGCAAAGGCCCTAAAAAAATTTGTTCGATGCAAAAAAATTAGTTTTAGGAAAAAACAAAAAAAAACGTTTAAAAAAATTTTTAACTTCATTTTGATCCTGGCAACATGAAAATTTGTTAAAAGGAGACATTTTCAAGCAAGATGGTGAAAAAAAAATTGAATCAAAATATTTTTCCGCATTAATATATTTACGCATCTTACATACATGCAACGATTGAAAATAGTGTCGCGCCCGCTTGATTAGCAATTAAAAAAAGGGGTTTTGGATATTTTATTGCAAAAGACTCATGGAGATTTCATCAATCGATGTTTAAGGAATATCTACCTGCCTTGGTAATATTGCCGATTTCGCAATTTTTAAATTTTTAATCGCTTATATGTCAAAAACTATCAACTTTAGAGAAAAGTCATTAAAGACGTTTTCTGTTTGGAATGATATACAAATAGTCCGTTCTTTAACGTACAAAACCTCTAAATTTTAAAGAACCGCTTGGATTGACATGAAATTTGGCATACACATAGCTAACAAGTCAAAGAAAAAAAGTGATATTGTGCCGATATGTGCTTTTGCCCTGGGGGTGGTTTTCACCCCCCACTTGGAGGTGGAAAAATATTCTTCCAAAGAAAGTCAGGAAATGGATAAACTGGCTAATTTTAAGTAACTTTTGTTCCATAGAGTTTTTTCACTAAGTCAATACTTTTCGAGTTATTTGGCAGTGAATATATTTATTTTTTCAACAAAATAACCACGCTTTTAGACGGTTTTTCGCAAATAACTCAAATAGTAAGTATTTTGTCGAAAAAATATTCTTAACAAAAATATAGCCTGTAAAAAATTTTAAAAAATGGTGTATATATCACGTCTCTACACCTAGTAGAAGCAGAGTTATAGGTAATGAAAAATAGGTTCATATTCAAATTCCAAATGGAATACTTTAACGTGAAATAACCAAAAATGAAGCACATTTCGGGGAAAACTCATTACAACATATTTAAAGTGCCTAAAAAAAGCTTCATTTTTGTTTTATAAAAAAAATTTCTAGTACCAAAATTAAACAAGTTACGCTCAAAATAAAGTTAGTCCCTTTTGGTTTTGGTAAAAAAATCGAGAAAATCACCCCCTAATTAGTATCTTCCAAATTAAAAATGGAATACTTTAACGTGAAATAACCAAAAATGAAGCACATTTCGGGGAAAACTCATTACAACTTATTTAAAGTGTCTAAAAAAAGCTTCATTTTTGTTTTATAAAAAAAATTTCTAGTATCAAAATTAAACAAGTTACGCTCAAAATAAAGTTAGTCCCTTTTGGTTTTGGTAAAAAAATCGAGAAAATCACCCCCTAATTAGTATCTTAAATGAACTTAATTGTTACGACTTCACAAGTTTCTTGATTCGTGTATATATTGTTTATATGATCTGTAAGTTTCATCGGTTCAAAGTCCTTGTTATTGAAAGGGCTGTAGTTAAAAGGGGTTGAACGAGTCACTGATCACGAATGTATGCAAATTTAGAAACACCAAATCTTAATCAATTTTTGTTTTAACAGAAAAACAAAAAAATACATGATATTCAGAAAAGCAAATCTGACTTTTTTTGTTTTTCGAGATTTTTGGTATCTCTAACAATGTTTAAGTTATTTTGAAAAAAAACATATTTTTCAAAATTTAAATTTTTAAAAATTTTATTTTGAAACCCATTTTTTTCAAAAATAAGCACTTTGAATCGATGAAACTTACAGATCGTATAAACACAACATAAGTAAAATAATTTGTGGAGCGGTAACGATTAATTTCATTTAAGTTGCTAATTAGGGGGTGGTCTTCCCGATTTTTTTTTGCAAAAACAAAAGGGAACAACTTTATTTTGAGCATAACTTGCTTAAATTTAATGCTAAAAACTTTTTGTAAAAACAGAAATAAAGCTTTTTACACTTTAAAAAAGTTATAATGGATTTTCCCCAAAAAGTGCTTGATTTTTTGGATATTTCACGTAGAAATATTCTATTTGAAATTTGGTGAATATGAATCAATTTTTCATTGGCTATAACTCTGGTTCTACGTGATCCAGAGACCTAACGCGTACACCATTTTTTTTACTTTTTTATAGGCTATATTTTTGATAAGAACGTTTTTTTCGACAAGGTACGTACTTTTTGAGTCATTTGCGAAAAAACGGCCAAAAATGTGGTTATTTTGTTGACAAATGAACATATT
The DNA here is from genome assembly GCF_917563875.1 of Diabrotica virgifera virgifera. Lineage (NCBI taxonomy): Eukaryota > Metazoa > Arthropoda > Insecta > Coleoptera > Chrysomelidae > Diabrotica > Diabrotica virgifera. The sequence continues at coordinate 52,569,924 of NC_065451.1, forward strand.
CACTCGCAAATAACTCGAAAAATGTCGACTTGGCGCAAAAGCTCTATAGAACAAAAGTTACTTAAAATTAGTCAGTTTACCCATTTCCGGACTTATTTTGGACATATATTTTTTCACCCCCAAAAGGGGGTGAAAGTCACCCCCAGGGCAAAAGCACACATCGGCACAATATCACTTTTTTTCTTTGACATGTAAGCTATACGTATGCCAAATTTCATATCAATCCAAGCGGTTCTTTAAAAGGGTACCCTCCGTTAAGATAGGCAAAATGCCCTCACTCTCAGAATTCAATTTTTTTAATTTTTTTACGTTCTGTGCAATTAAAAAATGAGATAACGCGGATTTTTAGCTCGCCACCCCCCCTTACCCCTCCCCCCACAGCCAAAAACGTAGATTTTTAGATTTAATTTTTTTTAGTTAGGTTGCAATTAATTTAAAAATTTCAAAAAACTCTCACGTGTAGCTGAGGCTTTTACAAAACATGTCTATTTTTTATGGACCCTTAGGTCGAGTGTACATAACCTCAAATTTTTTTTTTTAACTTTTTTAAAACCTATAACTTTTTTGGAGGGGGCTGCAGGTCCAATTTTTTTTGAATTTTGTGTATTTTATCAAAAGCTATCTCTCTGATTTTTTTCAGATTTTTCCGTCAGGTGCGCCATCTTGAAAAATCCGGAAAACTGTTTTTTTAGGGGGTTTTGGGGGGTTTTCTCCATTTTATAGACTGCAACATAGATCAACTCAAGGTTTTGTTAATAGATTATGTATAATTTGAAATAACTGAATATATTAGTATATTCAAAAATTGGGCGAAACACTTTTAAACCCCCCAAAAACCATGTTTGTTTAAAGTTTTGTAAGGATTATTGCGTGTCTAATTATTTTTTTTTGAGGTCGATAAAGCCTGAATATTTTTTTTTATTTTTTTACGTTCGATATGATTTTAAAAAATTAGGACTCAACGCAATTTTAGCCCACTTCCCCTATTCCCCCTCCCCCACAGCCAAAAATGTCAATTTTTTCATTTTATTTTTTTTAAGTTGGTTTGCAATTAAATTATAAATGTTGTTCTGAAGCTATTTCTTTGTGGCATTTTTGTAATTAACTATTCTAAATGGGAAATTAGCCATAATTTAATGTATTTTGTGCATTTTGTGTATTTTATCAAAAGCTATCTCTCTGATTTTTTTCAGATTTTTCCGTCAGGTGAGCCATCTTGAAAAATCCCGAAAACTGTTTTTTTAGGGGGTTTTGTATAATTTTTGTATAATTTAGTATAATTTGAAATAAATGAGTATTTAAGGATTATCAAAAATTGGGCATAACACCTTTAAACCCCCCAAAAACCATGTTTTTTTTAAGTTATGTAAGGGTTTTTGTGGGCTTAATGATTTTTTTTGAGATCGATACAGCCTGAATATTTTTTTTTTCATTTTTTTACGTTATACGGGATTAAAAAATAAGACTAATCGCATTTTTAGCCCACCACCCCCTCCCCCTGTCCCCACAAAAAACGTCAATTTTTCTATTTTTTTTTTTTTTGTTTAAAGTTGCAATTAATTTAAAAATTTTATGAGGCTCCTACAAAGCATATCTATTTTTTATAGACCCGTGTAGGTCGAGTGTACAATATAACCTCAAAATTCCTTTTTTATTTTTTTAAAACGTATTTTTGACTTCCAATCGATATTTTTTTAAAACGTCCAATGAATATTGTACATCTCGCTCTCTCGCGGACGGCCGCTTCAATACATGCTTATCGCTCATTTTAAATTATTAAAAATAATAGTTAGTAATAAAATACATAATGACAAAAATTTCTTTAGGCTATTGCAGGGGGGGCTTTAAGCTTTGAGTTGGTCACTTTATGACTTTCATAATAATAATTTTTAATCGAGTTATTAAGCCTTGAAAATGGCCATTTTCGCGTTTTTCAAATATGAAATTGCATGTAACTCGACAACAGTCAATTTTATAGAAAAATCACAAGATACCTTTTTTGCTCAGCTTGATCCAGAGAATCTAAAACAAATTTGTCCGAAGTGAAAAAATTGATTTTTTGAATTCGTTTAAAAAATGTTTAAACAATTTTCCTACCGCGGTACTGCCTGGTACCTTGTGGATTTGTTATAATGACCTGTTTTTGAGTAAGTTTGTGCAAAAAAAATAATCGGAATAATTTACGTAACGGGACAAGCATACAGCGGGGACTATTTGCATTATGAGCCAAACGTAGATGGTTTGTAAAATACACAAAACACAAAAAAAATTAGCAGCCATCGCCAAAAAAAAGTTATACGTACCTATTAAAAAACAAAAAAAATGAGGTTATAATATGTACACTCGACCTTCGGGTCCATAAAAATAGATATTCTCTAAAAGCCTCAGCTGTTCGTGTGAATTTTTTATAATTTATAATTTAATCATTACTAACTATTCTAAATGCGAAATAAGTCACAATTTAACTAAAAAATGATTTTATTAACGTTCCGATGTCCGCCACGGACGTCGTTGTCAAAATACAAAATATTAATAAATTAAACAAAAATGTTGCTTGGTAAAAAAATCTTTTAATAATTTAATTTAATCTGACTTATTTATATAGATCGTACCAAACCATTTTTTCAGTGCGTCACAGATTATCGAATTCTCTCTATCGCATTACAGATGGAAAATAAAATAATTTTTTAGTTAAATTGTGGCTTATTTCCCATTTAGAATAGTTAATTACAAAAATGTCACAAAGCAATAGCTTCAGAACAACATTTATAATTTAATTGCAACTTAAAAAAAAATAAAATCGAAAAATTGATATTTTTGGCTGTGGGGGAGGGGGAATAGGGGAAGTGGGCTAAAATTGCGTTGAGTCCTAATTTTTTAAAATCATATAGAACGTAAAAAAATAAAAAAAAATATTCAGGCTGTATCGACCTCAAAAAAAAAAAAAAAATAATTAGACCCGCAAAAATCCTTACAAAACTTTAAACAAACATGGTTTTTGGGGGGTTTAAAACTGTTTCGCCCAATTTTTGAATATACTAATATACTCAGTTATTTTAAATTATACATAAACTATTAACAAAACCTTGAGTTGATCTATGTTGCAGTCTATAAAATGGAGAAAATCCCCAAAAACCCCCTAAAAAAACAGTTTTCCGGATTTTTCAAGATGGCGCACCCGACGAAAAAATCTGAAAAAAATCAGGGAGATAGCTTTTGATAAAATACACAAAATTCAAAAAAAAAATTGGACCTGCAGCCCCCTCCAAAAAAAGCTATAGGTTTTAAAAAAGTTAAAAAAAAAAATTGAGGTTATGTACACTTGACCTAAGGGTTCATAAAAAATGGACATGTTTTGTAAAAGCCTCAGCTACACGTATGAATTTTTTGAAATTTTTAAATCAATTGCAACCTAACTAAAAAAAATTAAATCTAAAAATCTACGTTTTTGGCTGCGGGGGGAGGGGTAAGGGGGGTGGCGAGCTACAAATCCGCGTTATTTCATTTTTTAATTGCACAGAACGTAAAAAAATTAAAAAAATTTAATTCTGAGAGTGAGGGCATTTTGCCTATCTTAACGGGGGGTACCCTTTAGAGCAAAAACCGTGAAAGAATGGACTAAAAACCTAAAGAACTTTGTTCGATGCAAAAAAATTAGAAAAAAGACAAAAGAAAAACGTTTAAAAAATTTTTGACTTACTTTGGGACCTGGCAACATGCAAATTTGTTAAAAGGGGTCCTTTTTGAGTAAGATTGTGCAAAAAATCCGAATCAGAATATTTTTCCTAGCGGATGCGCAGTGGCTTTCTGGATTATACTGAGTTCATACTTACCATATCTTTAAATCCAAAATAATTGTGAATAAATAATAAATTTCTCCACCAATGCTGCTTACAGATATCCGAATGATGTGTGACTACCAAATTCCACATTGGTCCTGAATCCAGATGAGGTAAAATAAACGTACAAAAGGCTATGAGAGCTGCAAATGTGGGCACTATCCTAATTAGCCGCGTGACGTACTCTTCGAATATGTTCAGTTTTTGTGTCCTCTTTAGTTTTCCCAGTAGTGAATAGGTAGTCAGCATTCCCGATATCATGATAAATGGATCTGTGTATAGACTGGCGGCTCTTCCAACGACAGAGAAAGGTCTGCCAATAAACTAAAACAAATAAGTAACTTCACAAAACATCTACATACAGGGTGTAACAAAAAGGTAAGTCATAAAATTAATCACAATGTGATATATCATATCAAAAAACCATAAAATCCTTTTTTAAAGGTATATTTGTTAAAATCCCTATATACAGGGCTACATCACAGAACAGAATTAGTTTTCAATCGGTTGACCGATTACACAGGCCTACAGAAAAAAAAATTGTTTGGTGCCGTGAATCCTTAAGCTGATTTTTACTATATTAGGGGCGATAAATCGAAATATGGATTTCGTTTTTTTATATCAGCTCTAGTTTTATGGATATGGCAAAATCCGAAATTAGAGCTTTAATATTTGAGATAATGAAGAATGTGCTATTCAAAGGAATGAACATTGTTAATTAAACTTATTCCTCAGTACATATTTGTTGTCCTCACTTTAGTATGCCTTATTTATGCAAGAAAAAATACTTTATTATCGTAACATTTCTATTTTATAAGGAAATAAAACAGCTTGGAGAGTATTTTTAAACTTTTAAAATGATACATTTACCACTTGTAAACCCATTCAGCCTCCATCTAATAATGGCTCATAGCCCATGGACCATGCTTCGCCTACATAGGAAGGAAGCTTCCCCAGATAAGTATGGAAAAACTTAAAGCTGGAATCTTTGATGGACCACAGATCAGACTTCTTACAGAGAATCCGGCTTTTGTGGGGTCAATGAATGAAGTAGAGAAAAAAGCTCGGCTTTCATTTGTGGATATTATGAAAAATTTTCTGGGAAATCACAAAAGTGAAAACTATGCTGAGCTGGTAAACCGTTTGCTGAATGACTTCCAATCACTTGGATGGAATATGAGCATCAAAGTCAACTATGTTCGCAGCCACCTGTACCGTTTTGCTGAAAACTTAGATGACACAAGTAATGAGCAAGGTGAGAGACTTCACCAAGAGATAAAAACCATTGAGGACCGCTACCAAGGAAGACGGGGCATGGGCAGCCTATGGAAAACTCAAAGACATCTTCAAAAGCGATATACCAATTTCTTTAAAACGTAAACACATGTGTGTTACCTGTGGTGACTTATTGTGCCGAAACTTTGACATTGATAGCTACAACTTCTAAAATGCTGCAAATAGCTCACAGGAAACTGGATAGGTCATGCTGAGTATATCGCTTCGTGACCGAGTTGGAAATTAAGACTTAGACTAAGAACATGAGTTGCCGATGTAATTTCCCGAATTGCCACCCTGAAATGGAACTGGGCCGGGCACGTCGCCCGAATCAGTGATTGGAGGTAGACGAAGAGATTACTTGAGTGGAGGCCGAAATTAGACAAAAGAAGTAGAGGAAGACCCCTACTCGTTGGACTGACGATCTCAAGAAAATGTCAAGAAATTGGATGCAAAATGCTCAAAATGGAGCACAATGGACAAAAATGAGGGAGGCCTATGTCCAGCAGTGGACGCAAAGGGCTGGATGATGATGATGATGATGAAATGGCTTAAAATATACGTATTTTTTAATTGTTTGGCTTTTATTTTAATTTCGTATATTCATATCAGCATATTCGAATTTTAATGCATAAAAGCTGGCATGATCTACGTTATCTTGAAAACTAGAGCTGATAGAGCAAAACTAAGGCCATATTCGGAATCAGCACCCCAAATACACCCAAAATCAGCTTTAAATACTTCGGCACCAAAAACACTGTAGGCCTGTGTTATCAACAGTGTTAACCTAAAATGTGTATAACCTGATAAAATAATGCAAGGTATTTAAAATTTTGACTACGATCTTAAAAGTTATAGGTTATACTCACGTGAATCTAACATCATCATCATCATCAACTAGCCTATATTTGCCCACTGCTGAACGTAGGCCTCCCGTAAAAATGTCCACCTATTTCTATCTTGAGCTTCTTGCATCCAATTTGTGGTGATGCGCTTGATATCATCCGTCCATCTAGTCGGTGGTCGTCCTCTGCTTCGATATGCCTCCTGCCTTGGTCGCCATTCCAGAATCTTTTTGGTCCATCTGTCATCCGTCAGTCTGGCAACATGTCCTGCCCAAGCCCATTTAGCCATGGCTATTCTTTCAACTGCCTCCGTGACTCCTGTTCTTCTTCTTATTTCTAGGTTTGGTACTTTATCTCTGATGGTAATAGCTAACATTGATCTTTCCATAGCGAGTTGTGTAACTCTTATTTTATTTATTGTTCTTTTTGTCAGAGTTAGTGTTTCTGCACCATATGTAAGAACCGGCAAAACACACTAGTCAAAAATCTTTCTTTTTAAATAAACTGGAATATTATACTTGAAAATGTTATTTAATCTACCGAAGGCAGCCCATGTGAGACCTATCCTTCTTTGTATTTCAGTTGTCTGGTTATCTCGGCCTAAGCGAATCTCATGCCCTAGATATTTGTAAGCTATTTCTTGGTCGATGCTATGACTCTCAATCTGAATTTTATCGCTGACTACGAGGTTGGTCATAAATTTTGTCTTTGAGGTGTTAATTTTAAGACCAATTGTTTTTGACACTTTATAGAGCGTGTGCAGCATTTTTGTAGCTTTATCAACTCTACCAGATATTAAAACGATGTCATCGGCAAATCTTAGGTGGTTCAGATCCTCCCCGTTTATATTGATTCCCATATTATCCTCTCCTTCCATTTGCTTGAACATATATTCAAGAACAGCTGTAAACAATTTCGGGGAGATAGTATCACCCTGTCTAATTCCACGTTCTATTCTAAATTTCTTGGTATCTTCATGAAGTCGAACACAAGCTGTACCAGTTTCGTAGATACTTTTAATGAAGGCGATATATCGGTAGTCAATGCGGCAGTCCGCCAATGCTCGAAGCATTTTATGATGATCTATATAGACTAAGAGCCGCTATAGGTGAAATTTCTTAATCATTTTAGGCACGACAGGACCCTGTAACTTAAATAGTAGAACCTAAAAGAAAACGTTTGAGCACGGTGCCGTCACTTTTCAGTGGCACATGCGTCTACAGTGGCGCATCAAACTTTCCACTTATGGACGGGATACATAAATTAAAAAATACCCTCCCTCATTACCCGAATTTAATTTTTTTCATTTTTTTAAGTTCTATGCGATTAAGACATAAGATTCATCGTAATATTAACCCACCACCTCCTTGTCCCCGCCCCCACCATCAAAAAATTTGTTTTTCGATTTTATTTTATTTTGGTGGGATGCAATCAATTTTAAAATTTCAAAAAATTCACACACATAGTTAAGGCTTTTATAAAACACGTCTTTTTTTATAGACCTGTAGGTTGAGTGTACATAACCTCAAAAAATTTTTAAAATTTTTTTTTTGGAAAAAAGTATATAACTTTTTTTTGGGGATAGGTGCAGATCTAATTTTTTCTTAGTCTTGTGTATTTTATCAATCACTATATTTCTAATTTTTTTTAGATTTTTCTGTAACGCTGGTCACCTTCAAAAATCCAAAAAACTATTTTTTAAGGGGGTTTTGGGGGGTTTGTACGTGTTTTTCTGAATTTTAAATATTCTAATGGACTCAGTTACTTCAAGTTACATATAGCCTATAAAAACATAATTGATTTGATATATTATGAAGTTTATAAAATAGGGAAAATCCCCCAAAACCCCCCAAAAAACAGTTTTTCGGATTTTTGAAGGTGGGGAGCCTTACGGAAAAATCTGAAAAAGATTAAAAATATAGTGTTTATTAAAACACACAAGATTAAGAAAAAATTAAACCTGCAGCTGTTCCTCAAAAAAAGTTATAATGCTTTTTTGAAAAAAAAAATTTTTAATTTTTTGAGGTTATGTACACTCTACCTATGGGTCTATAAAAAATAGGCATATTTTATAAAGGCCTCAGCTATGCGTGTGAATTTTTTGAAATTTTAAAATTGATTGCATCCCACCAAAAAAAATAAAAACGAAAAATGAAGTTTTTGATGGTGAGGGCAGGGGGAAGAGGGTGGTAAGTTAAAATTACGCTGAATCCTATGTGTTAATCACATAGATTTTTAAAAAATAAAAAAAATTAATTCTGTCAGTAAGGGAGGGTAACTTTTAATTTATTTATCCCGTCCATAAGTGGAAAGTTTGATGCGCCACTGTCGACGCATGTGCCACCGAAAAGTGACGGCACAGTGTTCAAACGTTTTCTTTTATGTTCTACTATTTAAGTTATAGGGTCCCATCGTGCCTAAAATGATTAAGAAATTTCACCTATAGCGGCTCTTAGTCTAATAGTATCGAACGCCTTTTCATAATCCACGAATATAAGAAAGATAGGCTTGTTATACTCTGCGCACTTTCCTATTAGCGTTTTTATAACTTGTAGATGATCGTTTGTTCCGTATTTGGAGCGGAACCCAGCCTGTTCACAAGGTTGGTAACTATCCAGTTTGTTCACAAGCCGTTTTGTTATTATCTTCATGAATAGTTTGTATGTATGGGAGAGCAAACTAATAGGTCTGTAGTTCTTCAGATCTGAAATGTCACCTTTTTTATGCATTATAGTATTGCATTATGCCACTGAGAGGGGGTTACGCCTCTTGTCAAACAAACATTGAACATCTTTTTCAACACATTTATTAACATTTCTCCTCCTTCTTTGATGTGTTCAATGACTATTCCATCTTCTCCAGGTGATTTATTGTTTTTCATCTCCGAGAGAGCTGATTTTATTTCCTCTGTTGTGATATCTGGGATGTCTTCTTAGCCTACATTTTGAACTTTTGGTATTTGACTTTGATCAGGATCTGGAAGTTCTTCTCGCTTATACAATTCTGAGTAAAAATCTTGAGCAATTTTTAAAATATCTTCCTTATTTGTTGTTATTTCTCCTTTTTTATTTACAAGTTTACAAATATTTTTCGATCCTTCAGTCATTTGTCGGCGCAGTAACTTTAAACTCTTATTTTTATCAATGGCTTGAGTTATGTGTTCAGTGTTGTAATTTCTGACATCTTTTCGAATGGATTTTGTGATATCTTTGTTTAACTGTCTAAGTGCTGCAAAATTATCTGTGTATTTGTTTTTCAATTCTCTTCTTTTGTTTATAAGGTCTTTAGTAGCTTGAGTAAGTTTATCTATCTTGTTTTTTCTTTTTTCCTTATATTTGCTATGAGCGTTTCGAATCGCACTGTTTATTCGCATGTTTGTCACCTCTATATCTAATGCATTTTCATTTAGATGTTCTACTTCTTTCAGTTCTGAAGTTATGAGATTCTGATAAGCTACACTATCTTCTATCGATTCCCATTTATTAGAATGCCTCTCTCTTATCATTGCTGTCCTCTCTTGTCTAATGTTGATCAATATTTTTGCTCTAACCAACCGATGGTCACTCCCAACAGTGATTTTATTGATTACTGTAACATCTTGGATAATATTTTTTCTGTTTGTGATGATGAAATCAATTTCGTTTTTTGTTATGCCATCTGGACTAGCCCACGTCCACTTACGTTGTTGGTTCTTTTTGAAAAATGTGTTCATCACGTATAGCCGATGATGCAACAAAAAATTTAGTAGCATACCTCCTCTATCATTTCGCTCACCATATCCAAATGGGCCCATAGCCACTTCTGCGTTATCTTCTTTATATCCAAGTTTAGCGTTAAAATCGCCCATTAAGATTAGGTGGTGCGTTTTATCTTTTTCCATAGCTCTATTTATATCTTCATAAAAGTTTTCTATTTCTTCATCGCTATGACTCGTCGTGGGTGCATATACGTGGATAATTTTAATAGAGCATCTCTTGTTCAATTTTAGTATGAGGTACACAACTCTTGAGCTTACACTATCTATGTTTATAATTTTATCTAGGTGTTTCTTGTGGACGAGAAAACCTACGCCGCCAACTGCCTTATCGTCTTCTCCAATGGAATGTAACAGATGCCCTGATTTTAAAACTAATTGGTTTTCTCCTTTTCTTCGTATTTCGGAAAGTCCTAGTACATCCCATTTTATGCAGTTAAGTTCTTCCTGTAATTCAATGAGCTTATCTTCAGTTGCAAGCGTTCTTACGTTATAAGTGGCAATATGCAATGTTCGTTGTCCATGGTAGCCGTGTCTATCCCGGTGATTCTTTGCACCCTCTGCCCTTGGCCCGATCTGGTGGCTACCATCACCAGGGACCGTTGGGCCGCCGGGGACTAAGGGCCTTTTTCTGGTTTGTGTCATGTCATTTACGGGGAAAATTAGCCATTTCACTACCACGCTGGCCAGTGCGGGTTGGTAGCGGGAAATTAGGAGTGTTTGAATGGGGAGAGGCGCAGGTTACGCAGTTTGTGTGTAGGGTGTGCGACAATATGCCATACACACCCCCCATGCAAAGTGGACCCCTCCCACTCCAACACGGTCAATAGGACTCATCCGTCACTCGGGGTGTGGATGAGATAGGTTTGAGGATAGAGATAATGGGTAAGGTTGAGATGGAATGTTAGGGAGGGACAGCGGTCAGCTACTCCTGTAATCGCCTCTTACGACTAGTAGGAGATCCTGTGGGTGTATTCTACTAAGCGGCCCGCATCCCGCACGGGGGCTAACATGCTAACCACCAAAATAAAAAATATCTGGGTAAAAACCCTTTAGAATTAAAGTGTCATAGGAACATAGAAATAAAATGTGAAATTAAACATGGATGTTTAAAATATCCAATTTTTCATGTTCTAGGTACAATTGAGCTCGAATCTGACTTGTTTATATCATGACTGTATGGTAGCAAGTGGCTCTGATAGCGGAAATTCTGAAGGATGACATGATAGAAATGACAGTTTCACAGGAAGTAAAAAAAAACAGGGAAATTTTAACTTCCTGTGGAACTGTCATTTCTGTCATGTCATCCTTCAGACGGATTAATTGTAAAGGGTTTTTACCCAAATATTTTTTACTTTAATGGTTAGCATGTGAGATTCACGTGAGTATAACCTATAACTTTTAAGATCGTAGTTAAAATTTTAAATACTTTGCATTAATTTATCAGGTTATACACATTTTATATAACCACCGATGATGATCGGTCAACTGATTGAAAACTATTTCTGTTCTGTGATGTAGCCCTGTATAGGAATTTTAACAAATATACCTTTTATAAAGGATTTTATGGTTTTTCGTAATAAATGATATACAGCCAACTACAGGAAATTTTTTTTCCTCGTGAATCACATATCGTTGGCCTAATGTGAAAAATGCATAAGTCCAAAATACCTGATTTTAGAGGGGAGGCAAAAAACTAACTGTACATAACTCCATTTTTATATACAACTAAATATAATGTGAAAATTGCACAAGCCTCTAAACAATAATTATCAAATATTTAATTATTAAACAATATGTTGTGTCATTTTAACATGTATCCTGTAGGTACTCACCCGTTTACAATGAAAAGATTTTTTATTTTATAAACTTCAAAAAAGTACCAACACGTTTGAACTGTTTGGCCCAAACAAGAGCGGACTTGTGGGACTTTGCAGATTTCATATGATTTTCAACATTAAAGGACTTATGCAAATTTCATTTTCACAATTGTAGTAAAATCTAGTAATCTACATTAGAAGAGAACAGAGCCGCACATACCTTTTGGATAAGCTAACAGAGGCCAACAAAAGTGTAAAATTGAGTATTTTGGACTTATGCGTTTTTCATATTAGGCCGACAATATTCCGTGAACAAAAATAGTTTGACTTAACCTAACTTAACTTAGTACAAATGTGCACATAACAAAAATTACAGCCCTTTATCAAGATTTACAAAAATGAAAATCGATTTTTTTCAATATATCGAAAACTGTTAGAGATTTTATATTTAAAATGGACGTGTGGCTTTCTTATGACAGGAACATCGTAAAAAAAATAACCGTGAAATTTGTGCACCCCATAAAAATGAATACTTGACATCCAACAAGTCAGCAGAACACAGTTATTTTTAAACCATAATTAAGTGTAAATAAAATGAAAATTTAATATCCTAAGGAAAAATTTACGGCTCTTTTTTTAAAACAGTTATCTCATGTTCTGCAAACTTGATTTCAAGCTAGCAGAACAGTAGTTCTAAAATTGATAAACCTTTTATAATTAAATGCCAGAATATTCTCTGAATTAAATGCAAATTTAATGTTCCAAGAAAAAATGTGTTGCTCTTTTCTTAAAAAAGTTATCGCATGTTCTGCCAACTTGATTTCAAGCAAGCAGAACGGTACCTACTTCAAAAATTGATAAATCATTAAACACTTGAATACAAGATATTCTTTAAATTAAATGCAAATTTATTGTTCCAGGAAAATATTTAATGCTCTTTTTTTAAGTTATCGCATGCTCTGTCAACATGATTTCATGCTAGCAGAACAGTTGTTCAAAAATTGATAAATCATCAAAGTATTTCCTGAATTAAATTCAAATTTAATGTTCCAAGAAAAAATTTAATGCTTTTTTAAGTTATCGCTTGTTCCACCAACTTGATTTCAAGCTAGCAGAACAGTTGTTCAAAATTTAATAAATCATCAAATAATTGAATACGAGTATTCTCTGAATTAAATGAAGATTCAATGTTCCAAGAAAATATTAATTTCTCAGATATTTCATGTTCCCCCACACCCGGCTCCAACATTACCACCTTACTGAAATTGTTACATGTCTTACTGTTTCATTTCCATGACATGAAAAATCTGAAATTCACATTATCTTCGATAGGTACTCGTACATGCGTATTTTTGTAAATGTGTTCGTATGTATTTGTCCGTTTTCCTCTATCCTTCAACAAATCTCACACGAAATTTGTGATGTTGCACACGTATGAATCTAGGGATTTTGGCTTTTTTTTCCTTTCCAACTCTTGCGATATTTTTTCCCAGACATCGTGTGTATGCGATATAACTTTATCACCTGGTATCACTATTGGACGAATTCTAACAATAAAACACTGAAAACGTTTATTTTCTATATTTCCACAAAATTTATTATAACTATGTGACTACAGCTATTTCGGCAGAGTGCCTTTCTCAAGAGATATAGTTTACTCTGGGTTTGCCTTTTTAAAGTCTTTAACTGAAGAGGTTGAGGAGTGGGGAGCTGTTTGTTTCGAGTTGGTCATTCAGAATTATATCTGTATTTTTTAATTTATTAATTTCCATAGATCCTAATAAAGATTGCTTAAGGCCTTTACTTTGAATATTCAGAATTTGAAACTCTTCATTAAAAAAAAATGATTATGATCTAAAAGGTGAAGTGCGTATGTAGAAGTGTCTGTTTTTCTATCGCTGAAGGCCGTGTTTTTGTGTTCTGCTATCCGTTTGTCAAAGGTTCTGCCAGTTTGACCGATGTAAGTTTTCGTACAGTCACCACAAGTTAGTTTGTACACACCACTCTGTAGTTGTTTTCTCTTTCCTCTCTTATTTTGTTCTTAATATATTTGCTTAAGTTGTTCTTAGTTCTGTAGGCTGGTATTGTTCCTTTATTTTTTATGTATCTGGCTCTTTTTGTTGTTATCTTGCCAGTATATGTGATAAAGCAGAAGGTACTGGGTTCTTTTTGTGGTGGTGGATAGACTAATTTCAGGGCTTTCTTATGGAGTTTTTGGTTTAAAATTTTATTAATTGTTTGTTCGTTATAGCCACTGTTTACTGCTATTTTTTTAATGATGTTCAGTTCTATTTCGAAGTTATTTTTTGACATGAGAATTTCTGTCAATCTATGTATCATGGTAGGCTGCTAATTTGTATTTTGTAGGATGGGATGATGAATTGTGTATAGTTGTGTCATTACATACGGAGAACTCATGTTTGTTGTGTAGTCTGTTCTGTTTCTATTGTAAACTCAATATTACTATGAAGTAAATTAATGTATGATAGAAATTGGTTAAGTTGCCTGTTAGTTCCTTTAAAGCATACTAATATATCATCCACGTATCTCCACCAATATAAGAACTGTTTAAATACGGCTTAGAGGATTACCCAGAATATGTCTTGCACTGTTGTTTGTGTATATAGTTGATTATCGAATTCAAAATAGTCTTGATTTATGCAAATTTCAAGAAGGTGTAAAATTTCAGATGCAATGATCGGATTTGTACTATTATGGTGTAAAATATTTTTTAACTAGAACCAAAAAGTTTCTGTAGGAATTTATTTGACAAATTGTTGACGAATAATCTGGGTCAAATAATCAAAGCTAATAAAGAGGACCAAACAATTGAAGTAAGTACAAAGAAGAATCAGATTGGCGTGGACAGCGTTTGAAAAGTAAGATGGATACTAAAAAACAAACACAAAGATACAACAGCACCTAAAACCCCGTGTATTTGATCAGTGAATCCTTTCTGTTCTGACGTACGGCTCAGAAAAATGGACATTACCAAAGGCCAATATAAACAAAATAGAAATAACTCCGAGAAAAATGGAAAGATCCATGTTGGGAATAAAACTGCAAGACTGATAATCAAAAAAATATATATGAGATAAAACAAAATTAAAAAATGTAACTAAACATATAACAGGGTTAAAGTGGAGATTTGCGGGCCACAATGCGAGACAGGTAGATAAAAAGATGGAATGCTGAAATACAAAACTGGAGACCGTGGACAGAAAGAAGAGGAAGACGTCAGATGCGATGGAAGGACGATATTGTAAAAGCTGCAGGAACTCACTGTAAAAGCGCAGCAAAGGACATACAGATATGGAAAGATTTGGGGAAGGCCCATGTCCAAAGTTGGATTGAAATGGGTTAAAGAAGAAGAATACTATTATTTCACTTTTGTATTAATAATACCTCAATGACTTTATCTGTTCAGATTAATTTCGGCCTTCCCACACCTCTCATTTTGGACAACAATTTAAAAATAAGTGCCAGTAGTAAAATGAGGTTGGCAGAACGTGCGATAACTAAAAAAAGAGCAATAAATCTCTTCTTGGAATATTCAATTTCCATTTAATTCACAGAATACTCTGGTATCCATTTATTTGATGATTTATCAATTTTTGAACTACAGTTCTGCTAGCCTGAAATCAAGTTGGCAGAACATGCGATAACTTAAAAGAAAGAGCAATAAATTTTTTCTTAGAACATTAAATTTGCATTTTATTTAGACTTAATTATGGTATATTATTATGGTTTAGTGCTAAGTTGATGGACGTGAATACTTGTTTGCCGGTTTGTCCCGGATATGTCTTAGGATGCGCTCCTCATGAGCCTAAGGTAGTTGAGTTGTTAACCATTTAAATGATAATTACCAGTTAATATAGTTGATATACTTACTTCAACATATGTCGTCCTGTTTGGAGCCGGTTGGAAAAAAGCAGCCATAGATTTATGTGACGCAAGTAATAAAAGTGCGTTCAAGCAACGGATTCCATGTACTGCTTCTATATCACCAGAAGGTCGTTCTAGAGTAATATTTGACAAAACGTTTTCCTTAAAAGAAAATGCCATTACCCATTTATCTAAAAACAACATACAAACAATAAAAAATAGATTAACTTGGTGTACTTGATGAATAGGTAACGAACGCAGTCCAGAAATTGAAATCAAGAGAGGTGTTAGGCAAGGATGTATTATGTCTCCATTACTATTTAATGTATATATATAGTGAAGCCATTTTTGTGAATACAAGTGAACCAATAATATTTTAACGGAAGACCTATTAACAACATAAGATATGCAGATGACACCGTGATTATGGATGGCAAGCTCTGCTGAACAACTCCAATTACTACTAAACAAAACAAACATTTTCTGTGGAGAATATGGACTAATAATGAATATAGAAAAGACCAAATACATCATAATAACTAAAGAACCAAATATGCAAACAAGCATATATTTGGAAAATGTACCGATAGAAAGGGTTCTTCTTCTTTTGGTGCCTATTCGTTTCGAATGTTGGCGATCATTCTGGCTACAATTATTTTATTAACTAATGCTTTAAATAGATTAGTTGTTGTTGTTGTGGAGAACCATTCCCTCGGGTTCTTTAATCATGATATTATTCTTCTCCCATTTCCTCGCTTTCCGAAGACTTGAAGGATTACCTTCAGTAATCTGTATTTAGTGCCGTTTCTCATTATGTGTCCGAGATATTCTAACTTTCTCCTTCTAATGGTACACAAGACGTACCTTCTTTCCCCATTCTTCGTAATACGGTCTCTAATAGAAATGGTTTTTAATAGAAATACCCCAGGCTGTGGGTGAAAAAACGTGATATAATTCAGGAATTTTTGAAACCTATCAGGTGTTGTAAAGGACAATGCCAGGAATAACTTATACTAAAATGTAACCAAAAATTTTGTGCGATTTTTTATTTATGACGATTTTCATTTGTTAAATTTACAATTTTTAAAGATTTTTAATTTTTTAGCCTAGGATGTTCATTTTAGAGAAAAACTTTTAAAAGGAAAATTGTAGTAAATTAAAAAACCTACAATTTGAGCTATGGCAAGTTTACTTTCGTTAATACGTTATTGCAAAACAGCCTGCCAAATGTCCAAAATGCCCGTTTTTTGCAATTGCCTTATTTATTGTAAAAATAACTTATATGCATTTTTTAAGGCTTTAGAGTGAAGATCTTTCAATACTAAATATAAAAAAAATTGTAGTGCCCGATTGGTGAACTTGTTGTTTAGATATTATAATTTGTTTATCCCAAGAGGTCAAATGTCCAAGGCTATAACTTCTTGAAAAAAAATCGTACATAGTTAATCCAAGATCCACTTTCCTTCTAAAGACTTATATTTTCACGTTCTGATGTAAATATATGCGTATAACATTTTTCAACCTATTATTTCGGGTTTGAAAATAAGGGGGCAAATTTCGTTATAAACATTTAGAACTGAAGCCGCCCCTGTACATTCTATGAGTTTGTAACTTGAAGGTTATGGTTACTGGAGACAAAATAAAGATTTAAAACTAAACAAAAATTTTCTACGACTAACTAAAGCCGAGATAATTGTTTTTGTTTTCTTAAATCGTAATGACTTTATTTATAACAATTAGAAATTCTTTCACAGCTATTGACTAAAGAAAGACTTATTCTTAAAATAAAAATTATTTTAACCGAAAATTACATTTAATTAAGTATTAAAAATGATTTTTAGAATGTTATGGAGATTTATTTTTCATTACGACTATGATTTATTGTGTCGGTTGCAACTTATAATACATTGTATCACGGTTTTTGCTTTAAATTTTAAAGCACCGCTTGGATTGACATGAAATTTGGCAAACACATAGATAACATGTTAAAGAATAAAAATGATATTGGGCCTCTGTGTGCTTTTGTCCTGGGGGTGTGTTTCACCCCTTATGAGGGGTGAAAAATATATGTTCAAAATAAGTTCGGAAATGGATAAAACGTCTAATTCTAAGCACTTTTCGTTCTATAGCATTTTTTCACCAAGTTAATACCTTTCAAGTTATTTTCGAGTAAATACCTTGATTTTTCAACAACAAAAAAACACGTTTTTAGGCGGTTTTTGACAAATAACTCAAAAAATAAGTGTTTTATTGAAAAAATGGGTTTTAACAAAAATATATAAAATGAAAAATTGAAAAAAATTATGTATGCATGAAATCTCTAGACCCAGTATAAACAAAGTTCAAGCTAATGAATTATTTCAACGTGGAATAATCAAAAAATCATGCACTTTTCGGAGAAAAATAAGTTTTTAAAGTATTTAAAAAAATATGTTTATCTGTTTTTAAAAAATGTTTATAGCATCAAAAGTAAGCAAGTTACTCTGAAAATAAAGTTGATCTCTTTTTTTTTTGTCAAAAAACTCGAAAGTCAACCCCCAATTAGCATCTTAAATCAAATTAATCATTACCGCTTCACAAGTTACTTTGCTCATGTATTATTTATATGATATGTAAGTATCATCGGTTCAAAATGATTATTTAAAAAAATGGTTTTAAAGTAAATCTGTTTAAATTTTTAATTAAAAAAAAAAATGTTTTTTTCTAAATAACTTAAAATTTATTAATGTGACCAAAAATCACAAAGAGTAAAAAAAAATAGTTTTTGCTGTTACGAATATTTTGGATTTTTTGCTTTTTTTTGGAAGGCAAAAATTTGTTAAGATATGGCTGTTCTAAATTTGCATACACTCGTAAATATTGACTAGTTCAAGTCCTTTTAACTACTGCCCCTTCAAACATAAGCACTTTGAACCGATGAAACTTACAGACATAAACGACACATACACGAGTAACACAACATTGAAGTAAAATTGATTAATTTCATTTTTGATGATAATTACGGGGTGACATTTCCGAGTTTCTTGACCAAAAAAAAAAGAGATCACCTTTATTTTCAGCCTAACTTGCTTACTTTTGATGCTATAAACTTTTTTAAAACAGATATACATATTTTTTTAAACACTTTAAAAAAGTTTTAATGATTTTTCTCCAAAAAGTGCATGATTTTTCGATAACTTCACGTTGAAATAATTCACTTTGAAATTTGACGGATATGAACCTCCTTTTCATTTTTTCACCCCTTATAAGGGGTTAAACTCACCCCTAGGACAAAAGCACACAGAGGCCCAATATCATTTTTATTCTTTAACATATTATCTATGTGTTTGCCAAATTTCATGTCAATCCAAGTGGTGCTTTAAAATTTAAAGCGAAAACCGTGATTCAATGTATTATAAGTTGCTAGCCGTTGCTAAGGGCAACCGACACAATAAATCACAGTCGAAACAAAAAATAAATCTCCACTACATTTTAAAAATCATTTTTAATAATTAGATGTAACTTTTGGTCAAAATAATTTTTATTTTAAGATAATATAAGTCTTTCTTTAGTCAATGACTGTAAAATAATTTCTTAATTGTTATAAACAAAGTCACTACGATTTAAGAAAACAAAAACAATTATCTCGGCTTCAGTTGGCCGTAGAATATTTTTATTTGGTTTTTAATCTTTATTTTGACTTCAGCAGCAATACTCTGCAAGTTAGAAACAATAAGAGGTTGAGAAATGTTATACGCATTTATTTACATCAGAATATGAAAATATAAGTCTTTACAAGGAGAGTGGATCTTGGATTAACCCTGCACGATTTTTTTTTCAAAAAGTTATAGCCTTGGACATTTGACCTCTTGGGATAAACAAATTATAATATCTAAGCAACAAGTTCACAAATCGGGCACTACAAATTTTTTTTATATTTAGTATTAAAAGATCTTTATTTTAAAGCCTTAAAAAATATATGAAAAATATTTTTACAATAAATAAGGCAATTGCAAAAAACGGTCATTTTCGACTTTCGCAGGCTGTTTTGCAATAACGTATTAACAAAATGAAACTTGCAATAACTTAAATTGTAGGTTTTTTAATTTATTACAATTTTCTATTTAAAAAATTTTCTCTAAAATGAATATCCTAAGCTGCAAAATTGAAAATCTTTAAAAATTGCAAATTTAACAAATGAAAATCGTCATAAATAAAAAACCGCACAAAATTTTTGGTTACATTTTAGTATAAGTTATTCCTGGCATCGTCCTTTACAACACCTGATAGGTTTCAAAAATTCCTGAATTATATCCTGAAATCGACCTATTTTTCACCCACAGCTTGGACTAAAAGGGTTGAAAGATACAAATACCTAGGAACCTGGATTTCAGACAATAATGATCAAACAACAGAATAAGAATTAGTACTGAAAGCTGGAGAGCGAAGTAAGAACACATAAATAAGCTACAGTCATTTGAAATGTGGTGTTACAGAGAGATGATTAGAATAGCATGGACACAGAAGAAAACAAACACGGAAGTATTGTGAGAAATGAGCAAAGAATGCAAAATAATAAACACGCTAAAAACAAGAAAGTTAGAATATCTGGGACACGTTATAGAGGGGGGCAGGCGTATGAAAATGCTAACACTGATAATACAGGGAAAGATAAGAGAAGAAGTGAGTATAGGAAAAAGGAGAGTGTCTTGTTTGAAGAATTTAAAGGACTGGTTTAAATACAGTTCTACAAAACTCTTCACAGCAGCAGTAGATAGAATAAAGATAGCGATGATATATCGAACCTCCGATTAAGAGACGGCACTTAAAAAGAAGAAGATGCTTCAAACTCCCATATAGAAGGTTATACATCTGGAAATCATGTCAGAATATTACAGACCACATAGTGATAAATTGAATAGATTACATTATATTAATAAAAGATTCCGTAACTCTAAAACATCAGTCAAGACATACTACTCCGGTCAGCTTACGCATCCGAAGCTACAAAAATTATCATCAAGCTGAAAATGGGCAGAATTGTTCAAAATACCATCATCATAAATGAAATCTAAAAAGTCCTCATAAATCCGACACGTGCTAAAAATTTTACGCGGGGTCAAAGGTCACCAAATATGGTTTTTAGCGATTTTCAGCGAAACGGTAAGTTTTATCTTAAAATTAGTTCTAAAAAAAATGTAGATTAGATAATTATCTATAAAAAATATCTTATTACTTTTTTTCCTGAGAGCCACCGTTTTTGAGATATAACGATTCAAAAAGTGGTAATTGTCATAATATGCGCATACGTTTCCACACCACTTTTGAGGTAGTGTACTTAGCGCGCTTTTTTAACGTGGTTTCCCCAGTAGGCCTATTCCACGGATCTGTTATGACTCTGTTTAATTTAAAGTTATTTAATTATTGATATTGACAAGGGTTAAAAATGATAAAAGTTATATAAAGCGGTATAAATTAAAAAAAAGGGAAATTTATCAAACTGGTTCATAATTTTCTAATACTTCTGCTTCCCTTGTTCTTCTTCTCATTGTTCTTCTTCTTCTTGTTATTCTTCTTCTTGTTCATCCTGGGTGCAAGTAAATTGTCCCAATAATGACACATCGCATGGCTCCTCGATAGAATCAAATGAATCCTCAATTGTTGGTGATTCAACATAGGAGCACGACCGGTTTTGACAATTAGTGCATGCTACCGAACAAAACAGTCCAACTTTTTTGCAACCACATTTAGCGCTACATCCCTTTTTACAGTTGCAAAAAATTGTGTTCAGGAGTTTTTCCGGCGCAGGGGGGAGTAAAGTTTGAATTGGTTCTAATGAACTGTCGACTAATTTCCATCCTCAGTCTTTTGGATATAGCTCATAACCAAGCCACACTTGAACTTGGTAATATACCCGAAAAAGATGTTGATGAGCAGCCGCTGGAGTTGAAGGAAGACAAGATAACTGCACTTGTTTTTTATTTCGAGTACTTTTAAAAAACATGCATGTCGAAACTCATCTAAGCACGTAGTTTTCTTAGGCGCTCCATACATAGAGAGAAGAAAGCTAATTCCGTTGGAAATAACTTCTTGTGGAGTTAAATTAGTTTTTTTAAAAACTTCAGCACATTCAAGTTAATCTTGTTTTTCAAACATTTTAGAAACAGTCGTTTTACTTCCTCCTGAAAAATGCAGATGTCGTATCACAGCCAGTTATTGCTTGTAAAAATAGTATATGATTTTGACATTTTGCAAAAGTAGATAAACTTTTCGATGAATATATTTCCGATTGGTGTTGAGCTTTTCCAGGTTTTAAAAAAAAATATAGTTTTTTCGATTGGAGTTCTACCAGTGAGTAGTACGAACAAGTCTACATCTTCACCTACAACAATAGTTGTATTTGTTAAATTGAATTGCTCTATGGCTGTTTATGGCAGCATCATTATTAGCTTGTTTTACCGATATATTTTCAGCAATAAACTTATCTTTCAGCATTGAAACGAACCGAGATTTGTTGTGAGTATTTGCAAGAAATTTCTGTTGAGTGGTAGATACTGTCATAGATTGATCAAATAAAATACTAGAAGATATAGATGTTGCTGAAGTTCTACGACGTTGTTCTGCAGCTTAAATATTTCTCGTAAAATCATTATAGCCATTATAGCTGAAGGGTACCATGAGGGTGTCATCTACCATCTACCCACCCAGGAAGATTACGGTGTAATTTGCATAAGTATTTGTTAGTACTTAGCAATAAACATTTTGCCTAAAAAGTTGTCCTTCATTATTAGGTCAAACCCTTCTGAGAAAAGAATAGGTAGGGTGATTAGATTAGCCGACGAACGTGTTTATTCCCACAAAACCCATCTTTACAAATTGAACTAAGGCACATAAATAAAAAGAATTATTATAAGTTAATACTTTGTCATATCAATTTACTATTTTTGTTGGGATTAAGCCGTAAAATTCAAATAATTCTTATTATTTTCGCGTTACATTCACTTTGTAAAGATTTTTTTGTTGGCACTGTAATATAATACAGCTTATACATTGCATCCCTCGGTAGACCGCAAGCTGTATAGTAGAAACATTATCATATTTATAATCTTATATTATTATGTGTAATATAACTTAAGTTGACCGATAGAATATTATGTTTACTTGTATTACAGCTTCAGTGATGTATTATACCTGGTGTACTAATACATCTTATATTATGACGATTAGAAGTCTTTCAACTCTTTAAGTCGTTGTATCTCAAAAACAGTGGCTCCTAGGAAAAAACTATTAAGACATTTTTTATAGATAATTATCTAACCTACATTTTTGGTTAGAGCTAATTTTACGATAAAACTTACCGTTTCGCTGAAAATCGCTAAAAACCATATTTGGTGACCTTTCACCCCGCGTAAATTTTTTTGCACGGGTCGGATTTATGAGGACTTTTTAGATTTCATTTATGATGGTATTTTGAACAATCCTGCCAATTTTCAGCTTGATGGTAATTATTGTAGCCTCACTCCTATTTTTTAGTCTAACTAGACCGGTCTATACCTAGAAGCTGATATTAAGTAATACCATAACCCATTGATTGATACAGCTAACTCAGGTTTCCGACAAACAGTAAACCGACACACGCTTCGTATATTATGCATCGAACATATCACCAACATAGAGGTAATCCACAGAATCGGAAAAGAGAAAGAAATTGTGAGCACAATTAAACAAAAAAAAACTTGAACATCTAGACCACATATTGAGACACGGTTAGTACCGTCTACTGCATTCGATTATCCGGAGGAAAATAGACAGTAAGCGATGGCTAGGTAGGAGAAGACACTCGTGGCTCCAAAATCTGCGGAGGTGGTTCGGGCTCACATCGGTCAAACTATTCAGAAGTGCCGTAAGCAAGATTAGAATTGCCATGGTAATAGCCCACATTCGCAACGGACAGGGCACTTAAAGGAGTAGAAACTCAAGTTAAAGAAGACACGACGAAGAAAACATTAAATATAGGATTACTTGAATACTGTCGAGGAAACAGACCAAGAGCTTGAAAAGTTGCATAGAGTTGGCAGCGGCAATCTCCATAGATGAAGTGGTGAGACGAAAGTGCATTATTTCCCCATTGTTGTTTAACTCTGAACTCTGTGCGTTCTATGAGCATACCTAACAGGCATTCGTACTAAACGGGTACCGGTTAAACAATATCAGATATGCAGATGACACAATAGGATTTGCGGATAACCTAGAAGATCTACTACAAGTCCTTATGAACAAAATCACGTAATTCCGTCAACGATATGGACTCAATGTAAACGTAAATATGACAAATCTAATGATAATTAGCAAGAAAACAAAAAATTAAAAAATCTACGTTAACCAAACTCCACTAGAAACAAGAATGCACTAAAACTACCTCGGCATCATAAATAATGAAAAATGGACCAACCAGCAGATAAGAGCGCGCATCTGAAAAGCTAGCTAGCATATTCTTCTTCTTTAACCTTCAGTAATCCAACTTTGGACAGAGACCTCTCCCAATTCAATCCAGTTTTGTCTATTTTGCGCCACCTGTTTCCAGTTGTGTCCTCCAAACGTCTTTATGTCATCGGCCCATCTCATTTGTGGCGTTTCTCTATTTCTTCTTCCTAACCACAGTCTCCATTGTTGTAGTTCGTCTTGTGATTCCATCTTTTATCCTTCAGTCGGGCATTGTGTCCTGCGAAGCTCCATTTTAATTTGACAGCATGTTCTCCTTCGTCTTTTACTTTGGTTTTGCTTCTAATCCATGTATTTGTTATTTTGTCTATAAGCCTCACCCCGAGCATTGATCTTTCCGTCGCTCTCTGTGCCTTTACTATTTTATCCATATTGGCCTTGGTGAGTGTCCACGTCTATGAACCATATGTAAGTATAGGGAGGATACACTGATCGTAAACTCTGGTTCTCAAATATTGTTCTATTTTAGTGTTTTTCAAGATCCAACTCAGTTTTCCAAATCCTGCCCACGCTAACCTTATTCTTCTAGTAATTTCGGCAATTTGATTTTCTTTGTTAACTGTCATTATCTATCCCAAGTAGATGTATTCGCTTATTGTTTTTAAATATATGTCATTTAACGTTATTTTTGTAATGTTCGGTGTATTCGTCATTACTTTTGTTTTTTACAAGTTCATCTTAAGACCTACTTTTCCCGAAGCTTGAAATAGTTGCGTCATCATGGTCTGTAATTCTTCAAAACTAGTAGCGAATATTACAATGTCGTCAGCATATCTCAAATGACTCAGTTTTCTTCCATTAATATTTATTTTTTCCTTTATCTACCCAGTTAATGTCACAGTCCGCGTGTGAACAGCTTTGGTGAAATAACGTCTCCCTGACGAACTCCTCTGTTGGTTGGTATAGCTTTGGTTTTCTCATCTATTTGTATTTTTATTGTAGCTTTTTTATAAATATTATGTATGAGCATTCTGCATCGAGAATCTATCCTGAAGTTGGTCATAGCTCTCTTTATTGCCCAAAGTTCTATGGAGTCCAATGCCTTTTCATAATCAACGAAGCCAATGTATAAGTTCAAGTGATATTCATTGTCTTTCTCTCTCTCTCCAGCTAGCTTTGAGAAAGCCAAAGCTAGCATATAGAAAGTGTAAACTTCCATGTTAATATCCAACCTTCAATAGAAGACGCAGTTTTAAGAAAAATAATGTAAACACGACTTTTAAGTGAAGTGAATAAACACAGACTTACAATCATTTAATAATAGTTCGACGACCGGTTTAGATTTCTACAATATTCAGATCATCTTCAGGTCGGCGTTACAAGTAGTTAAATGCTACAATTAAAGAAAGCCAGAGTTAGAACATTGTTTGGTTGTATCAAAATGCAAATACAGAGTCCAAAAATTTTGAAAGGTATGTACCTGTTGATATTTCAGAACAACAAACTGGTACATACGTATGCACACATATGAGAAACAGGTATTCATAAGCACGCATACGCACATAGATGCATGCGGTTGCAGTGAATTGGAATGGATCCTGAAGGAAGATGTGTGATGTGAAACAGAGACAGATGTATTAGTTTTGAGAAAGAAAACGTTCGGGTGGGAATGTTCATAAATGCAGCTAAGGTGTAAATTGACTTATTGTAAACACTCGCACGATTGTGAAGGTCTTTGCTCTTAGGTTTTTTGAGCTATGGGCAAAGGTGGAAGTAAGGAAAATGACAAATAGGAATAAATTTCAAGTTTGTATTGTTCCCGGTCACAGGACTACGGGATGTCAGTTATTTTGTATCATTGTAGGTGCCTAACACTAGGAAATCTATGAAATATAGAGAACTATAAGAAAATTAATTAGATAGAAAGAATGTCAAATTAAAATGGGTTGAAAAAACTGTAGAATATTAAAGGTGATCTGAGAAAGGAAAGGGTCTGTTTAAGCTATTGTATGATAGTGTACGAGTATGTTTAGAAAGAAATATTGAATAAATAATTACAGAGTGTAGGCACATTGAGAAATTATTAAAATAAATAAATAAGTTAACACAGAACACATAGGAATATTATAACTACACAGACAAAACAAGTGGTTTAAATTTTGATGGGAAGTAGCACTACATTAAATTTGTAAAATTCACTTAAATAACCGATTTTTATTTTTTTTTAAGTCTAACTTAGTTTTTGTGTTTCATCTTTGAGAGGGAATTTTGACAGTGTTAGTCTAACCTCCATCTGTCTAAACACTGTCAAAATTCCCGCTCAAAGATGAAACACAAAAACTAAGTTAGATTTTTTAAAAAATAAAAATCGGTTATTTAAGTGAATTTTACAAATGTAGTGCTACTTCCCATCAAAATTTAAACCACTTGATTTGTCTGTGTAGTTATAATATTCCTATGTGTTCTGTGTTAATTTATTTAATTACTTTAATAATTTCTCAATGTAAGTGCCTACACCCTGTAATTATTTATTCAATATTTCTTTCTGAACATACACTATCATAACAGCTTAAACAAACCCCTTCCTTTCTCAGATCACCTTTAATATTCTACAGTTTTTTCAACCAATTTTAATTTGACATTCTTTTTATCTAATTAATTTTCTTATAGTTCTCTATATTTCATAGATTTCCTAGTGTTAGGCAACTACAATGATACAAATTAACTGACATCCCGTAGTCCTGTGACCGGGAACAATACAAACTTGAAATTTATTCCTATTTGTCATTTTCCTTACTTCGACCTTTGCCCATAGCTCAAAACACCTAAGAGCAAAGGCCTTCACAATCGTGCAAGTGTTTACAATAAGTAAATTTACACCTTAGCTGCATTTATGAACATTCCCACCCGAACGTTGTCTTTCTCATAACTAATACATCTGTCTCTGTTTCACATCACAAATCTGCCTTCAGGTTTCATTCCAATTCACTGTGTTTTGACCTACGAAGCATGTCCGCTTACCCAGTCCCTCACCTAGCTATCCTATTAGCATAATCTGGACGTTTAAACATGTTATCGATGAACTTACAAAGCATCCCTTGTAACGGCATGTAAGTGGATCAAAATTATATAGTTTTTTAGTTTTTTAGAAATTTTTAATAATTTTAAAATTTAACTTAATTTAACAAATAGTCATAAACCGCATGCATCTATGTGCGTATGCGTGCTTATGAGTACCTGTTTCTCATATGTGTGCATACGTATGTACCAGTTTGTTGTTCTGAAATGTCAACAATTACATACCTCTCAAAATTTTTGGGCTCTCTATTTGCATTTTGATACAACCAGACAATGCTCTAACTCTGGCTTTCTTTAATTGTAGCATTTAATCACTTGTAACGCCGACCTGAAGATGATCTGAATATTGTAGAGATCGAAACCGGTCGTCGAAGTATTATTAAATGATTGTAAGTCTGTGTTTCTTTACTTCATTTAAAAGGAACTCACATATGCAGCCCATTCAACATACGACTTTTAAGCTTCAAGATTAAGTTGATAAATAAAATCGTTTTTACATACTTTTTTCTCCTATTGCCAAGATATCGTATAGAGTTGCACAGAATTCCCATAATATTACCGTACCAAGAATACACCTGAAATATAAAACAATTTATTAATACATATAAATAATTATTTTGCCTCTAAACTTCTGCATAAAGCAGAGAAAAAAAAAGAAAACAGCTTGTGATTAGGTAAAAGATCATAAGTTATAAGATCACTAATCGCTAATTCAATTAAAAAAATAAAGACGGAAAAGTGGAGTTACTGCACACTTTTAGCACATTCCATTGCCATCTGTGAAGTTTTGATAATTGAATTAAAAAGTTCCACCATTTTTAATTATGTAGGTACCATAGTCCAGTCAGGTTAGACGAATAACAGGCTTAACCTTGCATGCCGAGCTGCCCCAAATTTTATTTTTCTAATCTTTAGGGGAGGTCAATAGTATGTAGTGTAAATTTAAAATATCCACTGAATTCCGCCGTTGCGTTAGCCGCCATCTTGACTTTAAACGAGAACCGTCTTTGCTCAATATCTCCGCATTTTCAATTTTTCGACAAAAAGTGTACTAAAATTGTTGAAAATGTGATTTTCAATAATTCCTTTTATTACAATTTATTACATAATTTCCGGGTTATGGGCGAAAATATAGATAGTTAGAGCATAATTATTGAATAATCTCGTTTATTATTAGTTTTATGACAAAAACGTAGCTATACAAAAATAAAGAGAATTAAATTTTACAAAATTTTGAGCTCTTTATTTATTCATTTACTATTCAATTTACGACATAATTGTACATAAACAAAAATAAAAAGAATTTTATTTTATACAATTTTTGAAACTTCCAATGAAACACCAACCAAACTACATAAAAGATATAAATAATAACTTATATGCATTGTTCACTTAATATTATTAACTGGTGGGTTTACTGGTTGAACTTGTCTGTCGATATTTTAAGTTTCATGTCATTTAATTTATATTTTTATGCTTCAACAATTTTTTTTAATTGAGGACCCGTTGGGGGGAATTTCCCCATCTCCCCTCGTAGATCCGCCACTGGTTCTCTCGAAAAATTGTAGTAAATCGTAATTGCAACAATTTCACTTCTTACACTTTTTGTCGAAAAGTTGAAAATGGCGGAGCTATTGAAAAAAAAACAATTGCTATAAAACCAATCAGGTCTTACGCTCGCACTTTTACCGCATACGCACTACCTACCTTAAAATATTAATTTTAGCAAAAAAATTAGAGAGATCAAAATTGTATAAAATTTATTTATCTTTATTTTTGTATAGGAACATTTTTGTAGTAAAACTAATAATATACGAGGTAATTTAATAATTATGTTCGAACTCTCACTATTTTCTCCCATAATTCGGAAAATATCCACCGCACGAAAAAAATTATAATAAATAGAATTTTCAACAATTTCAGTTTCTACACTTTTTTTCGAAAAGTTGAAAATGGCGGACATGTAGAGCAAAAACAGTTCTCGTTTAAAATCAAGATGGCAGTTAATGCAACGGCGGAGTTCAGTCCGCTGCATTTGAGACCGATCCGTTATCTAATTATTATTTTAAAAGTTATTCTATTTATTTATCCCAGAGACCTTTATTTTGAGACCAACATACGACAGAAAATAATGAAGATAGGGCAATCCTGTATATGCCAAATGAAAGTAGAAAAGTGATACTATCAAAATATACGAAAAATTATCTAACATAGTCAAAAATTCTAATGCCAAATTTTTGAAATTTTGTGGTTGATAAACATTTAGAATAACTTTGAAAATATTGTCAGTAGAAACACTATTTTTATACATTCGAAAAGATAGTATTTTAACACGAATTTTCAAATAAAAAAATTTAGCCTGGGTTCATTTGGGACAAAGTTAGCCATAGGTTTTTTTTTAATTCTCGGCTAATTTGTTTATAATAATTAAGGAATCTCATTGATGCCATCTTAAAGAATGGGATTTTGTAGTTTGCGAAGCAACAAATTAACTTTTTAACTTTCAAAAATCGGCATTTTGAAGGTTTTTTAATTTTCTAAAAAATTAAATTTTGTAATTTTATGTCAACTATTTAGCTTTTTAATAGGGTGCAAAAAATCGAAAAAATCGCTTTTTGTCACTAAATTTTTAATAACTAAAAAACGGACGCGAGCTCTAGGCAGGAAACAGGTAGGTTTTCTTCCTATAGGTCTACAATAACTAATAAGTAGTCAGCTACCTGAATATTTGAGTGTCCCGAACATGGTCTATTTCCTGTTTATTTCCCTGGAGTACATCTATGGTCATTAGCATGAGTTACAATTTAAATGGTAATATAACGAATAGTATAGTTGTTAAGATTTAACATATAGGTAAGTAAAAGCAGCGAAGAATATAGACTATCTTTGAACATAAAGAAAACTAAATTTATGGTAATATCGAAATCAACACGAAATGTCCAAAATTTATATTTACATAATGAAATTATCGATCGAGTTAGCAAATACAAATATTTAGGCACTTTTGTAAATGAAGACAACGATAGCTCAGCAGAAATCAAAATATGAATAGAAAAAGCCAGATCCATATTCACTAAAATGAAGAGAGTATTCTGTGGAAGAGATTTGAGCCTTGAAATGAAACTTCGCCTGATGAGATGTTACGTACTTTCTATGCTGTTCTACGGAATGGAGTCATGGACGCTGAAAAAGATTGATATCAAAAAATTGAAGGCATTTGAACTGTGGATGTATCGCAGAATCTTGAGAATATCATGGACGGAGAGAGTCACAAACGTCGAGGTCTTAAGAAGAATGAATAAAGAAAAGAGAGTATTCTGTGGAAGAGATTTGAGCCTTGAAATGAAACTTCGCCTGATGAGATGTTACGTACTTTCTATGCTGTTCTACGGAATGGAGTCATGGACGCTGAAAAAGATTGATATCAAAAAATTGAAGGCATTTGAACTGTGGATGTATCGCAGAATCTTGAGAATATCATGGACGGAGAGAGTCACAAACGTCGAGGTCTTAAGAAGAATGAATAAAGAAAAGGAAGTCATATTTACGATCAAAAAACGAAAACTGCAATACTTGGGACACATTACAAGAGGCGAAAGATATGAACTGCTTCGAATAATTATGCAGGGAAAGATAGCAGGAAACAGATCCATAGGAACAAGACGAAACTCCTGGCTAAAGAATCTACGGGAATGGTATAGCTGTAGCAATAACGAATTGTTTCGGTCAGCAGTTTCGAAAATACGTATAGCCCTGATGATCGCCAACCTTCGGAACGAAGATGGCACTTGAACAAGAAGAAGAAGTAAAAAACAGTTAACACTTATATTTTGTTTACTAGTTGATTCTTCTCGGATAATTTGATAACCATGTTGATTTGGTCGGTGCTGTTTTTGGACCTCCTTGAAGATAGTACTGATACCAAGTGCTGGCGTACTTTGGCATAAAAAACGACATTCAATAAGTACCTATATATAATGTATATGTATGCCTGATTCGGAGAGTAGTATTGCAGTGTCGACATTTTGGCAGTGGCAGTGAAAATGATGTCATCAAATAGCCATGTGTTAGACGGGTATATCCTATTTGTAATCTCCGCATGATTGCCATATTTTTCCGAGATAAACTAGGGCAGGGAAATAGGTTCACTGAGGGTTTAATTTCTTGCAGGGCTGAAGTAATTTTATTCCAGTCAATTTGTTCCATTACAGATTTGTATTATTAAGAATGGTATCCATGGATATGGATATGTACATGAGATTGTACATGGACAAATATCATAAATATCTTGGACAAGAGGATGGTTGGTGATGACCCATAGTATTTATGGAGTGTATAGAGGAAAGTGAATCAGTACATATGGCTATGTGTGTTTGGATATTTTTGAGCATACAATATTCATTAGCACCATATCTGATATCTCTGATGCAAGTAGTGAAAGTATTAAATTGAGAAGAGAAAGGAAACGGAAAAGGGACGAGTGAAACCCTGAAAAATATAAGAATAATTTATTCTTATAGTAATATTTTTCTTATATGTAATATATTATTGAAGTGAGCCCCTGGAGTAACTACAGCATTATAGTTCATAGATGGAGATATTTAATCCAAATTTAATTTGTCAAAAAAATGATGTAACTCATTCGTTTACAAATAAAATGGCTTACGGAGGAAAAATGCCAATTAAGACCCAGAAAACTGGGCGATCTTGTGAAAGTTTTAACTTATATTCCCGAAGAAGACAAAGCAATTTTTGAATAATTTAAGGACTTGCCGACGACCAATAAAGAATATAATAGTGATTATATTCTTAAGTTTTAAGTATCTTTTTAAGTTCTAAGTCTTAAGACGTACTTTAGGTATTGTCAGTAAAAATAAACTATTTTTATACATAAATTACTAATTATTATCTGTAGAGCGGCAGGATTATTTTGTCTTTTATTAATTAATTTCATAAACGAAACAAGTCCCAGCCCTTAAAATCGTCTTCTTAGCCTTAATAGATTTCAAAGCCAAATTTGCTGTATCAAATGTCACTAAACTAGTTTCTTTCTACATTTCATATTAAATTTGATAGGTTTTCAAGTTTTTAAACTAATTAGTTTTTTTTACTTTTCTAAAAACTATTGCGGACTTATGTCCTTTATACAGTAAGTGCTTCAATTTATGGTGTATTTCACGAATATACGACTGTTTTGGATTATCGCGACAACGAATATTTTAGTGTGCAACATAAGAAGTACGAAAGTATTTTGCTCTAATAATTACTCCAATAAACAACAATATAATTTGCAATTTACTTTCGTTCTTCATATTTTGCACAGTAAAATATTCGTTGTCGCGATAATCCAAGAGGGTCGTATATTCGTGGAATTAGGTATAATTATTAAAGTTAAACAAAAATATGGATTATGTATTATTGTTTTAGAATTTTTTAATATATAATGTAATTTCACGCAATACTTACAGAGTAATATAGAACGAGGTAGGATATTCAGTTTCCTTCTTTTCTTGGCACATACTAGGATCCACTTCGTACCGTACTTCTATTTCAGTACCATCTAATATGTTTTCGACGTATGTTTTTAAACCAATTTCTACATCTTTTGAAGTACATGCGCTAGGAACACATAAGGCCCAGTTTATAGAAGAAAATCTGGGTACTCGATGACCTGGCTAAAAAAATTGATAAATTAAAAATTTATTTGCCAAGGAAATATTTATTCTGTTTTCCGGCAGCAGCTTTATGTACTTCGTAAGAAAAAAATTACATACGCACTTCCTGCATAACTTAATACAAAATTTGACTATTTTTCATCCTTGCTCTACATATTTCACAACTACTCAAAA
The DNA here is from genome assembly GCF_917563875.1 of Diabrotica virgifera virgifera. Lineage (NCBI taxonomy): Eukaryota > Metazoa > Arthropoda > Insecta > Coleoptera > Chrysomelidae > Diabrotica > Diabrotica virgifera. The sequence goes on from NC_065451.1 coordinate 52,602,690, forward strand.
GGATAAATGAAAACCTGGAAGTCTACTGAACCAAATAGAGTAAAAAAATCAGTAAACTCTTATAAAGAAACATCTAAGCTAATTGATCGATTGTATAACCCCACCCAAAGGCTAATAGCTCACAATAAAAACTGAAATTTATATAAAAAATGATTAGCAGGTTTTTAGACTTATTATGTATGGAAATAATTTATTAACTAATTTGTAGTAAATACAATAGCTGAAAGAAATAATAAAGTATATCGCAGATGAAAGAAGTAATATTTCAAAGAAGACACGGGTAATAAAAAGGATACAAGAGAAAACAGACCGAATAAAAAAGAAAACAATAAAACCAAAGGAAGTAATACAAATAGGACCATGAAATACAGGGTGTCCCAAAAAGATTGGTCATAAATTATACCACACATTCTGGGGTCAAAAATAGTTCGATTGAACCCAACTTACCTTAGTACAAAATGTGTTCATAAAAAAAGTTACGGCCCTTTGTAATTACAAAATGAAAATCGATTTTTTTCAATATATCGAAAACTATTAAAGTTTTTTTATTGAAAATGGACACGTATCATTCTTATGGCAGGAACATCTTAACACAAAATTATAGTGAAATTTGTCCACCCCATAAAAATTTTATGGGGGTTTTGTTCACTTAAACCCCCCCAAACTTTTGTGTAAGTTCCAAGTAATTCATTATTGTAGTACCGTCAGTTAAACACAACGTTTTTAAAACTTTTTTGCGTCTTAGTATTTTTTCGATAAGCCAGTTTTTATCGAGATGCGGGTTCTTTTTTAATATATTTACTTAAACATTTTATGGCGGTTTTTTCCTTTAAACCCCCAAATGTTTGTGTACGTTCCAATTAAACTTTTATTGTGGTACCATTAGTTAAACACAGTGTTTTTAAAACTTGTTTGCCTCCTAGTCTTTTTTTGATATGTCACCTTCTTTTTTAAAATATACCTGAAAATGTAAATTACAAATATATTTTCAGATTATTAACAGGCCTCTATAATCGTACTTAACCATATACAAATATGTGGTGGATTCGACAAATATTCAAAATATCTCGATAAACACTGGCTTATTGAAAAAGCACTAAGAGGCAAAAAAGTTTTACAACATTGTATTTAACTAATGGTGCCACAATAATAATTTAATTGGAACGTACATAAAAGTTTGGAGGGGTTTAAGTGAACAAAACCCCCATAAAATTTTTATGGGGTGCACAAATTTCACTTTAATTTTTTTTAAGATGCTGTTTCCATGAGAATGCCACATGTCCATTTTCAATAAAAAATCTCTAAACTTTTTCGGTATATGAAAAAAAAACGATTTTCATTTTGTAAATTCAAAGGGTTGTAACTTTTTTTGTGTGCATTATTGTATATAGGTAAGTGAGGTTCAGTCAACCTATTTTTGACCACAGAATCTGTGGTATAATTTATGACCAATCTTTTCGAGACACCCTGTATAAGAAGCTACAGAGAAGAAAAATTGAAACAAATGATCCTTGAACATAAAAAATATAGCGTTCAGATCGTAGTATCACAACACAAGAAACGAAGGAATGAGGGCAATATACTCAGAAAAAAAAATGATTACTAATTCATAATTTTAATATGACATTTACAGCGTAAATTTTGAATTTAGATCAATATCCGATAGAATAAGTGTTCTTAGAGTAGAGGAAAAATTCAAAAATTTCAGTTGTGAATATACACGCGCCTTCGGAAGAAAAAATAAATAGAGGTAAAATTAGAGTCGTGTAACTTACTGGAAATTACCAAAAAACTAAGACACGTATCGAAATTGCACGTGCATAATTTTTCTTCTTCCTGTTCTTCTTCTTCTTCTTCTTCTTGTAATAGGACTATGTCCTGTTTCTTCTGTTACAGTCTCTGCTGCGATCCGGACCTCCAGCTCTCGTACCATCGCTTTTTGGGACTTCCTATGGGTCGCTTGGTATTGGGCTTCTGTGTCTTTGCCCATTGCGCCATACGTTTAGGGTTCATCCGATCTACGTGGTCTCTTCACGTGCGTCGTCGTGCTCTTGTCCATCTCACTACGTCTTGAACGTTTAGTTCTCTCAATGTGTCTTCGTTTCGTATTCTATCTCTGAGTGTGATACCTCTTGTGGATCTTAGGGTTTTCATCTCTGTTGTTCTCATTATTTGTTTGGTCTTTGTTGTCGTCTCAGCTGCGTATATCAGTACGGGTCTAACACATGGCTTATAAATGCGGACTTTTCGGTGCTCATATATTTATTCCGCAAAATTATATCCCTCAGGAAACCAGATATTCTAGCTGCTTTCGTTGCTTGCTGTTTTGTTTCTTGCCACAGATGCCTGTCACTAGATATTTCCACACCCAACTATCTGCAATCCATTACCTGTTTGATTATAATATGGTCGTCTCCTATTAATTTACATCTAGTTGGATTCTTGGATATTACTATCGATTGGATTTTCTCTGTGGATAGTGTCAGGTTATACTTTTCAGCAGTTATTTTAAATTTGTGTAGTAGGCGTTGTAAGTCATCTTCGTTTTCGGGTATTAAGATTTCATCATCTGCGTAGCAAAGTATTCTCATGGTTCGGTTACCCATTTTGTATCCCTGATTTAGTTTGTTAACACTACCTATAACTTCATCCATTATTAAATTAAATAGGCACAGACTGAGGCTGTCCCCTTGTCTAATGTCGACATTGATTTTGATGTCTTCCGTGAGCCCGCATGTGGTTTTTATTCGTGTTTTGTGGGATCTATTGAGTTCTTTCATTATGTTTCTATACCTCTGACCTATGTTTTTCTATCCAAGTATAGTGAGCACGTCGTTCAACCGTACTCTGTCGAATGCCTGTTTCAGATCTACAAAGGATTTGAACATGGGCTTGAAGAATTCTATTAATTTCTCATTGTAGATCTGTTTGGGCAGAAACCCTGTTGTTCTTCCGATACAGTGTGTCAAATAAGTATTCGGGAGGAAATACACAAAAGACTAATGGCAAGAAATCGTTACATGTACGCACTCAATAGAATATTTAAGAGCAAAATATATCCAAAGCGCCTAAATTAAAAACGTATGAAACTAGTAGACAGATATACAGTAGGTAGTCATGCCTGAAAAACTTGGACTATGGCAAAAACTAATCGATCAATTTTACAAGCATGGAAAAGAAATATACTGTGGCGAAAGATATTTGGCGAAAAAGGATAAACAATCAGTGGGCAAAAAAACAAACGATTATTATAATTATAAAAGAACTTACATCTTCCAGTTTGCTTCGAAAATGTTGATGAGCATGTATTAGCTGGTAGAGTCCCGCTAAATATGGACTTCGTGGCGATTGAACTTCCATTGCAGCTAAACAATATTTTCCTTGGATATTTCTTTGTATTGAGTTTGCGTTTAAGCACATGTCGAAGTCTCCTAGCTGGTTTATGTTCCCGTTTAGAAGTCCAGATGGTAGTTTTGCTGTTGAGTCGTACACTAAAAAGAATATATTTAAGCAAAAATTATAATATAATATATTATTATACACGATCATGCGAAATTCGCTGTGGTGCAGCAGATTCGTGCAAATATTATAAGAATTGTACATTTAATGATACAAGCATATAATTTGGATAACATATCTTACACATATATTATAAAGGTTCAAATTTAGATATAAGGCCTCATAGATTCATAGCATTCAAAATGGCGACGATACATATGTGACTGATAGCACGATAACGTTAAAACGAAAAGTCCGACTTCAACCAAATTTGGTATATGGGTTTTTTTCTGTTGTATAAGATGAGTTCCTGAACCGGAAGAATCGGTTTACCAGAAGTTGTGTTTTTCCTGATTTTTTATATAAAACAAAATATGAAAAAAATTTTTTAAGAAACGCCTTTCTTTAGTTACGAGTGACTAAAATTAAAAATATTATAAAAAAATCAACTGAAAAGCAAAAAATAAAAAAAATGAAAAAATCATTGAAAACACATTCGTCAAAGAAAAGCGTGGCGCGTCTTCATCGAATAAACGGTTTTCGCCCCACGCTTTTCTTTAACGAATGTGTTCTTAATGATTTTTTTTATTTTTTTTTAATTTTTTGCTTTTTAGTTGATTTTTTTATAATAGTTTTAATTTTAGTCACTCGTAACTAAAAAAAAGCGTTTCTTAAAGAATTTTTTTCATATTTTTTTTATTTTTTACTTTTTAGTCTTACACTTTTCAAACATTAAAATATATCGTCATGTTTATTAAAATATGTATAAAACATATGATGTCTGCCGTCCTTAGGAAAAACGCCGTATCTGCAGCGAGATCGCATTTGAGTAAAATCGGTTTTTGTTTAAATGTCTAGCCGTTGAAAACTATTTAGAATTTTTTTTTGTTTTCTACTTTATATACATAATAAATATCATAGAATTCATATTTATACATAAGATTGGCAAAATATATTTTATTTACTCTAAAAACTCATGTTACTGCGTTCTTTCTAAGTATACTACATAAAAATTAACTTCTTCCTCCTTAGTAAGAATGCAGTACTGCGTTTGTGCTAAGCATTTTCTTATTTTATAATACAGTAGGCTCTCTCTATAACGAACACGGTTATTACGAGGTTTCGCTTATAACGAGGTACACTAGATGTCCCATAAAATTCCTATTGAACATTTCTATAACGAGGAAAAATGAAATCCTAAAATATGTATCTTTATTATTCTTTACCTATTTTTAGCGCTGTAATGTCTATAAGTAAATAGCCCAACTACCTACCTGTATACATAAATTCCCAACATCTGTGCGGTTCTCCAGGGTAGTACTTAATTAATACTCCGTGGCGTTACAACCCTTCGTGGGTTTTAGCCGACTCGACAACATGCCTCCACTGTTTTCTGTTGAGGCCGACTCCACTGAAGATATCGAGGGTAGTGCTTTAATAAAAATCCACGCCTACCTATAATAAAGTTCTTCCTGTTCTGTTTATTTATTGGCCGATACTGAATATTGTAAAAAAAATTATAATTTATGATGGCGAGGCCCCATTTTCGAAGAAACAATATTTAGCAACTTATATTGCTCCGAATGGCATCATTATAATAGAAAGTTAATATTTTAGACAACGATATAGGTATGTATGCACAATATAATATTGTTGTCTGATATAACGAGATCCGCGTATAACGAGGTAATTAGTCTGCCATTTCAGTTCTCGTTATAGAGGGAGTCTACTGTATAATAAATACAATATAACGATGAAAAAGGAGAATAAAAAACATTTTTTATAAAAGTGTGTCATGAAAATGAATAAAAAAAGTGTTGGAAATAATTTTGGAATTAATAAGTTTGCCGCTAATGGGCGTTTCTTGAATTTTAAAATTAAAAACATTCCAGAAACGATTAACATTTACGATCTAGTTTATTTTTAATTATTAACTATTATACATTGATTTAACTATGTACTTTTATAACACATTTTTTATTTGGAAATTCTACGACGTACGGCGATCAAAATACTTCGTACCAAAATTCCTATTTCGAACAAACTTTATAAAATTTGCACTGTTTAAAATGCCTGATGTAACGTAATAATACAATGTCGCATTAACCACAATATTCATACACATAGGAAACTCCGCTATACCTCACATTATTTCTTGATTACCAACAACTCAAGCATATGTGTTTAGATTTTCTATTGATAAAGAAAAAATAGCTTTTTGCAGTATTAACTTTGTTCTATTTTCTTTTGACATATTTAAAAAATTATATCAAACAACCGTTCACGTTGAAAAATGGCAACAAACTAACCTTATTAAAAATTTTACACATGCTGTAAAAATCTGTCAAATGCTTAGGCAGAACGCCGCATCTAGTGTCTGCTTAGGATAAACGCGGCTAGTGACCTTTAAATACGGCGTATTTTCTAAGTATTTTTCAGATGACGCATTTATTCTAAGTATCCATGAACATTTTTGCAGATACGGTATAAAATGCGTTGTGTTTAATGTATTTTGGCTTAACTTACGTCATTTTTAGTAAGGAAATAAGATAGATATGCACATTTGGGTTAGAAAAATGTATAAATCTAATTTTTTCAGATTTTTGCAGATATGGCGTTTTCGCTAAGCACGGCAGATGTGCTAACATGAAAAGTGGTCGGAATCGGCAAAAAATTTTAAACTTTATTGTTCAATTATGAAGCATAACGTAAACAAATAATGTAAAACGTGAAATTATATATAGTTTATATCATTAGCTACAATCCGTAAAAGTTTCAAGCTTTTACATTGTAAAAAACAAGAGAATTTAAGCATTTTCCATTAAAATCGTTTTTTTTATTTAATCAATTAATAAACATAATTTTTTTTTATTGACTATTCGTGTATTGTTCCCACGAATGCCTATGTCTGCAAATTTTCATTCATTTTCATTGGAGAAAAGGCAGTCAAATTAACGTCCAAACATTTAACGCAAACTATTGAACTAAACTAAATTATGCAGACGACACTGCGATCATGGCTGAAAATATCGAAGATCTTCAATTCCTTATTGATCGAGTCACTAGAGAATGCTTCAATAACGGACTTAACATAAATGCAACAAAGACAAAGTTACTTGTGGTTAGTAAACAAGACGTCGGCCCTATGCAACTATTTATTTTATTTAGCGTATGGCTTAAGTATATCACAGAATATATTTAGATTTATGCATTATACAATGCATCACAAACAGATGTCCAATTTTTTTATATATTCGATTGACCCTTCGGTTGCCATTACAAAGTCTATAGGGTCGCCTGTGTATGCTCTGCGTGGGCAGTCCTGAACAATGTGACTGATCGTCTGCCTTGCATCGCCGCAGTCACAAGAAGGCGAGGGGAGTTTACCCCATCTGTGGAGGGAGTCGGCGTATCTTCCACAGTTTGTTCGAATTCGATTAAGGGCTGCCCAAATCTTACGGGGACGTTCAAATTCGCCAGGTTTCCTATGATGTCCGGTAGACTATGGTAATGCGGATCTGTCCTACTTTCCCAATCTTCTCTCCATCGGGTATTTAAGTCAAAGTTGGATTGCTGCAGCGCTTGAGCAGATTGTAGAGGGGGTAACCTGGATCGGAGACGGTTTCCAAGAATATCGGGGATGTCGTTGTGGACTAGAAGCTGGCGACTGTCCATTATTTTGTTATATTCTTTAACCAATGCCTGTTCGCGGCGTAGGTTGGGTGGTGCTATATTACTAAGGGTAGGTAGCCACATTGTAGGGGTGGGCTTAATTGTGCCTGTTATCATACGCATAGTACGGTTTAGTTGGGTGTCGACCAGGTGGGTATGCCTGCTATTTAGCCACACTGGAGCACAGTATTCTGCCACCGGATATATCAGGCCAAGAGCAGAGGATCTTAATGTTGATGCTGTGGACCCCCATGTAGTGTCGCAGAGTTTCTGTATTATATTGTTGCGTGTTTTCAATTTTGCTGCTGTTTTCGTCAGGTGTTCTCTGAATGTGAGCGTTCTGTCTAGAGTAACCCCAAGGTATTTCGGGTATTTATTGTGTTTTAACAGCTTGTTATTAAAATACACTCGCAATTCTCTGTTTGCCAACTTGTTGTTTAGATGAAAAGCTGATACTTCAGTTTTTGTAGTACTTGGCTGTAGTCTCCATTTCTTAAGGTATTCGCTGAGGATGGATAAGTCATTCGTGAGAGTGATTTCTGTAGTTTCTAAAGATTCCTATGCAACTAATTGTCAGTGATGAATCAATAAAAAAAAAAAAATGTTCCTATGCAACTAATTGTCAGTGATGAATCAATAAAAAAAAATTAAACATTTTAAATACCTAGGATGTTGGATAAACGAGACACTAAATCCGGATGAAGAAATTAAAACTCGTATAGAAATTGCAAGAGGTGCATTTATGAAACTTATATCTATTCTGAGCAACTCTCAGCTGAATTTACAACTAAGAATCAAGTTCCTAAAATGTTATGTGTATCCTGTATTACTACATGGATGTGAAACCTGGATCATGAAGGTTAACATTATGAACAAATTAGAAGCCTTTGAGATGTGGTCGTATCGTAGAATGCTCAGAATATCTTGGGTTCAACGCATTTCAAACAAATAAGTCTTAAACAGAGTAGGTCAAGGCGAAGGTGACTTAATGAAGATGATAAAAAAGAGAAAACTTGAATATCTGGGGCATATAATGAGAGGTAGCAGATACAGGATGCTGCAGTTAATACTCAATGGAAAGATCGACGGAAAAAGAGGAATTGGTCGAAAGAAATATTCATGGCTCCGAAACCTTCGTCAATGGACTGGCTTATCAGCAGATCAATTGTTACATGCCCCACAAGATCGAGAACGATATCAGCAAATTGTTATGGAAGCTACCCACGCCTAAAAATTTGGGCACGGTACTTAAAGAAGAAGATTGAACTAAATAAAAGCGTTTAAAAATATATTGTTTTTTTTTAAATCATTTCGCCCTGTATGTATTAATTTTTCCAAAAGGTGGTACCAGCATTGAAAAGAGCGGAAAAATATTGTTTAGGAAATATTTTGAACTTTTTAATTATGTTAATTACCATGTAATAAATGCATAACTTATCTTCACATGTACCTATGTACGGCAGGTTTGTGCAAATATTATAAGAATTATTGTGCATCTAATGATAGAAGCATATAATTTGGACCAAATGTACTACACATACAAAGGTTCAAGTAATAATATGAGGCCATCTCAGTTTTTGCATTTTACAAAAAAGGCGGCATTCAAAATGGCGACTATACATATGTGACTAATAACACGATAATTCTTGAACGCAGAGTCCGATTTCCTGATGTTTTCTTGCGTTTTTCCTGATCTTTTTGGAAAAATATGTTGATTATTTTTTCGATTCTTTTACCCTGTATGTATTAATTTTTCAAAAAAGGTAATAATGGCGTTGAAAAGAGCGTAACATTATTTTTTGAGAAATGTTTTGAAGTCTTTAGTGATATTAATTATCATTTAATAAATGCATAACGTATCTCATGTAGGTACCTCTGTGCGGCAGATTCGTGCAAATAATAATATAAGAATTATTCTGTTTAATGGTAGAAGCATATAATTTGGACCACACATACTACACATACAAAGATTCAAATTTAGATATGAGGTCATCTCAGATTGTGTCTTTTACAAAAATGGCTGGTCAAAATGAATCTGCCGTCCATAGGTACATGTGAATATACGTTATGCATTTATTAAATGGTAATTAACATAACTAAAAGTTCAAAATATTTCCTAACAAATATTTTTACGCTCTTTTCAATGGCGGTAATACTTTTTTGAAAATTCATACATACAGGGTGAAAGTATTGAAAAAGAAACAACATATTTTTACATAAAAAAAAAAAACAGTAAAAACACAACCTTTGGAAAACCGATTCTTCCGGTTCAAGATCTCGATCTTACTCGTCAAAAATAGAACCTATGTACCAAATTTGGTTGAAATCTGACGTCTCGTTCAGAAGTTATCGTGCTATTAGTCACATATGTATAGTCGCCATTTTTGTAAAAGGAACAAAAACTGAGATGGCCTCATATCTAAATTTGAACCTTTATATGTGTAGTATATGTGGTCCAAATTATATGCTTCTACCATTAAATGCACAATAATTCTTATAATATTTGTACGAATCTGCCGCACATAGGTTCATGTGAAGATACGCTATACATTTATTAAATGATAATTAAAATAGGTAACTAAAAAGTTTAAAATATTTACTAAAAAATATTTTCAAAAGGCGGTATTAATTTTTTGAAAAATTAATACATACAGGGTGAACGAATTGAAAAAAACAACATATTTTTATATAAAACCCAGGAAAAACTCAACTTCTGGTAAACCGATTCTTCCGGTTCAAGACCTCGATCTTACTCATAAAAAAAAGAACGCTATACACCAAATTTTATTGAAATGTGACGTCTAGTTTAAAAGTTATCGTGCTATAAGTCACATATGTATAGTCGCCATTTTGAATGCTCGTCATTTTTGTAAAAGGCAAAATCTGAGATGGCCTCATATCTAAATTTGACCTTTTATGTGTGGTATGTGTGGTCCAAATTTATATACTTCCATCATTCAATGCACAGTGCCCAATGCACATTGGGCACAATGCAACGCAAAAGGACGACAGATGAAATAACCAAATACTACACTGGAGACTGAAAATACCGAAGAGGAAGAGGAAGCCCTTAAATGAGATGGATCGATGATATACAAAAAAAAAACGCTTGTTCCAAATGGATGAGTATAGACCAGGACAGAGAATCCTGCAGAGAAAACGGGGAGGTCTACTTTCAAGAATGGGCTAAATAGGCTATAGATAGATATGAAAAATGTAATAGTCGAGGAAATGAAACTGAAAAAATGGCAAAACCTCGCAATTTTTTCGTCCATCATCGATTTGTATAAAAATTTGGGATTAGGCTCATTCCACCCTCTTGTTCATTTTCTATATTGAGCCGTTGTACACTTTTGATTTTTTAAGGGTGAATACTACCCCTAATTGTAAAAAATTATAAAATAACATTTTAAACTTTAATATTGTTAACATTTGGTTCTTATTAGTTACATAATGATTGTTTTATGCTTTAAGATATACAATCATAATATTTCAACCCTTAAAACCACCCTTGTTAAAACTATATATAAAAAAAAATTTTATCCTCATAGGATAATTTCGGCTTGCATCGATTTACATAAAAATTTGGGATTAGGATCATCTCACCCTGTACTTCATATTCTACATTCTATATCATGCTTAAGAGAGTTGATTATTTTTACGGGTGTAAACTATCCCCTATTGTCAATCATTATATAAAAACATTCTAACTTTAATATGGGTAAAATTTGGTTTTGATTGGTTAAATAATGATTGTTTTACGCTTTAGGATATAATATCATAATATTTCAACCCTTAAAAAAATTGTTTTATTAACATGGCTCCTTCATTTTTGTCGATGAAAAGTTTTTTAAACACGATTTTGTAGGATTTTTGAAGAGCTATAGGACTGTGCAAACTAAATTCTGTAAGATCCCTTAGTTTTTAATTGATGTGGGTTTAAAGGGCTCGAATAAGGGGGTATTTGCTCGTAAATAGAGGTTTTAAACAGCTATATCTCTCTAGCTATTCACTATAATGAAAATCTATGCACAAGGAAATTTTAGTTATTAAAAAGTTATAATTTAATAATCCATCATTTTTTTCGTATCACCAGTGTTTTTGGAGATATTTTTAAGTAAATGGTGGAAAGTATGAAATTGCAAAAAACAATTTTTCTTTAAACTCCAATTTTTCTAAAATTAGGCCTTTTAAATAGATCAAACTTCTTAGGTGTATTGATAATACAAATATAAAACGAATTACAGAAAGGTGAAGATCAATTTTTAATTAGGAGGGTAGTTAGTGCGTTGTTTTCACTGACTTTTTCATAGAGAAAAGCAGGTACCGACCTTTTTTTGATCATAAGTCGCTTAAGTTGAATGCTAGAAACTCTTTATTATTATTTTTTGAAAGGTCTAACTGTATGCTTGAAAAAATATTTTTTAAGTTTTTCTCGAAAAATGCAAAGTTTTCCGTTATTTGGCTTTAAATATTTCAAATTATACCGGGTGTCCCAATAAGAATGGCTCTCGGCCATATCTCAGGAACCGTTTATAGTAGAGCTTTGAAATAAAAAATTTTATAACAAAAGTTGCCTCAGGAAAAGCCTGGAAATTATTTTCATAATTGTGGGACCACCGCTAGAGGGCGTAATTGAATATCAAAAATTAAAAAATCTAAGTTTTACAAAATTTTCCTAATGAAGGGGCACTGGAAATCCGATCGTCGTATTCTTCATAAAATTCTACGCATATTTGATTTGACAAGTTTAGGTCTACCTTTGGAAATAAGAGGTGGGGGTGAGTGGGAACTTTGTTATGAAAAACTGGCTGTGAGTCCGGTTCTGCTTAATCAAATTTTGCAAACTTGGTCTTGTTGAAGACAGATCTTTTTCGTCAATGTAAAAGTTATGATTTCGAACCAACTTACTGAGTAATATGCCAGCTAGAAGGCGTTATTTAATTTTTTTCAGAAATCTAGTGTTCCTTGGAAAATATTAAATACAAACATGCATTTTTAATACCATATTACAAACTTAGACAAAATTAGCAACAGAATAGCGAAAACCGCATGTTAATACCTTTTTTCTATCTCAAGATATCTTACAAAACGTGTAAATTTAAAAACATAACTGTTACTGTCACCGGTAAACGAAATTCATTAAAAGTAGTGTGCTATGGAAACAACAAAGAAACATTTTCCAGCTGTCAACGTATATTAGGTCTTTTCAACGCTTCTCATTTGTTTCGAGCCTCGTTCATATCTCGTAAATTAATATTATACACGGATTATACGGCATATGACAGAGGCTCGAAACAAATGAGAAGCGTTGAAAAACCCTATTGCAAAGAAATAAAAACAACTATTTAGTGATGACATAAACGTTCAAATTTTTGCCCATCATTTTCGTTGCAACTATTTACTCTTTCAAGAGTAGATTGAACATCAGTCTCAATTTCTGCTCTCGATATGCTTTGAATGGCGTTTAGTATTCTCTGGATAATGTATTCTAGAGTAGTGTATGATGGGCAACAATTTGAATATTTAGGTCGTCACTAATTAGTTCTTTTTGTTCTGTGTTATATTTAATTTCAATAGTATTGCTTCTCTTTATATTGTTGTTTTAATTAATTATATTTTTATACGTTGACATCTGGAAAATGTTATTTTGTTTTTTTCCACAGCACACTACTTTTCATTAACTTAGTTTACCGGTGATAGTAACAGTTATGTATAAAATTTACACGTTTCTCGAGATATCTTGAGATAGAAAAAAGGTATCGACATGCAGTTTTCGCTATTCTATTGCTAATTTAATCTAATTTTATAAAGTATGATTAAAAATGCATACTTGTATTTAATATTTTCCAAAGAAAACTAGATTTCTGAAAAAAAATAAATAACGCCTCCCAGCTGGCTTATTACTTATTAGGATGGTTTAAAATTATCACGTTTACATTGAAGAAAAAGATCTGTCTTCAACAAGATAAAGTTTTCAAAATTTTATTTAGCAGAACCGGACTTACAACCATTTTTTCATAACAAGGTTCCCACTCACCCCCACCTCTTATTTGCAAAGGTAGAGTTAAACTTGTTAAATCAAATATGCGCAGAATTTCATGAAGAATACAATAATCGGATTTCTAGTGCCCCTTCATTAGGAAAATTTTGTAAAATTTAGATTTTTTTATTTTTGATATTCAATTACCCCCTCTAGCGGTGGACCCACAATTATGAAAATAATTTCCAGGCTTTTCCTGAGGCAACTTTTGTTATAAAATTTTTTATTTCAAAGCTCTACTATAAACGGTTCCTGAGATATGGCCGAGAGCCATTCTTATTGGGACACCCGGTACATTTGACGAAAAAAGCTAACTTTTAAATATATTACAGGAATATAATTTGGTTTGTGTTACTAAAAGATACAATTTTGATATCTACAGTTATTTTGATTAAATGTATATTTTTCGAGGTATTCTCAAAAACCCCTCTAAAAAAAGTCGATTTTTTCGTCGAAAACCTTTCGTTACTTTCAAGCGCGAATAACTCGAAAAATATTAGTTTTACGAAGAAAATGTAAAAAAACATTTTTTTCTTAGAATAACTTTTTACATTTATTTCCCTGGTTAAAATGTACCGAAAAATTCCCACCCCCCAAGATAAGGTGGCAACCATTCCCAAGGTTTTAGCGTACAGAGGCATTATATAGAAAATGATCCTTGGACTATTCCCTACCTTCTGTGGAAATTTCAAATAAATCCATGCTGGACGAAAATATTGCGAGCCAAAAACTTCATTTCCTCGATATAAGCAATTAAAGAAAAAGGAAAGAAACCATCTTGTGCAGGTGTTTTCGATTGATAGTATGTTTATGCAGTCACTCGATGGTCTCCAACAAGACCTCGCTGACTAGATTCTACTTCTTCATAATCATATAAGATGTAGTAGTTGTGTTTTCTGTGAATACAGGTTTTCATCTTGTCGCGGATAGTGTAATTCTCTGAAGACCGAGCACTTTTACCAGTGTAACACTGTCGATTTCTTCTAACATTACCACACCAGCCTAGAAATTACATTGTGGCTTTTAAAAACCCTTATATCCGCTCGATTGGCGCTGTATTACATAGAAAAGACTGATTTTCAGAAACAATATTAGACCAGTAAGGATCTGTGAAAAAAACGTCTATTTTTGGATGTGAAAGGTGGCATTCGGATTTTTGCAGATGAAGTTAAGTGACACCTTCAGTAATAATAATTGACTTATGCTCCTTCTCAAATATGCCCGGAACATTAATAAAAAAATTAAAATATTTAAAAATTTCGAAAAACGTCGATTTTTTTTTCTGCTTTCTTTGCTTATAACTTTAAAACGATTCGTTTTGGAACAAAGTCGTAGAGAAATAAAATAAAGATAATTGAATTTTGTATGATATGCGACTGGTCTAAAATGTCTTAACGTATTACCTTCTCTGCAATATAGCAATAAATACAAAATAAGGGGGCAAAATACGCCTGTTGTTATTCAATGTTTTTAACCACTTTGGTGGCACTTAGGACCTTAGTAATTCGCTTAAGAAATTCCTTGTAATATACTCAAACCGTGTACCAAATTTCATTAACATCGACGTAGTAGATTTTGCATAATAAATTTTCAATATAAATGTTTTTAAAAAAGTTAAAATTTTTTAAAATCTTTCTGAACAAAAAGTAGACCATTTAGAAGTTGTCTAATTTTTTTACATGTAAAGAGGTGCTTTACCTGTCTAATACACTTTACATAATTAAAATCGGATTATTTAAGGGGCCTCAGCAATGTTTTAAACTTATAAACAATTTTTTGTTTTATAAACAAATAGCTTTGTTTAATAATAAAAAAATTAATTTTTAGCAATGCAAATAATTAAAACCGATATAATTTGACTGAAACTTTCCAATGCTGTCAGCAGAATTGCTATTTTATTTTTTAATCAAAAGTTATTCGCGTTCAAAAATTGCAATTTTTCAAAATTTTGAAAGTTCCACTGCGTTTTTCTCGAAAACTATGCATCCTACGAAAAAACTTGTAAGAACATTTTTTGCTTAGAATTACCCAAGAAATACAAATAAATGTTTTATTTTGCGAAAAATCGATGTTATGTCATTCCTCAAGTTCTTTGCTTAAAACAATCTTATCGACATCCGGATCAACTGTTACCCAAAAAATCGTGTTCTACGGGTCAAGAAATACATAAAAATCTTGGGTAAGTCCATCTAAGTAAAGGAGCCCGTAGCACCCCCTCCTGGCCACAGGACTATAATTTGTTTATAAGCCAAAAAATTGTTTATAACTTTAAAACATTGCTGAGGCTGCTTAAACAATCCGATTTTAATTCTGTAAAGTGCATTAGATAGGTGGAGTGCTTCTTTATATGTAAAAAAATTGACAAATCTTTGTATGTTCTAGTTTTTGTTGTGCAAGATTTTAAAAAATTTTAATTTTTTAAAAAAGTTATGATTGCAAAATTATTATTCAAAATCTACGTTTTTACGTTTTTTGAATCATTCCAAACAGAAAAGGTCTCTGGTGACTTTTATCTAACGTTGATAGTTTTTGACATATAAACGATTAAAAATTTTAAAATTGCGAAATCGACCATTTTAACCCTCATAAACTATATGAAAATTTGAAAATTTCAATGTTGCTAAGGTAGGTAGATACTCTTTAAACATCGACTGATGAAATCCCGAAGAGTTTCTTGTAATACAATATCGAAAACCCCTTTGTTTTTTAATTGCTAATTAAGTGGGCCCCACACTATTTTCAACCGTGTTGCATGCAGATGTAATCGGAAAACATTTGAAGTTTAAAAAAATTGTTTAAAAAATTTTTTGACCCATTTTTGACTCTGGCAACACCGAAATTTGTTAATAGGGAACCTTTTCAAGCAAGATGGTGAAGAAAAAAATTGAATTAGAATATTTTTCCGCACATTTATTTAAGCATATTATATACATGCAACGGTTGAAAATAGTGTCGCGTCCGCTTGATTATCAATTAAAAAACAAAGGGGCTTTCCATATTGTATTGCAAAAAAATCTTCGGAATTTCATCAATAGATGTTTAGAGAATATCTAGCTGCCTTCGCAACATTGAAATTTTCAGCTTTTTATATAGTTTATGGGGGCTAAAAATGGCCAATTTCGCAATTTTTAAATTTTTAATCGCTTATATGTCAAAAACTGTCAACTTTAGAGAAAAGTCACTAAAGACCTTTTCTATTTGGAATTATCCAAAAAACCTAAAAAACTTTGTTCGATGTAAAAAAAAACAATTTTAGGAAAAAAACCAAAAGAAAAACATTAAAATAATTTTTGACCCATTTTTGGACCTGGCAACATGCCACTTTGTCAAAAGGGGGTCCTTTTTGAGTAAGATTGTGCAAAAATCCGAATCAGAATATTTTTCCTAGCGGATGCGCAGTGGCTTTCTGGACTAAGAGGATATGGATATTCACGAGAGGATTTAATGGAGAAATTTTAAATAACTTTTGCAGACGATATAATAATAATGACAGATAACAATGATTTTTACAGTACGTAATGCAACATCTAAATATATACTGTCATGAATAATGACTGAAGATAAATTTGAAGAAAACTAAATGCATGATCATAACTAAATCAACAGATGCAAACATCCAACTGGTTCTTGAGAGCGTGGATATCTACAAATTATTGGATACAAATAATGTAAACCAAAGAAAGGAAATCAAGGCACTTATTGAAAAAGCGCGTACATGATTAATTGAACTTTAAAATATTATAATATAAAGTTAGAGCTACGCTTAAGGACACTTCGGTGTTACGTGTTCTCTACTGTTCTTTATCATTTGTAAACGTGGTCTAAGACAAATTCTTATACCTAAATATATTGTTGGTGGGCTTTGAGTTTTATTTTTACAGTAGCATATCATGGATCGAAAGAGTGTTAAACCTGAAGTAGTTAGAAAGATAGGAAATGAAACGAAAAAATGATAAACTGTTGACGACAAAAATTTTAGTACTTAGGACAAGTGATAAGAGGGCAAAAATACAAATTATTACAACTCAATATGTAACGACAAATTATATTACAACTCAATATGTAACGCCAAAGACAAAGAATATTCTTAACACATCTTAAAAAATCGCCTTAAGATGGCTTAAGAACCTGAGGGAATGGTTGTAATGCAGTAGTACTATTTAGAGCAGCGCGGCAGTCAACAAGATACATATAGTGGTATATACTAATCAAGATATTAATTTATAATGACCAATTCGTCATTATTAACTGAAAAAATAGCAGCGGGGAGAGGATGCAGCCCTGTCTCAGACCCATGTATATCAGAGACATTGTATGGAAATAATATGTAGATAAAATGCAGGAGATTAACATTAATGTTAATTTAACTTACTTTTTAAAGCGTACTCTTGAAAATCTCGTAAATCGAGAACATATTTCTCACTCTGTCTACGGCATTCTTTACTAACTCCTTCAATGTTACTGAGGTCAAATGGAGGTAAGGAAGAGAATAATATACTGGAGAGTCGATCTGTGGTAGATCTGTATTCAGTATCTGAAAGAGAAACCATAAAGTTAAGAATCAGAAGTCTGTAGTAAACAAAATTAAAATAAATTCCATGTGACATTATATTAATATTAATAAATAAAATTTGTGTCCCAAGACATTTTAATTCTCTGATGTTTGGGAAAAAGGGCTTAAGTCATAAAATCAAAGTTTACAGGGGCAATACTTGAATGTTTCAAAAATTGTTACAAATCGCACATGTTACCTTTAACCAACTTAGTAAAATAGTACCATTCAATGTACCATAATAAGATGATAGTTATATCAAGAAGACGATTTTCGTAGATTTTTAATATTTTAAATGCACTTAAGACGGTAAGACCCCATTTTAACAGTCCCCGTTTCAGCGGTTCTCGATTCCACCGACCCTTTTCAGCAGTCCCCGGTTCAGCGGTACCCATTTCAGCAGTCCCCGTTTCGGCGGTTCTCGATTCCACCGACCCTTTTCAGCAGTCTCTGGTTCAGCGGTACCCATTTCAGCAGTCCCCGTTTCAGCGGTTCTCGATTGCACCGACCCTTTTCAGCAGTCCCCGGTTCAGCGGTACCCATTTCAGCAGTCCCCGTTTCGGCGGTTCTCGATTCCACCGACCCTTTTCAGCAGTCCCCGGTTCAGCGGTACCCATTTCAGCAGTCCCCGTTTCAGCGGTTCTCGATTGCACCGACCCTTTTCAGCAGTCCCCGGTTCAGCGGTACCCATTTCAGCAGTCCCCGTTTCGGCGGTTCTCGATTCCACCGACCCGTTTCAGCGGCGTTTGGTTCTGCAGCATGCCGTTTGAGAGGCATCGTTCAGGAAAATGAGTAAAAACAGACTCTAAAAGTGTCTATGAGTTCTCTAAAACTGTCTCTTGGGGACAGTAGTTTTAACAATAAAAAATGAATTTTATAAAATAAACAATAAATTGTCACAAAATCACCCTATATAATATAGCTTTGAAATTGCATAAAAAGTAGGGTAATATAGTAAATATTATCTCTAATAGTAATTTATCTGGGGCATATAATGAGAGGTAGCAGATACAGGATGCTGTAGTTAATACTCAATGGAAAGATCGACGGAAAAAGAGGAATTGGTCGAAAGAAATATTCATGGCTCCGAAACCTTCGTCAATGGACTGGCTTATCAGCAGATCAATTGTTACATGCCGCACAAGATCGAGAACGATATCGGCAAATTGTTATGGAAGCTACCCACGCCTAAAAATTTGGGCACGGTACTTAAAGAAGAAGATAGTAAATAATTTGCAAAAAATTTTTTAGATTAATTCATGCAATAGTTTTTGTAAAATTGTAAAAGTTTTTCCTAGAGGCTAAATATTTATAACATTATTCTACATAAACCAATTTACTTAGGATGATTCTGCGGGTACCTATCGAAAGAGGGAGAGCGGGTTTATCAAATCAATTTGTTAGAAGTAAAAAAAATATTTTTTCTACTAGCATGTGGAAAATCACATTTTCCGCACCAAAAAAACAGTGAGTAAAATCCATTTTTTTTACAACCAGTACCCAAAAAGAGCTTTTATACGCCCCATTTTTAAAGTTCCTAATATTACACCAGTTTGTTGCACTTAAAACGGCTGTTTATAGTTAGAGTGACAAAATGTTAAAAGGCATTAAAAAATGCCACAGCGTTAACTTTATTTTACGGTTTCCATATGCGAACACAATTATTGATTAGTCCAGTTAGTCCACACCATACCGAAAATAAATTGTCAATACAAATACAAGTCACCTTTGACTTTGACAGCATATGAACTACACATGTTTTTACGTGTGTAAGTGACTTACAAAATAATAATAATTGTAAAATTCAATAACTTTTATAATAAATGTAATCAATTTACTTTTCAGGGATTTTCCATTATTTTAAAGGGTCCTTACTTTTTATTATTTCACTGCATATACAATCCATAAATTGGATTATAAAATGTAGATTCTTATATAAAATCTTTTCAGTTTTCACCTATTAATATTTGTAAACAATTGAAATATGACTTATTAAAAAACAAATGTTAACTTGATTTCTACTGGTCATATAAAATTATTTTTTTCTTTTTTAATATTTATTTTTTATTATATATTTATCTTAATAATATACTTTATTTAATAAAATTTACAGAATTCTTACGAAATAATTGTAAAATTCAATAAGTAAAAAAAATGTAATCAATTGATTTTTACATGATTTTCCATCATTTTAAAGGGTCACAACTTTTTATTATTGAAGTTATACTTCTTTACCGGCGATAGAGGGTGAATTTTTATATGTTAAAACCTATCAGCCCGGCGCATGCGCATTATAACTTTGTTCTGATTGGATGTTCAAATGACATGTCAAAAATTATTCCAAATGGCGGCTGTGGCACAGCTGTACACTAGGTTCGCTTTCAAGATGCAGTAGAAATAGAAATAAACAAATCAAGACACGTTAAATGCCACTAGAAGCACAACCAGATCATAATTTACAATATATATACATTGTACATTCCAAATCATGATTTCCAAAGTTTATACATTGTAAATTATGATTCGGAAGTGCTCCTAGTAGCATTTAACGTGTCTTGGTTTGTTTATTTTCTACTGCATCTTGAAAGCGAACCTAGTGTTGTTTGATTATTTATGGTTGTTGCGTTTTGAAATTTGTGTGAAAAGAAACAAAGTTAGTTAATAGTTATACTGCCTTTTTAAATAGTTTTCATATACCTATATTTTTGAACTTTTGGACTATTTTGGACAAGGAAAACTCATTCTAATTTGGTAAGTAGTTTTTATTATAATCATATTGTAATTAAACATGTGGATTAGGTTGGAATACATACATTTATTTTCTCAAGAATGGGGATTTTAGAGAGAAATCCCAAATTAGGTCCGATTTTTATTTTTAAATTATGATATTTTGGCGTAGATTTATTTATCTAGTAGGTATGTAATGCTTTGATTTACATACTTAATTTGATTACCAACAAAAGTTCTACCAATTTTCATCTAATATATTGTTTTCTTACTGTTTTGTTATTTAATATTTTCTTCCACAAAATTTAAACTACATAATTTAATTACATATATACTTAAAACAACTGTCAAACAGTAAAGCGTTCAGTTACCCTATTTTTCCACATGAGAAATAATGTGGGATTGGACGAGTGAGTCTAGGCTTCGATTACGAATCAAAGCGGCATGAAGTTCACGGGTTCGATTCCCGATGCAAGTTTTTATTTTTTTTATTTTTTTTTTTTTCATTTTATGATTGTAAGTATATTTGTTATATAATTTTGTTTTTCAGAGAATGCGTATTTAAAATTTTTGCCAAGAATTATTATCGTTCAGAAATAATTTTTTCTTTGTGGCATTTTTCAATGTGTTTGTGTGCGTTTTATTCTTTAATTTTTTTAAATTTTTGGTATTGTCTTAAAAATCACATAATATGTAGTAGAAGTATAACTTCTTACGTGCGTACAAAAGTACACACACATTCTTTTTTCACTGCATAGGCAGTTCATAAACTGGATCATAAAATGTAGGTTCTCATATACAATCTGTTCAATTTTCAGCTCTTAGTTTGTATGAACAACGGAAATATGCTAACTTGATTTCTGTTTGTCATATAAAATTATTTTTTCTTTTTTTATATGCATTTTTTCATCAGCTTTTCATTGAGCCTACATGCAAGCACGGATCATAAAAAATTTTTTAAGTTATTCTAATTGTTTATAAGCTAAAAATCAGGTCTTTTTCAAACAGTTTTTTTTATAACAGTTTCAATAAAATGTTAAAAATTTTTTAATACGTCTTAAAATTAAAGTCTCAAATAATCGACTGCGATATGCTAAAAAACTCACAGAGTCACTGTAGGGCAAGAACAGTTGTATAAACAATTGCTCTCTGGGATAAACAAATTGAATAACTTATAAACTATTTGGTCGATCTAAAGTCATTAAATTTTACGTCATTGTGCAAAAAAGAAATTTATTAATATTTATAATTTACTGCAAAAATGAGGGGTTTTTGCAATTATCTCGGTCAATTGTTTATATATGCTTACCACCAAATTAAAGAACTTTTTAAGATCTACATTTATTTGAAACATTTTTCTCTAAAATGTACAAGAAACGTTTTATAGTCAAAAAGGTGCTTTTTTTATTCTTTACAATTGTTTAAAAAAAAAGCAAAATCAGCTGTACGTCTTCACGGAATTATCATCAGTTATCCCTCATCTACCGTTTAAAACTTTGAAAACCCTGTAGGACATTTTTACGTGAAATCGATGATTTTTTCCCTATTAACTGGGGTATATACCAGATACTTAGATATTACCTGTATATTTTCAAACAAGAATAGGTTAAAATAATATCCTGCAATAAAACTAATTACTAATTACTTATCATTGTCATATTATTATTTTCTTATTGAGACCGCTCTATTGGGGACCGCGTTTATGGGGATCGCTGAATCGGGCACCGCTGAATCAGGGTACCGCTGAAACGGGGACCGCTGTATTGAGACCGCTCAATCGGGGACCGCGCTTATGGGGACCGCTGAATAGGGGTGAAACCCTTAAGACATATACAGGGTGTTAGTAAATAAGTATGAAAAATTTTAAGGGCTAATTCTACATGAAAAATTAATGCCAGTTTGCTCGAGAAACATATGTCCGCAATTGCTTAGTTTCGGAGATATGTGGTGTTGAAATTTTTATTTCAAACTGCCAATTTATTTATTGCTCTAAGACCAGTTGAGCTATGAACATGAAATTTGGTTAGTTTTAGGAGGTAGTTATTACAAATTTTATGACATACAATTAAGAATTTTGTATTCATCATTGGCGCGCCTACGGGCAATGGTCTGAATTATTTTAAAGAAAAAAATAGTACGCCAGTGAGATATTTCGAACTAGAGATTATTTTTAAATTCCACATCTAATTTATGATAAAAAACCTTTCTTGCCTTTTTTTCGTATGATGCACCGTTTTTATGCAGAAAAATAAAACATATTGGCGCATATTTTTCATTTCTGAATACATCATCAAGAGCTATCCAATATAATAATACTAAACTAGAACAATAACAGAAAATATTACTAATAAGATTTCAACTAGGTGCAAAGCTGCAAGAAATATTTAAAATGATCTCCTTTACAGGTAACAGAAGAATTTTATATTCATCATTGGCGCGCGTACGGGTAATGGTCTGAACTTTTTGAAGAAAAAAATAGTACGCTACTGAGATATGTCAAACTAAAAATCATTTTTGAATTCCTTGTTCAATTTACGACAAAAAATATTTATAGCCTTTTTTTCATATGCTGCGCCGTTTTTATGCAAAAAAATTAAACATCTTAACGTTTACAAAGTATTTGAACTAAGTTTCTATGCACATGGAAACTACCTCAAATACATACTTGGTAAGCGTTAAGATGTTTTATTTTTTTGAAGTTATACTTCTTTACCGGCGATAGAGGGTGATTTTTTTATATGTTAAAACCTATCAGCCCGGCGCATGCGCATTATAACTTTGTTCTGATTGGATGTTCAAATGACATGTCAAAAATTATCCGATATGGCAGCTGTGGTTTGGAGGTAAAGGTAAAGGTAAACAAATGTATAATATATTAGTTTTATTGTTGTGAGGACAGAAACAAAAAAGTTTATAATATTGTAGTGACTTTTAAATAGTTTTTAAAAGCAACAGGTACGTAATAATTGTTAATGTATCATGGGTATAAACCTACCTATTTGATCTGCCAAAATACATAGTATGTAATACTTTTATTTATATAATTTGATTACCATCAAAATTTCTATCAATATTACCTAATATATTGTTTATTTACTCTATGTTTTGTTGTATTTTTTCAATTCTAAATCATTTCAATTCAAAATTAAAATAATTTGATCAATTTTCAAAATATCAAAATATCACAAGTTTAATCCGTTTAGTTAGTCGATCTTCGTAAATAATGACACATACTGTCCGTGGCTAAGCGGAGAAGGCGAATGAATTCCAATACCAACCGCTCTTATCAGCGGTGGTTCGAGTCCCAATAGAAACTTTCTTTTTGGTTTTTTTTAATACATTTTATGATTGTAAGTATATTTATTATATAATTGTATTTTCAGAAAATACGTATTTAGTTAAAAACATTTTCGACAATTAATGTTCAGACATCATTTGTGGCTTGTTTAATGTGTTTGTGTGTGTTTTATCCTTTTATTATTTTAATTTTTGGCACTGTTCTAATAAAAATGTTTAAGAAGTAGTAAGTATAAATTAGTTTAATATTTAAACAAAATATAAATAAAAAGTATATTAATTTCGTTTAAATCATATAATAGAAGTATAACTTCTTGCGTGCGTACAAAGTACACACACATTCTTTTTTTTTGTATAAAAACGGCGCCTCGTATGAAAAAAAGGCAAGAAAGATTTTTTGTCGTAAATTGAACGAGGAATTCAAAAATGATTTTTAGTTTGATATATCTCAGTGGCGTACTATTTTTTTCTTCAAAAAATTCAGACCATTACCCGTACGCGCGCCAATGATGAATATAAAATTCTTCTGTTATCTGTAAAGGAGATCATTTTAAACATTTCTTGCAGCTTTGCACCTAGTTGAAATCTTATTAGTAATATTTTCTGTTATTGTTCTAGTTTAGTTGGATAGTTCTTGATGATGTATTAAGAAACGACAAATACGGGCCAAGATGTTTTATTTTTCTGCATAAAAATGGTGCATCATATGAAAAAAAGACAAGAAAGGTTTTTTATCATAAATTAGACGTGGAATTAAAAAATAATTTTTTATTTGAAATATCTCAGTGGCGTACTATTTTTTTCTTTAAAAAATTCAGACTATTGCCCGTAGGCGCGCCAATGATAATTACAAAATTATAAATTGTATGTCAAAAAGTTTGTAATAACTACCTCCTAAAACTCACCAAATTTCATTTTCATAGCTCAACTGGTCTTAACGAAATAAATAAATTGGCAGTTTGAAATAAAATTTTCAACACCCCGTATCTCCGAAACTAAGCATTTGCGGACATATGTTTATAAAGCAAACTGGTATTAATTTTTTAAGTAGAATTAGCCCTTAAAATTTTTCATACTTATTTACTAACATCCTGTAGATCTTACTATTTACTGACTTAAGATCTACTGACCGCAACTTTTCTATATTTTTGTGTATCCATCTATACCATTGAAAGTGATAGTCGGAGAGATGGAACCGGATTTTGTGCGTGATAAGTTATATGGAAAAACTATACGGGGATATGTTGAATTAGTTGTATACATGACTTTCACCAACGGCCGGAAACCAGAGTTGGGGACGAGGGTAGTTAGAAGGGGTCTAATTCGCGATTTTTATTATTTTTTTTACGCTCATGATCGAGATAGTTCAAGAAAAATTTGGGAATAAGTAGACCATGACATAACTAAGTAAAATCCCCAGGGGCAGAATCCAGAGTGGGGGACGAGGGTAGTTATAAAGGGTCAAACTCGCGGTTTTTATTGTTTTTTTTTGTGGCGCTCATGATCGAGATAGTGCAGCAAAATTAGGTAATAAGTAGGTCATGAAGCAACTAAGTAAAATCTCCAGGGAAGGAACCCTGCGTGGTCGTCAAAGGGGTAGGGCAGGGGTGAATATAAAAATTATAAGGGATTTTTTGTGACGTTCGTGATCGAAATAGTGAACCAAAATTTGGGAGAAAGTAGATCATGACCTAACTAAGCAAAATCTCAAAAGTAAACCAGATCTAGAAAATAAAATTGATTATTATAGCAACAGTCTTTCAAATCTCTGGATCTACTTCTTCGAGGTCGGGATTAATTTCCGGTATATTTAGGATATTTGGAAGATCCTTGTAAAATTGATGAAATGTTAGACTAATCAAATTAATGAGATCTAATAGATCTTTCTTTTTTTTTTTCTTTTGTGTGACTGCGACCTCTCCTTCTTAATGACATACGCTTAAAAGGTGTATCACATTTTAGAGATGTATTATAATCGAATTGACCGAATATCCGGTCATAAATCAACCATTGGCACTCACGCCATAAAAAATGCTCACCGCTGTTATTCTTGTGTTTTTGGACTAATGAACCGTTTAAAAGTTCTGGGAAGTCCAAAAATTCGTTCTGTTTCATTTCTACTCTTTTAAATTTATTATAAGTATAAGTATGCATCAGATACAAAATATTTGCGGATTTTGTCAATACAACTAAAAAAAAGTGCTGTGCTAGAAAATAGACAACTGTTTAGTAAGTAATTAAAATATAACTAATGTCAATATTATTATTTATATGTGTATAAACAATATTTTTATAAAAAACATTTACCTATTGATCAAACAACCGAAAATAAATTAAGATCAGCAAGGCTTGTGTCAATATAATATAATTATATATAATATATCAATATAATATATATATTATATATATATATATATATATATATATATATATATATATATATATATATATATATATATATATATATATATATATATATATATATATATATAATATATCAATATAATCAAAATACTCATAAACTACTTGAAAGAAACAAATATAGTTATTTGAGTCAGATAGGTGAGAATATAACAAAACTAATAAATTGAGGTAAAAATAAAATAAAAATCTGTGGCTAACGGACCCGCATCCAAGCCATTTTTTCACACACACACACACACACACAAGGCTTGTGTCAAGACATAAGCCTTCTGGATCATAGCAATTATTCTCCAATATATTCTCCAATTATTCTCCAATACAAGAGACGTAAATTGACTTAAGTCTTAGTGCCATACCATATTGAACAATCATGTTTGTGACCTTCACATCATAGTGAATTAATTTTGAATTATAATGTGGTAGACTTAAACCGTTTTTACCAATAAAAGCAGCTGATTTTTTGGTCCAGAAGGCATCAAAAAAAATGTTTTGGGGAATTATGACTTCAGCCCTTTTTCGCAAACATCAGAGAATTTTAAGTATCTAAAATAAGCATAAATCAAAAAAATATTGTTGTGAAACTATCTTTTTGTAGCATTTTAATATAATTTACTATCTTTGTGTGGACTTAACACTATTTTGGTTTAAAGTACGTTTATTTTGACGTTTCAATTTCCACTTCGTAAGTAGTTCTCAAAATAGAAATTTCAATTTGTATCAATGTAGCTTTTGTTTGAGACGGGAATAGCAATATTCATATACAGTGGAACTTCGATAAGTCGGATTAATCGGGACCGCGGCCTATCCGGGTTATCGAAAATTCGGGTTAGCCGGAGAATATGGTAAAAATTAATTAAATACAGTGCAGTTACAGATAAACTCCATTATAATTGCAAAAACATGAAATACATTATATGCACAGTACATCTAAATTACGTACAGTTTTATACAGTATTGTTCATTTCTTGCTAAAAAACTCAGTAAAATTGAAAAATGGTTGTCTTGCCAGATAAAAATCGGTCCGGGTTAGCCGGACTTCCGGGTTATCGGAGGCCGACTTATCGGGGTTCCACTGTACTGAAAGTAGTTTCGACAATCTGTTACAATAGCGACTAAAACACTCCCACTTATTTTGCCTGTGTTTCCTCCGCAGAACTGCCGTAAGGCATTACTTCACGACGGGAGGATCTAGCCTTTACTCCTCCTTCATGTTGTCGAAGTCAGTCTCTAACCGTCTCTATTTTCAGCTCGCCTCCTTTTAATGCGACGAATATCTTGGAGAACTGCCCACTGAAATCCCGCTGTTGTTTCTCGTAGTCGTCTCGTTTTAGATGTGTCAGGTCTTGTCTCCGCCGCGGCGCGCCGTGTATGTTAATATAGATCTAATTGCTGCTTTATAGATTCTTGCTTTCGTATCTTGTGTTAGGTGTTTTTTCTTCCAAATTCTGCCATTAAGAGATCCCGCCTCTTTACTTGCTTTTAAGCTTTGTTGTCGTACTTCCTCTTCAACATCTCCGTAACTGGTTATATCTATTCCCAGATATCTAAACATTGCTTCCTGCTTTATAACTTTCCCATCAATTTAGATTTTACATAGTCGTGGGTATTTAGATGTTGTCATACATTTGGTTTTTTCTGCTGATATTATCATAGTGTATTTCTTGGCTGCTGTATTGAAGATATGTGTTAATCTTTGGAGGTCGTCTTCTGTCTCGGCGATTAATTCGGCGTCATCTGCATAACATAATATTTGGATTTTTTTTGTTCCCCATTCTGTAACCATGACCTTTACGTTCTGCGTCTATTATTTCTTCCATTATTATATTAAAGAGCAGTGGGCTTAACTAGTCACTTTGTCTGACTCCACCTTGTACTGGTATAAACTGCGTTAGTTGTCCAATTTTATCTTTGCCTGTATTCGATTATGAAAGGAGATGTTTTCGATGGTTTGTATAATATTAATTGTGATGTTTCTTACATATAGTAAATGCCAGACATATTCGACTTGAATGCGATCGAAAGCCATTTTCAGGTCTATAAATCATATATATACTGGTTTATTGTACTCAATAGCCTTTTCTGTGATTTGTCTCAGTACAAATACGGCGTCTACGCAGGATCTTCCGGATCTGAATCCTTGTTGTTCATCTAATAAAGTTGTTATTTTATTGATTTTGTTGGTTAGGACTTTTGTGGCTTATAGAGCTTAATAGAGCTTAAGTGCGGTGTTCGGTAGATTTATACCTCTATAATTGTTGGAGTCTTCTTTGTCTCCTTTCTTGAACATTGGTATCATTATGCTGTTTCTCCATGCGTCTGGTATCTTGCAGTGCAATATTATTATTATTCTTCTCCGTATTTTAGAAGCTCGTTGGTTATTCCGTTTGGTCCTGGCGACTTTCTATTTTTGAGTGAATTTATGTCTATCTCTGCTTCCTGAAAACTGATTTCTATTTCGTGTCTTAATTCAGGTAGGTTATTGTTTTGATTGTTATTTTCCTTTCCTTTAAACAGTTCCGTCAAGTATCTTTCCCATTTGTTTGCTGGTATGTTATTACATTTCTTTAATTCTGCCATTTCTTTCCGTTGGTTTCTTATGAATCTTCATATTTGTTTTTGTGTTCTGTAGAAGTCGTTTTCCATCCTTTTTGTAAACTGTTCTTAGTGTTTTTTTTTCTTACTAATTGCTTTGTTTCATTTCGTATTCTTCTATAGAAGTCTCTGGATTCTGGAGTGTTTGATGTTTTGTACGTCATGTATGCCTCTCGCTTCTCTTTACATTTCTCTTTTATATTTTTTCTGAACCATGGTGTATTATTGTTGTTTCTTGTGTTCAGTATGACGTTGTGTTTTCTTAGAGCTTCTGTTGCTGCCTCTTCAATGTTTATTTTAATGTTCTCCCAGCTCGCGTTTATATCTTCGATGTCGTCTATTTGCTTCAGCTGTATCTTCTGTGCTAGCCTCCTTTGGTACATTTCTCTTGTAGAATCATTCCACAATAATTCTACATTGAATTTTGCCTTTGTGATTTCCTGTAGAAAATGTTTTGGTGTTACATAGTTTCATTCTTATTTTTTCTAGGACTAGTTTGTGTTCACTCACTGCGTCTGCTGAGTTTAAAGTTCAAATATCTAGAATCTGATTTGGGTGCATTTTTCTATTAGTGACTATAAAGTCAATCATATATTTGTGTCAGCTGGAGTTTTCAAACGTATTGAAGCTTATGGTCGAAAAATGTATTATTGATTCTCAGTTCGTTGAAAACACAGAGATTAGCCATGAGTTCTCCATTTGCGTTGACATGGTTTTCATTGAATCATTGTTTTACTCCTGGAACTATTTCACTTTCGATTCGTGCATTAAAATCACCCATAAAAATTAAGTGTTCCTCATGAGGTATGTTATCCAATATGGTTTGCAACTGTTCGTAGAATGCCTCTCGTTCCTCCTTAGGTTTGCAGTCCTCGGGGTCATAGATAGGTATGACATTTAATGTTTGATAGTCCATTTTGATGTTCATATGTATTATTCTTTCGGAGATGTAACGGCAGTTACTTATGTTATCTTTAAATTTTTATGGACAAGTATACCTACGCCTGCTCGTGCTCGTTCGTCTTTCTTCACTCCACTATAAATATGCTAAAATATATTGGTTTCTTCTTGTTTTCTTGGATTGCACAAATGTCTATGTTTTTGTTTATCAGTTCTTCTATTATCTCTTGATCTTTGTTGTTGAACGAAGTGATGTTCCATGTTGCTAATCTGATTGTGGTTTTTTTTTCTTCTCGTTTTCCTTTTCTTTGCGTGGTTCGTCACCTTAGGTTCCGTCGGATTTTGAGGCTTTATATCGGTTCTTTGAGTCGTGTTTTCTTTTACAATGGGTAGGATGCTAACCAGGCCCATCAAACCTCCTCTTTTATCCGGGCTTGGGACCGGCTGTGAGTGTGAACGCGGCTTCTGAGCTACTCAATCCATTCAGTCTTCGCGCTCATAACCCCCAGGCAGAGTTGAAGATGGTGTCGAATGTGGTATTTATTTCCTTAAAGTGCTTTGGGACGATCACCACAGTCACGTCGTTATCAGCATCATAGATCTCTATGGTACTCTTCAAACCGGACTTTGTGTGATACCTCAAAAGCCGATAAAATAGCTAATCACTATCACTATCCTCTTTATTTATGCCGGTAGGTACCTTCATTTCGTTAAGAGCTAGCATAATGGAATCCCAATTGGCGGAGTTGAAAGCATTTTTGATGTCCAATGTGTCTACCAGAGGATACTTCTTCGACCCCTTTTTCATCTGGGCTCTACAATCGTTTCCTTTAGCTATGTTAAACATAAGATTGATCGCATTAAGTGTCCTGTTTTTTTGAAAACCATACTGATATCTGTTGAGCAGCGGTTCAACCGCTGTTTCGATCCTTTGATGAAATATTCGTTCTAATATCTCACCAGCTGTATCCTGCATGCATGGATGATAAGATGTTGGTTCATCTGGTGGCTTCTTTCATTTCGGGAAAAACACTAATCTTTGTTGCTTCCTGAGGGAAACAATTAAAGATTAGT
This sequence comes from Diabrotica virgifera virgifera, assembly GCF_917563875.1. Classification (NCBI taxonomy): domain Eukaryota; kingdom Metazoa; phylum Arthropoda; class Insecta; order Coleoptera; family Chrysomelidae; genus Diabrotica; species Diabrotica virgifera. Next base: position 52,633,469 of record NC_065451.1, read on the forward strand.
GCTTCCAATCACAGAGAAGTCTGAAATAGACCCAGTGGCGTAGCTAGCCCCCCAGGGGCCCTATATCAAAGTTTGTCGCGGGGCCCTTTTCCACGACTGATATGGGATAGTGCTAAAAAAATGTTCAACAACAGAAGCAAAAACGCTTGTATAGATTAGAATAGAAACAATATGGCTTCTTATCACTGAAAATTTTACAATTTTATGGACAAAGTTTACAAGGAGTCGAAAAAAAAACAATAAAAAATACAGTTGACTGGAATTACATAAATCGTCAATATTATTACAAAATATAAAATAATGAAATAAAATAAAACAATATATTGCAAAATTAAAATAAATGGCATATTACATAATACAACCTTAGGAACTAAAAAGTTCTGCGTATAACAAACAAACGCAAATATAGATATGTAATAATGGTAGGGGAGCCCAAGCGGGGATTTTTGCAGTAACTCGAGCGCGTCAGATTATCATATGGGGAGAAACCTGGTACCCTGCAGATGTACCTCTACCATATATTGGCTCTTAACGCAGGGGACTTCGTTAAGGGGGGCCCGAAAAAGAAAATCTATCCTTATAAAAACTCGAAATGGTCAGATTAAGATAAGGTAAGTTAAATACATGCAAAAGAGTGTATATTTCAAAAATCTGACGATTTGAGCCGGGCGTACGGAAATGGGTGAGTCCCAAAACTTCACAAGAAAAAAGCGAATATTTCGCGAAATAAATGACAGATCGAAAAACTAAAAAATTTGTGCTCAATATTTTTTAAAAATCTATCGAATGATATTAAACACGACTTCCCATGGAGAGGGGTGGGAAATTTAATATTTTAAATACGAATCCCGCGATATTTTGCGAAATGAACATCAGATCAAAAAACTGTAAAATACACTTTTCAATATTTTTGAAAAATCTATACAATGGCACCACACACGACAGACATCCCACGGAGGTGGGGTGGGGGGTTACTTTAAAATCCTAAATAGGAGCCCCCATTTTTTATTGCAGATTTGGATTCCTTACGTAAAAATAAGTAACTTTTATTCGAAACATTTTTTCGAATTATGGATAGATGGCGTTATAATCGGAAAAAGCGATTGTTGGAAATGGAAAATTAAATTAAAAAATGGCAAGCGCCCACTAAAATGGAAAACTTTACTTAATTTTTTTTGGTTTTAGGACCTACTATTCACAACCCAATAGGTCCCCAAAGCGCTCGAGTGACTGCACATTTAGCATACTTTGCTCCCCTACCATAATAATAAACCCTAATAAACCAAATTCGAAAAATAGATTTGAATTGTTGAGACTCATAGTCAGTCCATTTAATCACGGTTTCTGCTTTAAATTTTAAAGAACGGCTGTGACTGACATGAAATTTGGCATACACATAGGTAACATATCAAAGAAGAAAAGTGATATTGTGCCGACCTGTGCTTTTGCCCTGGGGGTGTTTCACCCCTTCTCGGGGGTGGAAAAAGATACGTTCAAAAGAAGTCCGTAGGAAATGGATAAACTTACTAATTCTAAGCAATTTGTGTTCTATAGCATTTTTTCACGAAGTTAATACTTTTCTAGTTATTTGCGAGTAAATATGTTCATTTTTCAACAAAAAAACACATTTTTAGACGGTTTTTTGCAAATAACTCGAAAAGTAAGAATTTTATCAAAAACAACATTGTTAGGAAAAATATAGCTTATAAATAAATGAATGATTTTAAGCGTATCTTGCTTACTTTTGATGCTAGAAATTTTTTTAAAAAACAAAAATAAATTTTTTTTAAATCTTTTTAAAATAGTCAGATGTAATGAGTTTTCTCCAAGAAGTGCATCAGTTTTTGGTTGTTTCACGTTAAAATATTCGCTTTGAAATTTGACGAATATGAGCCTATTTTTCATTAGCTATAACTTTGCTTCTACTGGGTCTAGAGAGTTCATACATACATACACAATTTTTTTACTGAAAAATGAACATATTTACTCGCAAATAACTCAAAAAGTATTAACTTAATAAAAAATGGCTGTAGAACAAAAATTGCGTAGAATTAGTCAGCTCATCCATTTCCGGACTTATTTTGAACGTATATTTTTCTACTCCCGAGAAAAGGTGAAACACCCTCATGGCAATAGCACACATCGGCACAATATCACTTTTCTTCTTTGACATGTTACCTATGTGTATGCCAAATTTCATGTCAATCTAAGCGATTTTTTAAAATTTATATAGCAATATATTTATAGGTTTTGGAATATTTTACCGTCAGTGAACGGACTATCAGTGTTTGAAAACAGATTCAGTTTTTTTCAAGCCAAGGGACTGGACATTGAAAATGAGCTTGAACAAAGAATCTCTGTTCTTATGGTATAACGGCGAGCGGCCGGCAAATAAATCTACAATCTACATAAATACAATTTGTAGATAAAGAATACAATACACGAAAATATACCCTAACAATACACACTGTTTCAGATATTCAAAGGTAAACCGATTACAAATATTGCACTTTGGCAATATAAATTATACAATGTCTCACACACACAGCTAACGGTGTTATAGAAATAATTGCAGAATAATTTGTTAAATTTTTTAAATGGAATTTTGTTTCGACATGCCGCCCTGGGGCCCCTGAATGTCAGGGGCCCCGTATAATTGATACGGCTCATACGGCGGTAGCTACGCCTCTGAATAGACCATAATATAAAACAAATCGTCAATATGCAAAACAATAATTTCCTTTGTAGTAATCTATATCTATCCCATCTATTGGTTGGACTAAGAACATTTTACCTCTTATTTTAATTTTGACTTTTTAGAATAGGTCATTATATTATTTAAAAATAGATTCTCGCAAAAAATACAGTAGGGTTTCCCCTTTTTTTAAATATCCAATGTGTCCACAGCCGCTATGTTGCAGTTGTTTGTTATAAAAACCACGTGCATTCTTTAACGTGACATGTACAAAATTTAAATTCAGCATTTTATAAATATCCAAATTATATACCCCAATCACACACATACATACGCAGGTTTTAAAAGATTCACGTTTTAAAAATAGTAGATTATGCTGATCACAGCGAGATAATGAAGCAAAAAAAATTCAAAAGGTTTATTGTGGCTAAGATTTTACGCAAACATTTCATCATGTCGTGTATTTAGTGATTTCCTACACAACTCTTTGTTAGGTAAATATATTGTATTACATCTTGTACATCATGAATTAAAGTATTGCAAAAGTAAAATATTTTACATCTTCAATATGAATTCAATATTCGTATATAATATCACAAGAGAGAAAATTTTGAGGGCAATATTTTCGACTGGTATGAAAGTTTGTTGCCTGGTAATTTTCGCGAATTAAATTTTGACTTAAATCACGAGACGTCAGTCGAGTGATTTTGTCAAAATTTCATAAGCGAAAATTACCAAAAGGCAACGAACTTGAATGAAACCAGGAGAAAATTTTGCCGGAAATAATTTTCTCTCGAATGATATTCGACAAGACTATTTCACGAGACAATTAATGCACCATATCAACGAAATATAATCTTTATTTATTTGTTATTAACACTTTCGTGACGGATCTGTCATAATTTTGTCGCTGAGAAATCACGTCGCTAAGGAGTTTTGTCAGTAGGAAGCGATGCATTGCTATGACGTTTTATCAGTTAAAAACAGTCTACACTAGTGAAATAGTCAATCGTAAAAAAGTATCTTATTAAGAAAATAAAATAAAAGAATTTCATTAGTAGATTAGAATTTGACTATTGATTAAGAATAAATAAGGTTGTAACTACATGACAAATACTTACACATTTCCCCGCTAATAACCCTTGACTAGGCGGGTAGCCAAGCGGCTATTCTGAAATATTAACTAGTGAAGACTGTAAAAATCTCCTCAACAACCTGGCAGAAGACAATAAAATGTCTTTAATATGGATGCAACCTACAGACCTACTGGGAACTATTCCGACAAAAACTTGATGTGAACATTGAACTAAACGTTCCACTCAAGATACCACAGAATATTGATGAAGCCGTCGCAAATCTAACAAAAGGAATTCAAACAGCAGCCTGGCACGCAGCTCCCAATGTTGCCGATAATAAAATTAAATATGATAATCCAATTGTAAAAGAAAAAATCATAGAGAAACGAAGACTTCGTAAAAAGTGGCAAAACCCTAGAACTGAAATCAATAAAAGAAATATAACAGAGCAGCATCTGAATTAAAAAACTACTACACACAATAAGAAATCAGAATGTACAAGAGTGTCTCGAAAAACTACGACCTACGGAAGCAACAGATTATTCTCTATGGCGTGCTACACGGAAAATGAAAAGACCAATACAACAAATACCTTCGTTTTGATACTTTGTGGGAACATGGGCCAGAAGTACTAATGAAAAACAGAGACCTTTGCTGAACACCTAAGCAACGTCTTTGAACCTTACCACATGGACCAAAAAAAACGAAGATAATAATCAAATCTTAAATTTTCTTAAAGAAATCCGAATGGTAATCATGACTGAAATAAATCCAAAAAAAGGCTCCTGGATCTTCGTCACTAGAAAAATTCTGCAAAACCTAACTAAGAAACAATCATGGCAATAAGACATACATTTAATGCAATAATTAGGTATGTACATTTTCCCAATCAGAGGAAAGTAGCAGAGATCATAATGTTACAAAAACCAGGAAAAGATCCCAAAGACCCAAAAGAAATGAAATCATATAGACCCATTACTAACCAATATGATTCCTGTCATTTGACATGTTCTTCGTGTTCCACTCATTAAAATGACCAGTTGGTGATAAACACCAGTCTGATTTTTGCATGAGAGTTTAATGAAATGGTAACAAATCAATTGGAATTCTGTCCGACAAAATACATGAAACGTTTTCTTAATCTGACGTTTCAAATTTTTAACTTGTTTCACAATTAAAACTTCCCCTGTTCCGGTGTTCCCATTCATCAAAGTTTGTCCAACTAGACACCGTTAAGCCATTGACAAATTTTCAGCTTGCTATTAATCAACATGTTCAAGAAATAACACCGTTGTGAGGGAAAGCATATCACCTAAGAAAAACTATTTATAACTCTAAGAGGCTGTCCATTCTATGGTACGCCACTGAGCAAATACAGGTGTTAAATTGATGCCGCTCTATTATACCCCATTAATTGGGAAATAGTGATGTTTCACAAATTAATATTAACAAAAAAATTATTCAAAATAAAGTCAAAGTACGTATCGAGAAAGACGAAAACCAGAATATACAAAACCGTAATAAGAGCAACTAAACAGTCACCTACGGATGTGAGACATGGGTGCTAAATAAAACAGAAGAAGAAATGATAGAGAGTTGAGAACGGAACGTACTGAGAGCTATTTTCAGGGGAAAGAATACAGATACAAAAGACGGCTGGCATAGAAGCACAATCAAGGATTAAGGATGCTTTACAAGGAACCAAGTATAACAAGATACACAAAGTCATAAAGAATCAGGTGGGCAGGTCATGTCGAGGGGATGGATAAGGAAATAATGCCAAAGATGGTACTGCTACGAAGACCAATTGGGACTAGGAGACGAGGTAGACCAAGAAAAAGACTGCAAAAAAGTTTCAGGAATATATAATATCGATGGAAATTATACACTGGAAAGAGAAGGCGAAAAATAGGATATAGTGGAGAACCATAGTTCAGCAATGTTTACATAATAGACATCAAATAAAATTATATTTATAAGCTATTAGTATAAACTGTATTATGTAAAATTGTAAATACAAGGCCTGTAGATTATAATAATTAAATAATAAATAAGGTAAGGTAACTGTTTATTATCTTTATTTTTATGGAGTCAATAATTTTATTTTTATTAAAGTCAATCCTTCTGGCAAATAACTCAAGTCAAGTCAAACTGGTCAATGGTTACAGATTTGAAAATTCTGTTTGACTGTTTGTGAAATTAGTTTTAAAGTGTTTGAAAAATAATTTATTTAGTAGATTACTTTTTTGCAGATAGAAATGTACCTAATTAAGTTGCCCTTTAAGCTATAAGATAAAAATAATTGTCAAAGTTAATTTAAATTTGGAAATCTCTCCGAAAAATATTAATTTTTGGCGGATTATTTGATTTATACCGTTCTAATTTAGTTTTGTTTAGTTTTGTTAAACTTTTCCTTATTTAGTTTACATTTTGAAAGTGTTCATAAGTTAAACGTTACTTGAAAACTCCTCTATGGAGTCATCTAGTGGAGGCGAACCGCCTGATATTGAGAATTCGATGGATAGTAGCTGTGATTTACAAGATTTAAATGGATTTCTACCCAACCAGCCTCAAAATAAGATAAGTAGTAGTATTAATCTTAACAATATTAATGAAAAACAAAATACTTTAGTAAACTCAGATCAACCAGAAAAAACCAGGCCTGTTTATTTATACGAAAAAATTGATTTAGGACCTTTTTACATTTTCATTGAAAACTCCAGTTTAAATTTTACAGGAAAATTAAACGCTGTTAAAATAGGCGAGATCCTATTTACGTTACATCCAGAAATTGACAATTATATAAAAAAAATTGACTCAATCGGACGCAACCGAGTTAGGGTCTCATTTAAAAATTATAGTAGCGCAAATGCTTTAGTTACTTCCAAATTCCTTATTCAAAAAAATCTGACCGCATACATTCCAAAATTTCAATTGTTTAAACTAGGTGTAGTAAGGGATATAGATTCAGATATATCGGAAGGAAGAATATCTTAAAAATAGAATAAAGGAATTTGATCACCATTGCAAATTCTCGGTTGAGTATGTGAAACGAATAACAAGAAAAATAGTAGCAGATGACAAAGTAATATTTAATCCAACAAAATCAGTTATTGTGTTTTTAAATGCCAGAATATACCAAAGTATGTAGTAATTAATCATGTCTTACACACTGTTGAAAAATACCAGCAAAAGGTAATTATCTGTTACCACTGCTATAGGTATGGGCACATGAGTAAGCAGTGTAAAAGTAATCCTCGCTGTTTTAAGTGTCATGAATCTCACCTTTCCGATTCTTGTCCTTTATCATCGTTTAACAAAAAATGTCTATCCTGTGAAGGTGAACACTTCACTAATGAATGGGAGATATGCCCAGAATTTGATCGCCAAAAGAAAATAAAACATTATATGTCTGAAAACAGCTTATCTTTTAAGGAAACAATTAAACTCTTTCCTAAGATAACTTATGCATCTATAGCAGCCAATAATTCCTCAATAAATTCTCATCAAACTCCAAATATGAATGCACCATCCTCTTCATATTCCTTTACTCAATTGTCCACGTCTCAAACATCTTCCAATCAGTTCGCTCTACCTTCAGTTTCAAATAGATATACAATAATAAAACCACCAAAATACAAACGACCTATCTCTTCCTCACCAGACCAAGTAACAATGGAACATCAAAAAATAATAAAGTTAAACCCCATGTCCAACAGACCTGGTGGTATTATCACCTCTTCTTCGTATCAATCTACATTTAATCCAGAACAAGGATCTAAAATACATGAACCATCAAAAGAATTAACAGAATTAATATCAAATATAGTTACAAGTATTATCTCGAATATAAATCACAAAAATTTTGAAATTCCAGAAAAATCAGTTCTAGTAAATTCAATTCAATCAGTTTTAAGTTCTCTCTTATATAATAATGAATAGATTGGTAATTTGTCAATGGAATTGTAGATCGGCTAACTCTAATAGAGAAAACCTTATCCACCTATTAGAAGACCAGAAAGTTGATATCGCATTATTATCAGAAACTAGATTTAAACCAGAAAAGTATTATAACTTTCACGGGTACAATATTGTCAGAGACGACCGCTTTTCAGTAACTGTTGGCGGTGGCTCAGCAATTTTAATAAATTCAAACCTATATTACGAGGAAGTCACCATGAAAGTAGATTTAATAAACGTCAATAAAGTAGCAATAAAAATAAAGTTTAAGTCATATACTGTCACATTTATATCTATGTATGTTCCCCCAGGAACCAAGTTATTGTTACAACAATGGAACAATTTCATAACATCTATAGAAAGACCATTTATAATAGGAGGTGACCTTAATGCTCACCACATTGCCTGGGGCCTAGACAACCAAACAGATATGAAAGGTAAAATCTTGATGGACTGTATAGACGATAATAATTTAATATTCAAAAATGATGGCTCTCCTACTTTCTTTAGGAACTTCTCGAAATCGGCAATAGACCTGACCATTTCTACTCCTGACTTAAACCACCTGATCACTTGGAAAACACTTCAAGACCTATTTGGTTCAGACCATACACCTATAAGAGTAGAGTTAGAGGATCAACCAACTCATACATATAATCCATATTCACAAAAGTGGAATTTAAAGAATGCCGACTGGAAATTATATGAACAGTATTCGGAAGATGTATTCTCTCAATTTAAAGATATAAATTCTTATGAACAAATTTTGCACAATATAAATACAACTGCATCCTACTGCATCCCCAAATTTAAAATAAAAAAACCGACTTCCAGAGGAAAATACTGGTGGAATTTAGAATGTGAAGAAGCAGTCAGAAGAAGACAGGAAAGTTTTTGTATATTCAAAGAAAATCCAAACCATGAAAACCTACTTAAGTATAAAAAAGATGATGCACATGTCAAGAAGATCACTAAACAAACTAAAAGAAATAGCTGGAGAGATTATGTCGGATCCCTAAATAGGTCAGTCCCTATTAAAGATGTATGGTCAAAAGTTAACCGAATAAAAAATAGAAAAACAAAGAACAAAGTCCCTGTTATTCTGTCGGAAGCTTCGTGGATAGAAGAGTTCCATCAAAATATCACACCGCTCTCTGCAGAATTAGTCATTCCTGATTTACAACTAAATGCTCTGTACGACTATCCAGAACCAATCCGTTTCCTAGTCAAACCATTTTCTGCCACTGAACTAAACTTTGCGTTGAAGAAAAACTCAAATTCAGCACCAGGTGCCGATAATATCCATTACTCGATGCTATCAAATCTTTCAAGAATTGGTAAGGCTGCACTACTAAATATATATAATGAAATTTGGATGCGCCGCATAAAGATTCCTGACGATTGGCACGTTTACACTATTATCCCGGTTTTAAAACCAGGAAAATCATCAAAGAATTGGGATTCTTACCGTCCAATCGGTCTGGCTTCCTGTATACTAAAAACATATGAGAGACTTATTAAAAACCGCCTGGAATTTTGGCTAGAAAAGAACGACCTATTACCAAGAAGTCAGTTTGGTTTTAGAAAAGGTAAATCCACACAAGATAGCCTCTGCCACTTTTTAATAGACATTTATAGTTCCTTTACTTATAAGAAAGCAGTTAGTGCTTTGTTCTTAGATATAAAAGGGGCTTACGACAACGTTAATCTTCACATACTATACGCGAAAATGTTGGAAATAGGAATACCCGAGATAGTAACATGGAACATCATTAACTTATACATTAATCGAGCAGTTCACGTTAGATTAAATGGAGATCAATCTAACTCCCGATACACATCTTTGGGACTACCTCAGGGTAGCATCCTAAGTCCTATATTATATATACTGTATACTGCTGACTTAGAAACTAAACTTCCTCAACACATAAAAATCCTACAGTACGCTGATGATGTTGCGATATATGCAGAAAATAAGTCAATAGATAGATGTAATAACTACCTTAAATCGACATTGAATATTATAAAAAAATGGGCTACCGATAATAACTTAACAATATCAGAGAGTAAATCAACCATTGTTACCTTTACTAAAAAACGATATGTTCCTCAAAGCCATCTACAATTTGATAATACTAGTATTCCTTATAAAACTTAAATAAAATTTCTTGGCGTATTTTTAGACTCCAAATTAAATTGGAAAGAACACACAAATTACATATTACGAAGAATGGAAAATGCAATGAATATCATGAAGACTGTAAGTGTCAGTAACTGGGGAGCTGATCCAAACATATCAATATTACTATACAGAAATTTGATAAGATCAATCTTAGACTATGGATCTATTTTTTATGGCTCAGCATCAAACTCTGTACTCCAAAAAATCGAGAGGATCAAAAATAAGGCACTTAGGTTATGCACTGGTTATCTTCGTAGCACACCTATATTGGTCATGGAATGTGAGCTTAATGAACCTCCACTTTCATTACGCAGGGAATACCTAAGTGAGAAATTTATAGTTAAAAGAGCGGTTAACGATAAACTGCTATTAAATAAAATTGTTCATTTAACCACCTCATACCTAACTCATTATTACTGGGAAAAAAAGAAACTGCTTTTAGTTGTGGAAAGCTTCCTCAACGTTTCTAATTCCATTGGCGACATACACCAAATTGAACAAAGCTCGTCTCGAAAGCTAAATTATGAAGATTATTTATCTCCAGTTAACTGGCATTTAAGTAATATTCGTGCGACAGACTTCCTTACTAAAATAGACCACCTTCAGTGTGTACAAAAAAACTGGGGGAGTTATCAGAAATTATATACGGATGGTTCAAAAATGGAAGGAAAAGTTGGATATGCTATATATTACCCACAAAAAAGTATAAAAATAAACAACAGATTACCTGATAAAATGACAATTTTCACAGCTGAACTCATTGCAATCAAAGAAGCATACAAAATATGTATTAATCAAAAAGAACTCAATTATGTTATATTTACAGACTGCCAAAGCATTGTAAAGAAATTGAAATATAATGTACATAATTTTGCAGAAAATTATATCATTAGTGACATCATAGCAATGAACAGTGAAGCTTTGAAATCGGGCAAAAATATAATATTGTGTTGGATAAAAGCACACATTGGTATAAAAAACAACGAAATAGTAGATGATCTGGCTAAAAAAGCAACAACGAAGGAATCCACTCTGCATACTTATCAACTTCCTATGGGAGACATAATTTCTATTATGAGATCTATCAAACGGACGAAATGGCAGGAACAATACAATAATTCAGACAAAGGAAATTATTACAAAAAAATCCAGCCTACACTTCCCATCAAGACATGGTTTAATCAAGTTTCCAACAAAGGCTTTATCAAAACTATTTGTCGAATAAGAAGTAATCACTGTCTGACTCCAGTCTACAAAAGAGAAATAGGACTTGTAGATAATGATGAATGTTTATGTGGAGAGCTAGCTGATCTACAACATATGCTATTAGAATGTCCTTTACATTTTATTGAAATATCAAACTTTTTTGCCAATCTAGTTCAAGTTAATGTACAATTTCCTTTTAATCTTATATACCTTTTACAATCAAACAATCTAGATGTTTATAAAATTTTGTACAACCATGTTAATTGTTTAAAATTAAAGCTCTGAGAAAAAAAGAAAAAACAAATAAAAAAAAAATAATTAAATAAAATAAAAAGTTACTAAGATCTAAACCTCCGCGAGGTTGAATCGGGTTTAGGTCTTAGCGCGATAAAAAATATACAAAAAAAAAAAAAAAAAAAAAAAAATAAAAAATGTAATAAAAAAAATGTTAAAAAATATAATAAAAAAATAATAAAAAAAAACAGAGTAAAAAAAAACAGTAGTACTAATAGTTTTAAATTTAGATACTAAGCATATATTTTGTAAAAGAGAGAATTCAAAACACATTGACTGGCCAGTTGGTTGCTTAAACCAGTGCCAATAAAACATAAACACACACACAAGCTATAAGATAAAAAAATTAAAAATACAATGAGTCCCATATAAAAATAATTTGATATGGGAGTAAAAAATTCAAGTAAAGTCATAGTTCGAATCTGTAATTTCCACCATTAACCCGGGAGTAGTCGCGCTCACTTCTGTAACGTCGATAGTCGCGTGTGAGATTCTATCTCAAAATACGAATTTAAAACAAATTTTTATTTTGTACTATTTTTATCTACTTTTTATGTTGAAAATATATATTTCTAACAATTTTATTAAAAAACCTGTGTTATCGGCCACCTGCCAACATCGGCCACCTGTCCTAACGGCCAGTTTAAAAATTTCCCAAACCAATTATATGTAGACTACCCAAACTGGCAATACCGTCCACCTTTCTATATCGGCCAATAGTTCTTTCATTTTTAGTGGCCGATACTGACAAATTTTACTGTACAGTAAAACCTGTGTTAACGGCCACCTGCCAACATCGGCCACCTGTCTTAACGGCCAGTTTAAAAATTTCCCAAACCAATTATATGTAGACTACAAAAACTGGCAATAGCGGCCACCTTTCTATATCGGCCAATAGTTCTTTCATTTTAAGTGGCCGTTACTGACAGGTTTTACTGCATTACGAAAAAGGATGAAATGTGAGATTATATCTAACGGCGCGACTACTCGCGGGTTAAAGCTAATTGACTCTCCCCAAAGCCATAAATTCCACAAAAAGAAGAAGAAGAAAAAAATATTCCTACGCATTACTACACCCTTCCTCGAGGCACTTACGAAATTTTTTCAAAATTGCAAAATTTTTCATCAAGTTATCGCGAAAAAGGATAAAAATTGAGATTATATCTCACCGCGCGACTACTCGCGGGTTAAACCAGATTTGGCAACACTCACAAAAAAATTCGCTAGAAAACAGCTCAAACGTCTGTGTTGTACCACGATACACGCATATTATGATATGCCGTCGAAGTCGTAAAACCGACTGGCGGTGGATGGTTTCTAGGATGGGTCGCGGGAACGCCGATGCAACGAAAATTTTAAGAGCGCCTGGTGTGTGTCACTGCATTAAAGTATAATAAGGGATGCGTCGCTTTCGATATCTCAGCGGGGGTTCAGTCGACGTACGCCGCTCCGTCTGTGTTAGCGCTTAAGAATAATGGCACAAGCATTAGATGGTTCGAAAAAAACTTCTTTTTTATTCCAGATCCCTATAGTGCGCAAAAGTTGCCGTTGGTATAGACTTGAAAAAAGCACTAATTATTATTTTTTTATCAATTTGTCTTCCGGTCGTGCAATGCCATCGAAGTTAGCAAAAATTGTGAAAAACCTTAATTTTTCATATTTTTTTTAACAGGCCAGATGGTTTTAATTGCGTTCCTATACTATGAATTAACTACTAGAAGTATGTAAAATCAATATAAATGCACTTATTATACATTTGTTTCATATCTTCCGGTCGTGGAACATAATACAAAATGAGTAAAATTAGTAGTTTTTGCAAAATTTCAAAGTTTGACTGTTTAGTACAATTTAATCATACGACTTTTAGAGATGCAAGATGTTTAAGAGATGGGACCGTGCAAGTTCGGCAAAGCGACCTCTATTTCTACGCTCTGTACTTTTATTCGCACTTTTAATTATATTGGCCAATTATATTAGTCCTGGTTGCTGGATAATTGTCAAGACCATAGTCCAAAAAAATAATAAGAAGAAAAAATAAGATGCAGGTTATGTTTAGCAAACGTAAACAATTGTATGTAGTAAATAAAATCAGTTATTAAAATGCAGTACTGCAAGCAAAATACAATTAATTAAATTTACCTTTATATAATAATTGCATATCATATCAATATTGTGGAGCAATATATAATTTTTCTGCGTCAATGACAGAAGGTATGAAATATACGTCAATTTGACAATTTCAATTGACAATATGAATTATTTAAGATAGATGCAATATTTCTCCGCGACTCGCGCACGGTCGTTTCTCGTTTCCCTTTCCAAGTACTTGCACACCGCGAATAGTTTAATTCAATTACGATAATATATTTAAAATCCAAGCATATAAGATAAATTTTGATATTCAAGTGGAATTCGGTCGCGCAGCTTCGTCAAAAACAGCAGACTACCGAGAGGCGAGGCGAAAGTGACGAATGCCAGCGAAGCCCGCGCAGCCACAAATAGAGATATATGTGGGAAGACCTCTACATTGGAGTATGTGTCTTCTTAATTACAACGAACTGCCATTCCGCCACCTTTTCCAACACTTAGATGGAAGTGCAACAGGCTCAATAGTATATCCGGACTGATTGGAAAGGCCCTACCTGATTGTGAAAGACTACCAGTTGTTGTTGATTTTAATGTTATCGATTGTGAGATTCAAAAAGTTGAAAAGCGTATTCATAGCAAGGACTGATTGTACTTGCTTGAGATATCAGAATTCGTCAAGTTAGGACATTGTTCAGAAGACTTTGTAGTACGTGATCCTGGCCCAATGTCAAAGTTGGCATCGCTGAGCGGTGCAATAATGTGGTTGTAATATGGCTATATTACAACCACATAGTCTCTGGAAGTGTGTCCACGTAGTTTACTTGAAGCTTCGGTCACTAGCTTAACGCATCTTTCAACTGCCTGTGTATGGCATGGGAAAGTATCTACATATACTCATAATAGGCTTGAAGTCATTGCTCACATATTGTTTTATCTCTGCATTAGTCAATGTTTTTATCAGTGGAAGGGAGTCAGTGTGCTGTACTGGTGTTCCATTTGATAATTTCGTAATACTATTTAGCTTCAAAGTTTAAGTTTGGTAGTTTAAAGATTCTGATGAGTCACTTTCAGATATTGTTTGCTTTTCCTTTATAATACGCCTAAAGCATAGTTCTCGGATATGATTTCTTTCATCAGCAACCATAGCCAAAAGTAAATTTTCGGGATGGGCAAAGTAAGCATTCCGTTGTAAAACGGGATCAACAAGAAGCTCTTCTGGTAAGTACCTTGAAGATTCAATGATTTTGTAATCGTGTCTAGGCCCATCTGTGAATTTGAGGTTTATTTTTGTGGCAAACCACATAGGCATATTATAACATTTGAGAATGAATGTGACAATCTGTCTCAGATTTTCAGAAGGGTTGGACGCGCTGATGTAGAAACGCAAAACTCGGTTTGCAGTAGTAAGCCATCTTGAAAATCACGTTGGGCTAGGATCACGTACCCACTACAAAGTCTTCTGAACAATGTCCTGACTTGATGACTTCTGATATCTCAAGCAAGTACAATTATTATTGGTGCTTGCTAAGAATACGCTTGTCAACTTTTGGAATCTCAAAATCAATAGGACTAAAATCAATAAATGGTAGTCTTTCACAATCAGGTAGGGCCTTTCCAATTGGTCCGGAATATCCTATTGGACCTGTTCTATTTCAATCTAAGTGTTGCAAAAGGTGGTGGAATGGCAGTTCGTTGTAATAGAGAAGACAAATAATATATTACTGTAATTGAATTACACTCTAGCATCTCTAAAAGTCGTATGATTAAATTGTACCAAACAGTCAAACTTTGAAATTTTGCAAAAACTACTAATTTTATTCAATTTGTATTATGTTGCTCGACCGAAAGATATAAAACAAATGTATAGTAAGTGCTATTATTGTACTGTACTGTAGTGTACTGTATTGTACTGTATTGTACTGTGTTGTACTTTATTGTACTGTATTGTACTGTATTGTACTGTATTGTACTGTATTGTACTGTATTGTACTGTATTGTCTATATATTGATTTTACATGCTTTTAGTAGTTAATTCATGGTATAGGAACGCAATTAGAACCATCTGGCCTGTTTAAAAAAATATGAAAAATTAAGGTTTTTCACAATTTTTGCTAACTTCGATGGCATTGTGCGACCGGAAGACAAATTAATAAAAAAATAATAATTAGTGTTTTTTTCAAGTCTATACCAATGGTAACTTTTGCGCACTATAGCGATCTGAAATAAAAAAAAATTTTCGAACCACCCTAACAGGCATTTTGTTTCTCAACTGTTGAATATGCGTGCCCCGTTTGAACCCTCAACACGCAGTTGCGTTGCAGAACACAGAGGAAATTAAACAGATTGCGGACGAGTGGCATGCCCTACACAAAGCTCGAACACCACGAAAGCGACTAAAATCCAGGAAATGCTTCCTTGGAGCAGTACAGGATGAATTGCCTAAGTATTTTTCTCTTCTTCAGGTTCAATGGACCGGCCAGTTTCTAGACTTTAAAACGTGGAAATTATCAATAAGGTAAGAACGGGGGGTAAGGTAAATACACAGGAAGAGAGGAGTGAGAGCGATAGCATACGCGGACGATCTAGCCCTACTGGTCGACGACGATACGAATTGGGGAATAACAGAAAAAGTAAATAAAGCGATACGAACGACTGCGGCGTGGATAGAAAAGAAGGACCTAAGACTAGCAGTAGAAAAGACAGAAGCAATAATCTTGAGGGGACCAAGAAAGAGAAACGAGATAACTTTTAAATATGAAGGCTCCGAAATAAGACCCCAAAGGACAGTTAGGTACCTGGGAATAACGTTAGATGACAGACTCTCTTTCGGACATGTGCAAGAAGCATGTCGGAAGGCGGAAAAAAGGACCTCAACACTGAACAAATTAATGCCCAATATCGGGGGGCCCGGATCCCAAAAGAGAACAGTAATGCTACAATCAATATTATCTTTAACCCGGGAGTAGTCGCGCTCACTTCTGTAACGTCGATAATCGCGTGTGAGATTCTATCTCAAAATACGAATTTAAAACAAATTTTTATTTTGTGCTATTTTTATCTACTTTTTATATTAAAAATAAATATGTCTAACAATTTTATTAAAAAATCCTGTGTTAACGGCCACCTGTCCTAACGGCCAGTTTAAAAATTTCCCAAACCAATTATATGTAGACTACAAAAACTGGCAATACCGTCCACCTTTCTATATCGGCCAATAGTTCTTTCATTTTTAGTGTCCGTTACTGACAAATTTTACTTTACAGTAAAACCTGTGTTAACGGTCACCTGCCAACATCGACCACCTGCCCTAACGGTCAGTTTAAAAATTTCCCAAACCAATTACATGTAGACTACAATAACTGGCAATAGCGGCCACCTTTCTATATCGGCCAATAGTTCTTTCTTTTAGTGGCCGTTACTGACAGGTTTTACTATATTACGAGAAAGGATGAAATGTGAGATTCTATCTAATGGCGCGACTACTCGCGGGATAAAGCTAATTGGCTTTCCCCAAAGCCATAAATTCCACAAAAAGAAGAAGAAAAAAAACAATTCCTACGCATTACTACACCCTTCCTCGAGGCACTTACGAAATTTTTTCAAAATTGCAAAATTTTTCATCAAGTTATCGCGAAAAAGGATAAAAATTGAGATTCTATCTCACCGCGCGACTACTCGCGGGTTAATACTATACGGGGCCCCAGTGTGGCACGAGGTCCTTCGGATGAAAAAATACAAAGACATGCTTCTCAGGACCCAAAGAAAACCCATGATCAGGGTGTGCAGTGCGTCCAGAACTGTATCAACCATTGCCTTACAGATGGTGGCTGGTTCTGTAGCGGTGCACATCCTGGCCAGGCAGAGGCTACACTAATTTTTACAACAATTATTGAGAAAATATTTTTTTTTGCAATTTCGACCTTTTTTTGCAATTATATTAACAATAAATGAGTATATCAAACTTTGTAATATGTAATTTTAAAGCTTTCTCCATAATTTCTAAGATATTTGTACTAAAAAAATCATAAGTTTTACTGTTTTTCGTTGAATTGAAAATAAAATGGGTAAAATGCCATTTTTTGACAGTTGTTTATAAATAAAAATGGCCGCCATATCCTACGCAGGAAATAGTTATAATTTGTTCCTATAGATATTACCTGTCGAAAAAACACTTCAGTACCCTGGCTGCTAAAGTGTCACGAACAGTGTATATTTTTGTCTTATTACCCTGAAAAAGTATCATATTCTTTCCAAAAACGATGTTCAATAGTTCAATATATCGCTCATCCGGAAAAAGTGACATAACCCAAAAAATGTATCTCGTTAAATTGACTCCAAATATTCTAGACACTATACTTTTATCAGGAAAAATGTCACATAGATGTTTACTTCCAATTTCGAAAGGTGCCGGTAGTGTCATTATTCTTTTGTTGTTAAAATTAATACCTTTATTCCGGAACAATGACACTTTTCAGTTATGCTCTGACATTCGACGTGAACTTATCGTTATTTAACACAAAAACCGTTGTATTTCGGAAAGTGGCCTAGGTATTTTTCGTTAATTAAAAAAAAAGTGGCCAATATTTTAAAATAAAATTGACGTAACTCAAAATTCTGATTTTTTTCTTTGTTAAATCAGATATCATAGTTTTTGTTTTGTTTTGCCTCTTACACAATTAGAAACATTCACTTATCCACATTTTTTGTGTTTTATTTATAAAGGTTAGCAGTTACCGTTTAAAACTTATAGTTTAATTAAGATCTCAAAAATCTATTTTTGCCTCCCTTGAAAAACTTGGTTTTGTGAGTTGGGACACTGTTCTTCCGGAGGAGCGATATACTGATCTTTAGGACCGGCGAAACTATGTATGCATGTTCTAAAAATCTATGCGACTACTGGAAGGTCAATGTTCTGCACAGGTCTCCCTTTCTCATATTTTCTACAGAAATCTCAATAATCATACTTATTCTGCAATTTTTAACTCTAGGACAAGCTAGGTGCATAATTATAGAACTATACAAAGTAACTGCAGTGGTTTATTAAAAAATTATGCAGATCTGCAACAGTAGTACTGATTAGCATTACTTAATTAATAATTATTGATGAAATATCTTATGAGGATTGATTCAGTACCTACCTATTATTAATTCAAGGTCATCAACATTTCATATTTAGGAGCTCAATGTTACGGTCACACATTGCATTACATAATCATATAGTTCTCGAATGCTTGTTAAGAGTTGGGACTGCTATTAGAAGAAATTAAGTAACAGGTTTCATTTATGTATGTATACGCTATGCGAGCTACAATTTAAGTATTTGGGATATCCTAACCAAAGGACCGAAACTAGGCTGATTTAAAATAAACAAAATAAAATACGTACCTAAATGAAGTAGAAACAAATATTAAAGACGACTTCATAAAATATATTCCACCACTTGTACTCAGAATTACATAAAACAAAAAAAGGAACCACAGAGTAAGATAAAAACCAACTTAAGTGTAAAATAAAAATTGTCAACTCAGAGCTACAGACAGAAATAAGAAAATCAGAAATAAAGAAGGCATTGAAAATAATGAAAAAACAACAAATCACCTGATGCCGAAATATTGTGGAAAAGTGGTAATTAATAGTCTCTGTGGGGTACTGCTTGAAAACTACCCGTTATCAAAAATTACCCCAGGTTCGAAAGTAAACAAAAGTCTCTTTATCAAAAGCCCTTTATTTATCTAAATCAGCTTCTAAATTAAAGTACATATAGAATGTCGCACAAAAATGAATAACGAAAACAATATATTATATTATATAACAATATATTATAAAAAATATATTATATTTTTATTGGATCTAACAACGAAAATAATTAAAAAGTGTTTTATTAGGCTGTACGGAAACATGACGAGTCACCGACGTATCATCTTCTACTTCTTAATTCAAACTCATCACCACCAGTTAATTTCTGTTACCAGCGTATCGCAAAGTTTTGTTTATTCAGTAATGCACCGCGTCGTTCTTCGATGTCTTCCGATTTCCAATCTCCATCTCGTTCTGTCATTCCATATATCGTCCTCGAGTTCTCTGTCCCTGATTTCTCTATCAACCCTTTCTCTCCAATTTCTTCTAGGCCTTCCTGGTCGGCGCCTTCCTCTTGGTTGTCATTCGGGGATTTGTCGTGGTATTCTATTCTCCGGCATTCGCCTTCCGTGTCCGTACCAGCTGAGTTGTTTCGTCCTGATGTCGTCAACAATAGTATGTGTAACCCCCATGATTTTTCGGACTCTCTCGTTTGTTATTCTGTTGCGTCTAGATATTCCCGCCGAACGGCGCCAGAAGTCCATTTTTGTTGTTTTAAGCATTTTCTCTGTTCTGTCTTTTCCATACTTCTCATCCATATGTTGTGATGCTTTTTATTATAGTGTTATATATTCTTCTTTTATTTTCCTTAGAAATATTTTTATTTCACAGTACGCTGTTCTGTTCAGTAAAGATATGCCTTTCCTTCCCTGTATTTTTCGTTCCTTAATAGCTGCATCTAATTTTCCATCTTGAGTGATCTTTGCTCCCAGGTATTTATAGTCTTCACATAATTTTATTTCTTGATTTTCCTCTACTCGGAGGCTATGTTGGTCTCCTGCGATACTCATGTATTCAGTTTTTTCCATATTCACTTCTAGGCCCCACTCTGTAGACTCTTCTAATAATTTTCGTATCATGTAACTAAGATCTTCAGAGTCCTGTGCGATGATTACCTGGTCATCCGCAAAGCACAGCGTGTACTAGGGATGGGAAAAACCTACCGGTTTAAACCTAAAACCGGTTTTTTACTTCGCAATAACCGGTTTTACCGGTTGTTTTTTTGTCCCGGTTGTAACCGGTTTTTTCTTTTTAAAGTAAAAACCGGTTATTAGGTTTTTACGGTGATTAGGATTAGGTTAGGTATTATTTTGGATCCCAATCATAATTATTATTCTCAAGTAATTATTCCAAACAAAACCATAATTCAAATTTTATTTTATTTTATAAAATATAGAAGCAAACTGAAAGTGCAATCTCACATCAGCCAGAAACAATTATTAAGTTTTATTATAATATTTCGTTGAAAAGGTATTTGTAATCATAATATTTACGTAAGAAGTGATCTGTTAAATTAGACGCAGACATCATCTATTTTATTTATATATTACCAAAAATATTGCTCTGACCATGAATATCGAATTACTGATTACGAATACGAATCTTCAAGAATTTCGCTAGGTTTTCAAAACGATACACTCAGACAGGAAGTATTAAATGAGTTAAAATGTACCTTTTCTACAAATATAAAAACGTGTTAAAAGTAATACATGTTCTGTCGATAGTACATATGTACTAATTTTGATCATATTGATATCGAGTCGAATGGAGTATCGCAAACTAAAATGTATTGTAAATGAAACTTTGTAACCTATTGAATTGAAAAAACCTAAAACCGGTTATAACCGCTAGGTTAAACCGTAAGCAAAAAAACCGGTATAACCGAAAACCGGTGTTTTGTCAAAAACCGCCATCCCTAGCGTGTACAAAGTTGAGTCCGTTAGTGGTATGCCCATATTCGTACATTTTTTCTTCCATTTGTTGAGTGCTGCTTCGAGGTACATTTTAAATAGTGTTGGTGGGATACAGCATCCTTGCCTTAGTCCTTTAGTTACTGTGAGTCCAGGTGTTATGAGATTTCCCGTTTTAATTCTTGTTGTATGTTGTACAACGAACAACGTTTTTGTGGCTTCAACCAATTCTATATTTACATTTGTTGTCTCCAGTGCCTCCCATAATTTAACCAGCGGGACACTATCATACGCTTTTCTAAGGTCTACAAACATCAGATGGACTTCTTGGCCACGAGCAACTTTGTTTTCAATTATCTGAGTAGGTAATGGAGAAAACATGATCTATTGTAGATCGACCTGCGCGAAAACCAGCCTGTTCTTCGGCTTCCATATTTTGGTATTCTTCTTCTATTCGATTTTTAACAAGTTTTCCATATATTCTGCTGTTACTACTAGTGACTGAAATTCCTCTATAGTTTTCAGGTTTTGATTTATCTCTCTTTTTGTGGATATGGCTCGGATGTGATTCTTTCCATTCTTCAGGTATTTCATGGTTATTCAAGCATTGCTGGAAAAGTTGTCTTAGCCGCTGTAGAACAACATAACATAATTTCTCTGAACTAATTATTATCAAAACAAAATAAATTGTAGTCGTCTGTAAGTGGAGTGTCTGGATGTTTATATTATCAACTGAAAATATTCATTACTCAATGCTTGGAACCTCTTAATCCAACGGTTTCTGAATACTTCTGAATAGGGTGTGCATGAAACACACAACTGAAAGTAATGCAATATTTAAATGGCTCGAACAGTGTCCATTCCCTTTTTAACAAAGTATTAAAAGAAAAAATAATCTCAAACAACTGGAAGGAATCCGTAACCATTAGTATCGTTCGCGGTAACGATTCCGTACTTGTCCAGGATTACTTCGCATGCGCACTTTAAAAATCGCATGCGCACTTTAAAAAAGAGAACGCTCTTTTTTAAAGTGCGCATGCGAAGTAATCCTGGACAAGTACGGGATCGTTACCGCGAACGATACTATTATCCTACAAAAGAAAGGTGATAAAGCAGGTATAAAAAACTACCGTCTTGTAACACTCCTCAATGTAATATTTGAGCTCCTAACAAAAATTTTAACCAATAATAGATTGACGACAAAATTCGATGGCTAACAACAGTCGAAAGGACAAGCTGGTTATAGAAAGGAATTCACCACAAGTGACCATTATTAAGTATGAAAATCCTTATAGAATGAGCAAATAAATACATTTATACAGGGTGTAACAAAAATACAGGTCATAAATTAAAGTGCATATTCTGGGACCAAAAATAATTCGAATGGACCTAACTTACCTTAGTACAAATATGTACATAAAAAAAGTTACAGCCCTTTGAAGTTACAAAATGAAAATCGATTTTCTCGAATATATCGAAAACCATTAGAGATTTTTTATTGAAAATAGGCATGTGGCATTCTTATGGCAGGAACATTTGAAAGAAAAAATATAGTGAAATTTGTGCACCCGCTAAAAATTTTATGTGGTTTTGCTCCCTTAAACCCCCCAAACTTTTGTGTACCTGCCAATTAATTTATTATTGTAGTACCATTAGTTAAATTCAATATTTTCAAAACTTTTTTGCCTCTTAATATTTTTTCGATAAGGCAGTTTTTATCGAGATGCGGCTTCTTTTTTAATACGTTTACATACAAAATTTATGGGGGTTTTGTGCCTTTAAACCCCCAAATGTTTGTGTATGTTCCAATTAAACTATTACTGCGGTACCATTAGTTAAACACAGTCTTTTTCAAACTTTTTTTTTCTTGTATTTTTTCGATAAGGCACCTTTTATCGAGATGTGGCTTCTTTTTTAATATGGTTCAAAATATACATAAATAAATTTTCATATTATTAGACCAATCAAGTTAGTAAAAAATAAGCCGTTTTTCGACATAATTGAAAAGACGAGGTTTGACAGTTGAAATGTGTAGTATGAGATATTACAAAAAGGCTACCATCTTCAGTTTTTTAGTGGAACATTTTTTAATTACAATCAAAACATCAAACTTAGTTTTTTGCTCATAACTTAAAAACTTGTTTATTTAGAAATTTGACGTCCACAGGTAACTTTTGCAGAAAAAAAAAGATACATCGAATGAGATAGACCAAATTAAAATCGGTTAATAAACAAAAAAGTTATTGCAAAACGGACGACAAAATCACTGTTTTTGAATATTGTTAACAACAATTTTATTGGTTATTAAAATATGTTTAAATATACCTAAACTTGAGGGCATTATGGTGTTTGAATGGTGTGTAAAAAATGGTCCAGATCTGTTAAACAGTTTTTGCAAAATTTAATTTGTTTATAAAATTTTTTGATAAACGAGCTAAGTTCTGAGGCTGGTCCAGTTAATATGGCTGAATGTGTCTCAATAATCAGAGACTCATTTCCTTCGTTAAGATGTATACTAATACCCTATGAAAAAAAAGTAAAAAAAATTACATGTACGTACACAGAATTATTTGTTAATAAATAGCAGTTTTTAAGCTTATAAACAATTACAATAATTTCGTAGAAATTAGATCAAATTAAATAGCAATAAAAAATACTGAAAGCTGGTTAAAATACACAACTTCTAAAAAAAATTTTTAGGTCCTACGACCCTTGGGGTCTGAGATAGCCCCTTTTTTTTTAAAAACCACTGTTAGGTTAACTAACAACACTAAGATCTGAAATTAACTAATCTTTTATAAGAAAAGTCAAAGTTTTTAACAAAGTTTTTTTGCAAGAAAAAATGTTAAAAATTGTTTAAACAGTATTGTTATAAAGAAAGAGTATTTTGCGTTCCGACTAAAGTAAAAAAAAATGATGGGCGCAGCCGAATGAGAATAAATTCGCGGACTAGCATTCGCTAGCGCTAGACCGTTGCAGCCCATTTTTAACATTGACAGTATACCGGATTTGAAGCTTAATATTATATTTATATATTTTGGTAGAAACTTGAATTTTATGAATATTATTATGTTGCACATTTATTTAGTAAAATTATATTTTACATAAATAAATTTAAAAAATAACAATAAAAAGGCCACAAAGTCAAAATATGCAACAGAAAAAAGTTACGCGACCTTATAGACGACTGGTACGTGGTACTCCCCAAAAAAAAAACGCTCATTTCTCGAGATATCAACCACGGTGTGGTGAATGGCTAATTTTGGTCTTACTTTATACTTTTTATGGTGCTGAAAACGAAAATGAGTTTTATTTTGTATTTTAGATGGGGAAACATTGTCAAAATCGCAATTTTACCCCAAAAATAAAAAAAAGATGAAGTCACGTTTTTCTTAAAATTAAAAGTTACACCACTTTTTTTCTATAAAACATTTTGTTCTCTGTACTCTAGATTTTAACTTAAAATTAATTAAACAGCTAAATTTCAAATTTTGTTACTCAACTTTTGCGATTAAACTTTGCAATTCAAGAATCTGCACCTTTTACTTCAAACAATTTATAACTTTCTTTATGGCAAGACAGAAATATTGAAGCAGGTCCCATTGTCTTCAGAAAGGTGAGAAATATATACTATAAAAATATCAGAAAAAAATATTCCAATGGAACAGAGTTGCAGCAAATTAAACTCAAAAAACGTCATTTTTTTTTTATTTTTATGGTAAAGTTGCGATTTTGATAATGTTCCCCAACGTTAAATTCAAACAACCCTAATTTTAGTTTTGAGCACCATCAAAAATATAAAGTATGCACCATCTATAAAGTCACATAACATTTTTCCTATTGCATATTTTAAATTAAGTTTTTTTGGAAAACTTCTTCATAAATTATATTTTATTTCTGTGTTAATTAAAATTATAAACTAAAAAGTTTGTCACTCAACTTGTTTAAGTAAACATGAAACTAACGAAATCTGACGACAAAATGTTTAAAAATTAACAACTTCTCTTTTAACGTGTTGAGTCATTTTGGACAAATCTCATTGTTATTTAAATGCCTCAAAGATAACACAGTAAAATTTTCAAAAGAAAATATTTACAGCGACCAAAAATACAGTGAGTTAAAATTGAAAAATCATCAAAATTGATTTTTCGCATTTTTGCATAAAATTTGACTTTTGAACATGTTCCACTAATTCTAGAGAAAAATTAACTGCATATTCGGATTCAGAGACCTCGAAAACATAAGGAATGACGAAAATTTGTCATGCACCTTAAAGTGGATTTTTGTGGTCGGGATAACGTAATTTTAATAGTTGCTGCCGCATGCCGGTCGCCAACCGTGCCCACTATTCAGTCAGTCGACTACGCCCGCTATTTTTTACTTTAGTCGGAACGCAAAATACTCTGTGTTTATAACACTCCCATTTAAACAATTTTTAACATTTTTTCTTACTAAAAACTTTGTTAAAAACTTTGACTTTTCTTATAAAAGATTGGTTAATTTCAGCTCTTAGTGTTGTTAATTAACGTAACAGTGATTTTTTCAAACAAAAGGGGCTATCTCAGACCCCAAGGGTTGTAGGACCTAAATTTTTTTTTTTTAATTTGTGTATTTTAACCAGCTTTCCGTATTTTTTATTGCCATTTAATTTGATCTAATTTCTACGAAATTATTGTAATTGTTTATAAGCTTAAAAACGGCTATTTATTAACAAATAACTTTGTGTACGTATATGTATTTTTTTTACTTTTTTTTTTCATAAGCTATTAGTATACATCTTAACGAAGGACATGAGCCCCGGATTATTGAGATACATCCAGCCATATTAACTGGACCAGCCTCAGAAATTAGCTCGTTTTTCAAACAATTTTATAAACAAATTCAATTTTACGAAAACTATTCAACAGATCTGGACCATTTTTTGCACACCATTCAAACACCATAGTGCCTTCAATTTTGGGTATATTAAAACGTATTTTAACAAACAATAAAATTGTTATTAACTATATTCAAAAACAGTGATTTTGTCATCCGTTTTGCAATAACTTTTTTGTTTATTAACCGATTTTTATTTAGCGTATCTCATTCGATGTATCTTTTTTTTTCTGAGAAAGTTACCTGTGGACGTCAAATTTCTAAATAAACAAGTTTTTAAGTTATGATTAAAAAACTAAGTTTGACGTTTTGATTGTTTATTTAAAAAATGTTCTACTAAAAAATTGATGAATCCAAAGATGGTAGTCTTTTTGTAATATCTCATACTACACATTTCAACTGTCAAACCTCGTCTTTTCCGTTATGTCTAGTAAAAACCTAACTTGATTGGCCTATATTACCAAGTGTCCATAATCGTATTTAACCATAAACAAATATGTGGTGGATTTGACAAATATTCAAAATATCTCGATAAAAACTGATTTTTCGAAAAAGTCCTAAGAGGCAAAAAAGTTTTTAAAATAGTGTGTTTAACTAATGGTACTATAATAATAATTAAATTGGAACGTATACAAAAGTTTGGGGGGGTTTAAAGGAACAAAACCCCCATAAAATTTTTGAGGGGTTTCCAAATTCCACTATAATTTTTTCTTAAGATACTACTGCCATAATAATGCCACATGTCCATTTTAAATAAAAAAGCTCTAATAGTATTCGATATATTGGGAAAAATCGATTTTCATTTTGTAATTTCAAAGGGCTGTAACTTTTTTTATATGCACATTTGTACTAAGGTAAGTTAGGTTCTATCGAACTATTTTTGGTCACAGAATATGTGAAAAAAATTTATGACCTGTATTTTTGTTACACCCTGTATATTTGACGCACTCTCCTTTAATGTGTTAACAGCAGAGTTGACCACAATATACAGACCTAATAGCCAATATATAAGGAAGCCAAAACGACAATTCAATTAAAGTATGCGAAGGAACAAAATAAATACAAATAAATAGAGGCGTGAGACAGGGTGACACAATATCACCCAAAGTTTTCAATCAGGCTCTGGAAGATAATTTCAAAAGATTGCAATGGGGAGAAAAAATTTGTGGACAACGCTTGTACCATCTAAGGTAGGCTAGTCACATCGTATTGGTAACCGATAAAAAAAAGAATTGTTGAAAAAAGAAATGATGAAAGAACTGAAGATAGACGCCGGCAAGAGAGGCCTTAATATAAATTATAGCAAGACCAAAATCATAACAAACGAAGATGGGGACATCACATCTTGGAGACTTTTAACGGGGTTACTACATACCTAATATTTTATACTACTGTATTTACTTTTTCCATAGACATGTTATGAAACAAAATAATATTTTAAATATTATTATGTACATTACAGTTGTATAAAATAGTTTACAAAACTCCTCAATTGACCGCTTATTTCTGTGCTTATGCCAAGCAAGAAGTATTATTAGAAATAACTAGTTAGAAAAACAACACATCTCTATTCTCATGTTTATAAAAGTGAAAGCTGTGTTTTCATGTCAAACAACTTAATAATTTATCCAAAATTTACTGTTATTATATTCGCAACTAACTAGATCGTGTTTGCCTAAATTCGATATATCAGCTGTTAGCACTTGCAAAGAGAGTACCTATTGGTGTATAATTGAATCGCTATATTTAATTAAAATAAGTGGATGGCCTATTTAAATCGAAAATGTTTTATACGTAAGTTTTGCGGTAACAAGGAAATGTATGTTTTATTATTTAATATACATATAAATTAAAAAATGTGATGAGCATTAAAGTGATTTGAAATTAAGACATAAATTTCTCTGATTCCTCTTATTTTAATGTCTCGTCTAATAATGCCGTCTTCTTTTAATGTGAATGTTAATTCATTCACTCACGGTAAAATATTGCACAACCTACGAATTTTAAAGAACCGCTTGGATTAACATGTAATTTAGCATACACACACATAGCTAACAAGGCTAAGAAAAAAAGTTATATTGTGCCGATGCGTGCTTTTGCCCTGGGGTGAGTACCCCCCTCCTCAGGGATAAAAACATACGTTCAAAATAAGTCCGAAATCGAATATTGTAGCAGATGGATTTCTACTACAAGGTTTTATAAAAAATATCCATTAATTTTAATCCTATCCCAAGAAAAATATTTATTTTTCTAAAATATTTTGTGAGTTAATATATCATTAAAAATTCTAAGCCGTCCCTGCTTATGAGTAATACTGTTTGTTTCGCAACAT
Source organism: Diabrotica virgifera virgifera (assembly GCF_917563875.1). NCBI lineage: Eukaryota > Metazoa > Arthropoda > Insecta > Coleoptera > Chrysomelidae > Diabrotica > Diabrotica virgifera. The sequence continues at coordinate 52,661,724 of NC_065451.1, forward strand.
AGTAAAATCATAGGAAATTTCCTGTTTACTTGTATAAACATTTATTGTTCTGGAAGGATCCGTTGAAAAATCCCAGTATATTTCCCTTAAGTTTTGAGCGCTAAAAACCCTATGATATTATTGGTCAGAATTTTGAAAGATCGTTGAGTTCTCTCCGCCGATTGGTCAAATGTCAAACCGAAAGAATGATCGGCTTGAAGCGTAGGAGAATTTTGGGAAGAGAAGGTACGCGGTACGTACGCCGCTGAAAATAAAGTTTAGTTCTAAAAGTACAGCAGTTCTGAAAGTATGTTCGGGTTGAACACATCTTTTTGATAGAACTCAACAGACTCGAAAAGAAACGCACTTTGCCGGCTTTAAAATGGTTTTCTTTTTATGGTAAAAGAAGTGAAGGACTGGCAGTTTGTCCAGTAAATGTCAAGGTATATTATTACAATAGTTTCACAACATTTTACATGGATATATTCTTGTGAAACACTATTATTGTTATGCAGTTTGATTTGCCGGTAAAAAAGAAGTGCGTGGTTTCCTGGTTTCCTGTTTTTATGATGTTATGGTAACATTACTGTATTGAAGTACCCCGATTATATTTGATTTGGTATCAATTTTATCCTGTGTCCTGTGGTTCAAAATTGAATGTCCCCCCAGTTGGTTTCCAGTAAGTACTCGATATGAGAATTTGAGGATTTTTTCAAACGGCGTCCCAATTTGTTTAAATAGTAGGAAAGTCCTCAAGTCTGTGTAAGTATCCTTTGCTTATTTGGTTATGTAGTTAGTCTTCTTTAAACCCTCCTACCCCTCTCAACGAATCTACGACCCGCCACCGCACAAAAAATGAGCTGTCGTTCGCATGAAGGTTTGCGTGTCTGTTCCTTCTACTAGCCCCATTTCGACCCCCAGTATCTTAGTAGATAGTCTTTCCTTGTCCCCATTTGAGCAGACATGTAAAACGCTTCAATATTTCAACAGAAAATAACCAAAAAATGAAGCACATTCCGGGGAAAACTCATCACAATTTTTTTAAAATGTTTAAAAAATAAAAGTAAGCGAGTAATTCAATTTTCCATTCAATATTTGTTTAAAAAGCTTTATTTTTATTTTTTTTTAATTCTCTAGCATTAAAAGTAAGCAATTTACGCTTAAAATAAAGTTGGTCCCTCTTTTTGGTAAAAAAATCGGGGAAATCACCCCCTAATTAGCATCCCAAATGAAATTAATAGTTACCGATTCAGAAGTTACTTTACTTATGGATTGTGTATATATTATATGCTCTGTAAGATACATCGGTTCAAAGTGCTTATTTTTTGGAAGGGCTATAGTTGAAAGAGTCTGAATGAGTGAGTAATTACTAGTTTATGAAAATTTTAAACAGCGAACAGCCATGTCTTAACCGATTTTTGTCTTACAGAAAAACAAAAATTCCAAATGAATCAGAAAAGCAAAACCTACATTTTGTTACGCTTTGGGAACTTCGTTTACGTCGATTTAATTTGATTTAATTTAATTTAATTTGATTTAATTTGTTTTACTTTGATTTAATTTGAAATAATTTGATTTAATATTAGATTTAATTTGATTTAATTTTATTCAGTTTGGTTTAATTTGATTTATTTTGATATAATTTGGTATAATTTATTTAATTTAATTTAATTTGATTTAATCAACAGTTATAGGACTAAAATCAACCCAAATCGAGTCAATAATGAAAAACTCTGAATCTATATCTAATTTTACCATAGAAAAAAATATGTCGCATTATTTTTTTCGGAAAAACTTAACACACACTTACAATACAACAACCCCTACACCTACAGGGTTAAAACCAGCCCGAAGGCAAAAATTGAAAAATCGGAATTTATACATATTATTATATTCAGTTCTGGTATACAAATATATAGGGTGAGGCAGATAACTGGCCTATTAGAAATATCTCGAGAACTAAAGGCAACAGAATCATGAAAATTAAAATGAAGGGGTTTTGAATGATGATCTATTAAATGAAAATATTTTCATCTCTTTGCAACTTCCGCTTATACCGGAAGTTGCATATAACTTCGTTTTTTTAAATGGGACACCCTATATATTTTTACATTTTTGGATTCTCTTCGATGTCTTCTTTCTTAAAATATAAGGTTTTGTAATATTATACAGGGTATTTTAAAAGATAATTACGTTTTTTTATTAATTTCGTAGCAACATTCACACCCTGTAGAATTGTAGTAGTTTGACATCTAAAACTCTACTTACGTTCAAATGATTTTTATTATAGTCTACTATTGTTAAGAATCATTAGTACAGCTAAATTTAAAATTTTAGTATACAGGGTTGGTCGAAACTCGGAATGAGTATTTTCTGAGGTTTCTTAAATGGAACAACCTATATTTTTGTATTGTAATGAAATTATATTTTATAGTACTTTTTTATTTCTTAAGCATTCCCTATACCTAGCTGCTTTAATTTGTGAGTTATTGGTGATTCAAGCTAAACATTAATTGTACCAAAAAATACGTAAAATTTTATTAGGTTGGCCGTGAAAATACTCAATCCCAAATAATTTTTCAGAAATAAATACATATTAATCCAGACTGATCCTTAAAATTACCAATAATGGTTTAGCTATCAAAATACCTACGTAGTTAAGATTGTTGGTGCGATTAACAATTAAGCACAAATTAAAGCAGTCAGGTATAGGGAATGCTTGAGAAATAAAAAAGTACCATAAAATATAATTTCATTACAATACTAAAATACAGGGTGTTCCATTTAAGAAAACTCAGAAAATATTCATTCCGAGTTTCGACCAACCCTGTATACTAAAATTAAAAATTTAGCTATGCTAATGATTCTTAACAATAGTAGAGTATATTAAAAATCCTTTGAACGTAATTAGAGTTTTAGATGTAAAACTACTACAATTCTACAGGGTGTGAATTTTGCTACGAAATTAGTAAAAAAACGTAATTATCTTTTAAAATACCCTGTATAATATTACAAAACCTCATATTTTAAGAAAAAGACATCGAAGAAAATCCAAAAATGTAAAAATATACAGGGTGTCCCATTTAAAAAAACGAAGTTATAAACAACTCCCGGTATAACCGGAAGTTGCAAAGAGATGAAAATATTTTCATTTAATAGATCATCCTTCAAAACCCCTTTATTCCAATTTTTATGATTCTGTTGCCTTTAGTTCTCGAGATATTTCTAATAGACCCTTTATTTGCCTCACCCTGTATTATGATGCTTTATTTTGTTTTCGGAAAACTAAACAAAACAACCTCTCTTGGGTTAAAACCAACCCGAAACCAATCAGTAATGTCAAATTCGGGATCCATACTTAGTTTTACCATAAAAACATGTATCGCAGTATTTTTTTTTGAGAAAATTGAAGAAATCACCCCTGCAGGGTTGAAAGCCAGTCAATAATTTACAATTCGGGATTTATAGGTACTCAAAATTACCTTGAAACCAGTCAAACAATAGACAATTCGGATCCTGTACTTAGTTTACTGAGAAAGTTAAAATAAGTGTATAGAAATGTAAATATGTATCTTAAGGTATACCGCAAGGTTACCACTCACGTCACGATTTTTGAATGACGACAAATACGATGTTAGTCCCGTCCAAATTCCATCCGAGCGATAAAAAGTATTCTCTTCAACAAAAAATTTAAAAATTAAATAGATATTTATTTGGTTAACTAATCGATCCCAAACGAAAAACAGTCTAAAAAATAATAAAACATATTGCCTAAATCAATTGCCAAAATAATGAATTTACGATTTTAAAGAAAACAGCAAAAGAACTAAGAACACCATGTCTTATACATTAATACATATTCGAAGCAATAAAGCACTGAACCTGCGAAAAAAAAAAGACAAGACGAATCTTAATAATTCTTCTTGCATTCGATTCGTAAATGCGCCAGGAAATTTTGCGAGTCGGAGCCATGATATGATATTGAAAAACTGCATACAAAAATGCATTGCACAAAAGTGCATCTCAAACAGACCATAAAAAAAATTCAGAACTCGTCAATTATCGGCGGAAATGAGTTCAATTTTGTTACTCGGGGGTTTTTGGGGTCGCTGAAAACGAACATGACGTCAAAAGTGATCTCCGGAGTACCTGGTGCCAAGGGTACCTACCGTTTACCTCGTCATTAGAATTCGTTAAAAAATTAGTCAAAAATAATAACATGGGGGTTTTTGGGGTCGCTAACGACGAATATGACATCGGAAGCGATCTCCAGATTACCCGGTGTCCAGGGTACCTACTTCTTATGGAGTTTTCGGCAAATTCATTAAAACATTAGCTAAAAATCATTACTCGGGGGGTTTTTGGGTCGCTGACGACAAATATGACATTGGAAGTGACCTACAGAGTACCTGGTACCCAGGGTACCTACTGTTTACCACGTTTTCTGGAGTTTTTGGCAAATTCATTAAAAAATTAGTGAAAATTCATTACTCAGGGGTTTTTGGGGTCTCTAACGACGAATATGACATCGGAAGTAATCTCTGGTATACCTGGTGCCTAGGGTACCTACTGTTTATCTCGTAACTAGTGATGTTTTACTATTTTTTTAATGAATTTGCCGAAAACTCCAGAAAACGAGGTAAACAGTAGGTATCCTGGGTACCAGGTACTCCGTAGGTCACTTCCGATGTCATATTCATCGTCGGCGACCCAAAAAACCCCTGAGTAATGATTTTTGGAAAACTGCATAAGAAGTAGGTACCCTGGGCACCAGATATTCCGGAGATCGCTTCCGATGTCATATTCGTCGTTAGCGACCACAAAAACCCCCGAGTAATTATGTTTGACTAATTTTTTACTAATTTTTTCGCCGAAAACTCTACAAGAGAGCTAAACAGTAGGTACCCTGGGCACCAGGTACTCCGAAAATCACTTTCGATGTCATATGCGACGTTAGCGGCCCCAAAAACTCCCCGAGTAATGATTTTTGAATAATTTTTTATTGAATTTTAATGACGAGGCAAACAGTAGGTACCATTGGCACCAGCTACTCCGGAGATCACTTTTGACATCATATTCGTTTTCAGCGACCCCAAAAACCCCCCGAGTAACAAAATTGAACTCATTTCCACCGATAATTGAAGAGTTCTGAATTTTTTTTATTGTCTGTTTGAGATGCACTTTAAGAACGCATTTTGTGTATGCAGTTTTTCAATATTACATTATAGCTCGGGATCACAAAGTTTCCTAGCGCATTCACGAATCGAATGCAAAAAGAATTATTAAGATCCGTCTTGTCCTTTTTTTTTCGGAGGTAAGGCCGATTTTAGTGCTTTATTGTATCGTCTAACAGCAATTTTAATCTCAATTTGATACATTATTTCTTGCCAAATATAAAAAATTATTTAATTCGATGTGAGCATTCACCACAGACATAATGAAAATTGACCTACAAAAATAATAGCATACAATAAAAGTAAAAGGAAGTTGTGTAGTTTTTACTCCCTTAATCTAAAATGTTTTGTAATAGACATAGACTAAGAGCCAGTCGAGGTGAAATTTGCTAAATCATTTTAGGCACGATAAGAGTCTATAACTTAAATAGTAGAACCTAAAAGAAAACAAATGAAGACTCTGCCGTCACTTTTTTTAGTGGCACATGCGTCGAAGGTGGCGCATCAAACTTTCCACTTATGGACGGGATACATAAATTTAAAAGGGAGGGTCCTTACTCCCAGAATTGAATTTTTTTATTGTTTTAAGTTTTAGGTGATTAAGAAATAAGAATCCGCCTAATTTTAACCTACCACCCCTGACTCACCTCACCCACCATCAAAAACTTAATTTTTCGTTTTTTTTTTAGCTGAAATGCAATAAATTTTAAAATCAAATGAAAACCCCCTAATACAGTTTTTCAGATTTTTGAAGGCGGCGAACGTTACGGAAAAATCTGGAATAAATTAGAAATATAGTCTTCGATAAAATACACAAGATTAAAAAAAATTAGACCTGCAGCCATCTCCCAAAAAAAGTTTACGCTTTTTTACAAAAAAAAAAGGTTTTTTGAGGTTATGTACGTAGGTACACTCAACTTACGGGCCTATAAAAAATAGACGTGTTTTATAAAAGCCTCAACTATGCGTGTGAATTTTTTGAAATTTTAAAATTGATTGCATCCCACCTATAAAAATAAAAACGAAAAATGATGTTTTTGATGGTGGGAGAGGGGAGAAGGGGGTTGTGGGTTAAAATTACTCTGAGTCTTATTTTTTAATCATATATAACTAAAAAATAAAACAAATTGAATTCTGGTAGTGAGAGAGCGTGTCTTGTAATTTATTTATTCCATCCATAAGTGAAAAGTTTGATTCGCCACTCTCGAAACATGTCCCACTAAAAAGTGATGGTACAGTGTTCATACCTTATCTTTAAGGTTCTACTTTTAAGTTATAGGCGCTTATTGTGCCTATATCCTATTATAGTCTAGTCGCTACATAGGGGTTCCCGTGGGAAATTCTAGCTCGCCGTGATTTGATGGTGGTATTATAGGTTTTTTGGGTCGCTGAATCCAATGGAAGTGGTCTGGAAGCCCAAATACGGTGCCTTTAATTGTTATTAACAAATTCTGGTAAAATTAGGTATTTATCAGGTATTATAAGAAGCCCTGTAAAGAAATTTATAGTGTTAAGGTCTTTTCTGGTGTATTTTTGGTCGCTGAATCGAATGCGACTAGTCGCGATTACTCAAAATAATGTTCTTATTTTGGTAATAACAAAATAATTGTTTATTCGCCGAAAAGCTTGAAATAATGGGCTATCTAAAGCAAGTTTGTAGTCTTTTTCATAGTATTTTTATACGCCAAATCGATTGCCAGTAGTCGTGATAGCTTAAACCACGTTCTGACTTTGTTATTAATAAATTATTGCAAAAAGAACGGTTTATAGTACGTTTACTCACGGTTTTTGCTCTATATTTTAAAAAACCACTTGGGATTGACATGAAATTTGGCACACACGTAGCTAACATATCAAAAAGAACAAGTGATATTGTGCCGATGTGTGCTTTTACCCTGGGGGTGAGTTTCACCACTTTTAGGGGGTGAAAAAAGAAACCTTTAAAATAAGTCTGGAAGTGGATAAACTAACTGATTCTAAGCAAATTTTGTTCCATACAGTTTTTTCACTAAGTCAATACTTTTCGAGTTATTTGCGAGAGAAATGTTCATTTTCCAACAAAAAGTCACATTTTTTGTGGTTTTATAAGCACTTTTGAACTGATGAAACTTACAAATCATATAAATACAACATAAGCACAGCAACTTGTAAAGTGGTAACGATTAACCCGAGAGCAGCCGCGCTCACTTCTGTAACGTAAGTAGTCGCGCGTAGAGAAAAAATCTCACAATACGAATTTAAATAGGAATTTAAATCAAATTTCTATTTTATAATACTTTTATTTACTTGTTATGTTAAAAATATCTGTTTCTAACCTTTTTGAAGCTAATTAGTTCTCATCAAAGCCATAAATTCCACAAAAAAAAAATAGAAAAATAAAAAAAAAAAATAAAAAAAAAATAAAAAAAAAATTTCCACGCATGATTACGATCTTCCTCGAGGGACTAACGAGTGGAAAGCAATGTTGAAAAATTTTTCATTAAGTTATCACGGAAAAGGATAAAATGTGAGATTTTTTTTCACGGCGTGACTGCTTCCGGGTTTATTTCATTTAAGATGCTAATTAGGGGGTGATTTTCCCGTTTTTTATTTACCAAAAAAAGGGACCAACTTTATTTGAGCGTAACTTGCTTATCTTTGATACGAGATAGTTTTTCAAAAAGAAAAACAAGAATAAAGTATTTTTTAAAAGCTTTAAAAAAGTTATAATGAGTTTTCCTCAAAAAGTGCTTCATTTTTTGGTTATTTTATGTTGAAATATTCGATTTGGAATTTGACGAATATGAACCTGTTGTGCATTAGCTACAACTCCGCTTCCACTGGGTCTACGGACCTCACACATACACCATTTTTTTCACTTTTTTATAGTCTATACTTTTGCTAAGAAAATTTTTTTTAAATACATACTTTTTGAGTTATTTGAGAAATACCGTCTAAAAACGCAGGTTTTTTGTTGAAAAATAGACATATTCACTCGCAAATAACTCAAAAATATTAAGTAAAGTAAAAAAACTGTATAGATCAAAAGTTGCTTAGAATTAATCAGTTTATTCACTTCCGGACTTATCTTAAAGGTTTCTTTTTCACTCCCGAAAAGGGGTGGTACTCACTCCCAGGGTAAAACCACACATCGGCACAATATCACTTGTTTTGTTGGAGATGTTATTTACGTATATGCTAAATTTCATGGCAATCCAAGGGTTTTTTTTTTAATTTAGCGAAAAAACCGTGAGAAAACGTACTATAAACCGTTCTTTTTGCAATAATTTATTAATAACAAAGTCGGAACGTGGTTTCAGCTATCACAACTAGTGACAATCGATTTAGCGTATAAAATTACTATGAAAAAGACTACAAACTTGTAGATAGCGCATTATTTCGAGCTTTTCGACGAATTAACAGTTATTTTGTTATTAACAAAATAAAAATATATTTTGGTACTCGTGAGTGGTAGCATTCGATTTAGCGACCAAAAATACACAGAGAAGACCTTAATACTATAATAATTCCTGAAAAATACCTAATTTTACCATAATTTGTTAATAACAATTAAACGCACCATATTTGGGCTTCCAGACCACATCCATGGGATTCAGCGACATAAGAAACCTATAATACCACCATCAAATCACGGCGAGCTAGAATTTCCCACGGGACCCCCTATGTTGCGACACGACTAGACTATTATTAGCAAATTTCACATATACCGGCTCTTAGTCTAATAAAGGTGTACAAGCATTTTTCTAATGTGGTTTACGAAACCTCTTAAAAATTTGGACATGTCAAGGTCGTTGGCATAGAAGTGCACTGGAACGAATTTAATTATTTTTCAGGCGATTAATACACATTTTGTAACCCTTTATTATGACTAATATATATTTTGGAGTAATTAACCTGTCTGCGAATACACTGCGCGTTAGAGAAAACGGGCCCCCCCACAAAATTTAGGAAATTTTATATTTTTTAGAAATTTATTCATTTTATTTTAATTTGTGTTATGTTAGTTAAATTAAACAAGAATAAAAAACCGCTAAACGCCGTAGAAATGAGTGGCGCATACAATATTCCAGCTACAAAAGATCTGATATGAATATTACGTGGCGCGAAAATGTATTTTCATTTTGATGCAAAACAAAAATCTAGTTTTATTTTAAAAGATTTTTTCATAATATTTGCCCAATTTGAAGTAAAACGCGCCACAAAAGAGTAACTTTGATACAGTTTGAATTTTGAAACTATTTTGTGACGCGTTTACTTCAAATTTAGCAAATATTATGGAAAAAATCTATTAAAAAAAAAATAAAATTTTGTTTTGAATCAAAATGAAAATACATTTTCGCGCCACGTAATATTCATATCAGATCTTTTGAAGCTGGAATATTGTATGCGCCACTCATTTCTACGGCGTTTAGCGGTTTTTTATTCTTGTATCAGGAGTTTTTCAAAGTTTTTTATAAATTAAATATATACAGTTGAATACAATGTTTCTCGATTACACGTTAAGCTTTATAAATGTTCGCCTTTGTCGCATTATCTCCCAAATGATCTAGTGCCCATCGAGTGTACACTATATTTTTTTTAAATTCGAAATAGATTGAACAAAATATTGGGATGGCCGGTCAATGACCTCAGATTGCCTGTTGCCAGATCAAATTAGCGTCGTAACCACTAAAACTACATAAACCATTTAGGGAATAATCGTTAATTGGATTATAATTTTGTAGCTTAATAACTTCTAAACGGCTTAACCGATTTTGTTTACTAAACATGAGTTTGAGACTTATTGACAAGTAGTATCTTATGCTTCTAAGGTCAAGTATAATAACTGAAGATATTACAGAAGAGCTTGAAAAACCCTTTTTCCCATAAGAAATAGATTTGATCATATTTATGAAGCCTATAACTTAAAAATTCGAATTTTCCCGGATATAAGGTATACACCTTTATATACGTCTAGAGTCCTTCTACAAACGCTCAATTATTGGCGTAATTCGTAGGTTGAAATTTTGAGTAATTGTCGAAAAACCCAAAATTTTCAAAGTTTAGTTTTTCAGTTTTTCGGCTATACTGAGCCGTGTGTATGTCTGATCCCGACAGCTTGACAACATTTGAAAGCTTAACTCAAAGCTATTGATTTGGTGTATTCACTGTTCTCCTGGCTCTTCTTGAACCGAAAATATATAAAGCCAAAAAATATGCCGTTTTGTACCTACTAAGTCCTATAGCTGGCTTATAGGTAGTCAAAATTCACAAACTACACCGGTTCTGAATCGGCACTCACCCTCTCTTTAAACAAAGAAAAAAAGATTCAGATCGGTTTAACTTTTCCACACACATACATAAATACTTTACCAGAGAACGGTAGTTCTCGCCAGTGGCGCACACCTACACCCCCTACACGCGACACTATATATACACGAAATTTTCGATTTTCTAAATCTGACTGAATTAACAATTGGGCCAACTTCCATCTTAAAGTTCAGGAAAAGACTCACCCATTCATATGTCAACCACCCATTTTGATCCAAGGGTGTGGAATTTACGGCCCTTCCTATTTAGGGTCTGTTTTTCGTTCTCGTCCCCAAAACTCCCAAAAACTTCGATAAATTAACTCCGAACGTTGCGGCTTCTAATAGAAGCTTTCCAACACATAGATTACCAACATATAGATTCCAACAATAGATTACCTTTCCAACGCATGTCTAATTTTGAAAATCGGTTATACCGTTCAAAAGTTACCGAGCTCAGAAATATGGGTCAATTTTTATTTAAAAAAGAGAAAATGTTTGTGGATATGTATGTATGTATGTATGTATGAACGTATGTATGTATGTATGTATGTATGTATGTATGTATGTATGTATGTATGTATGTATGTATGTATGTATGTATATATGTATGTATGTATGTATGTATGTATGTATGTATGTATGTATGTGTGTGGAAAAGTTAAATCGATCTGAATTTTTTTTTCTGTGTTTGAAGAGGGGGTAAGGGCTGATTCAGAACCGGTGTAGTTTGTGAGTTTTGACTACCAATAAGCCAGCTATGGGACTTGGTAGGTACAAAACGGCTTATATTTTGGCGGTATATATGATCGGTTCAAGAAAAAACATGAGAACAGTAAATACACCAAATCAATAGCGTTGAGTTAAGCTTTCAAATGGTGTTTAAGCTGTCAGGATCAGACATACACACAACTCAGTATAGCCGAAAAACTGAAAAACTAAACTTTGAAAATTTTTGTTTTTTGACAATTACTCAAAATTTCAACCTACGAATTACGCCAATAACTGAGCGTTTGTAGAAGGAATCTAGAGGAATCTAACGGTGTATACCTTATATCGGGGAAAATTCTAATTTTTAAGTTATAGGCTGCATAAGTAGGATCAAATCTATTTCTTATGGGAAAAACGGTTTTTCAAGCTCAATAATTCCTGTAATATCTTCAGTTATTATACTTGACTTTAGATGCATAAGATACTACTTTTCAATGCATTTCAAACTCATGTCTAGTGAAAAAAATAGGTTAAGCCGTTTAGAAGTTATTTAGCTACAAAAGTATAATCCAATTAACGATTATGCCCTAAATGGTTTATGTAGTTGTAATGGTTACGACGCTAATTTGATCTGGCAACGGGCAATCCGAGTTCATTTACCGGCCATCCCAATATTTTTTTTAGTCTATTTCGAATAGAAAAAAATCTAATGTACATTCGATGGACACTAGATCATTTGGGAGATAATGCGACAATGGCGAACTTTATAAAGCTTAACGTGTAATCGAGAAAAATTGCATTCAACTTTATACACTTAATTTATAAATAACTTTGAAAAACTCCTGATATAAGAATAAAAAACCGCTAAACGCCGTAAAAATGAGTGGCGCATACAATATTCCAGCTACAAAAGATCTGATATGAATATTACGTGGCGCGAAAATGTATTTTCATTTTGATGCAAAACAAAATTCTAGTTTTATTTTAAAAGATTTTTTCATAATATTTGCTAAATTTGAAGTAAACGCGCCGCGAAAGAGTTTCAAAATTCAAACTGTATCAAAGTTACTCTTTTGTGGCGCGTTTTACTTCAAATTGGGCAAATATCATGAAAAAATCTTTTAAAATAAAACTAGAATTTTGTTTTGCATCAAAATAGAAATATATTTTCGCGCCACGTAATATTCATATCAGATCTTTTGTAGCTGGAATGTTGTATGCGCCACTCATTTTTACGGCGTTTAGCGGTTTCTTATTCTTGTACAATACATACATACATATCCACAAACATTTTCCCTTTTTTAAATAAAAATTGACTCATATTTCTCAGCTCGGTAACTTTTGAACAGTATAGCCGATTTTCAAAATGAGACATGCGTTGGAAAGGTAATGATCAGTACTATTAGAAGCCGCAAAGGTCGGAGTTAAATTATCAAAGTTTGTGGGAGTTTTGGGGCGAGAACGAAAAACAGACCCTAAATAGGAAGAGCCGTAAAATCTACACCCTTGGACCAAAATGGATGGTTGACATATGAATGAGTGACTCTTTTCCTGATGGGAGTTGGCCCAATTTTAAATTCAGTCAGATTTAGAAAATCGAAAATTTCGTGTATACATATATATAGCGTCGCGTGTAGGGGGTGTAGGTGTGCGCCACTGGCGAGAACTGCCGTTCTCTGGTAATGAATTATGTGTACATAGAAGCTAGACGGAGGCGGAATGAGAATAAATAAATTCGCACAACCCATTAAACGTTGAAATTCTCAGAACTCATTATTTAAGAATCAACGTAGCTTTGCTGAATTTTAGAGATGGTCACAAGATCGAGCTTAGCTCGTCTTGGCTCGAAGCTCGGCTCGTTTGACAAGCCGAGGTTTGAGCTCCAGCCGGTTTGTTTCTTACGAGCCGAGCTTCGAGCCGAATCAATTTTTTTGGAGGCGAGCCCAGCTGAATTAGAAAAAAAACGAACTTTTCTTAAGGGCATAGGCTCAAAATGTCACCTGTCAAAATGTTCAATGTGTTTTAAATGTATCCATTTTTCCGAATCCTGGAAAAACTAATAACTATTTTTGAAAAATTTAAATGGAAAATAAAAGATTACACTATTACTGAGGAACGAAAGTGACTGAAAACTTCTATAACGTTTATTTTATTAAGTCACAGGGGTGGAAATAAAAGAGAAAATTTAGTGTGATTTTTAATTGCAAATATTTCATTTAAAAGAACCTTTTTATTTATCTAAGCGACTTTCATCCCTCGGTAATAACGTACCCTTTCATTCTGCGTCTAAATTTTTCAAAAATATTTATTACTTCTCTCAGGATTTCGCCTTTTCCCTTAACGAGCTTGTCAATATTTTACCTAAAACTCTATACTTTTTCTTAATTTATTATTTTTGCGACGATTGATACTTTTGTTTGAGAATAAGTAATTCAGACGACAAATATGTATTTTCAATATACAGTGTGTCCGGAAAGTATTGAATAAATTGGATATTTCGTAAACTAAAAGCCTTTCGAAATGTTTTCAAGCTCAAGTTGGCTCGACTCGAACTATTCGAGCCTAGCCGATACAAGTCACTAGCTCAACCTGCAACTCGAAATTTAAGCCGAGCTTCTATCTTGAGCTCAGCTCGAAATTTTGAGCCGAACTCAAGCTTGTCAAAAGCTCGGCCAGAGATTCCGGCCCTACTGAATTGATGGTTTTTGAGAACTGTGTGAACTTTTGTTTTGTAGTGTTCTGGAAAAAATGTTCTAAGACAAGTAGTGTAAAGAATTTCTAAGATATCTTAGTGTTACACTGGCCTCCATATAGTGAAGTACATTTCTTAATAACGATGTAAAAATTCTGATTCTGACAAGTCTGATGAGATTGTTACCTACGTGGTTGAAAAATGGAGCCAGCCAAAGTAAAGTGCCAATACGGTTAGTAGTAGTAAAATGTTAGTTAGTTCACCCTTGCCGAGTATTTACCAACCATTTCTTGAGACCGTATCTCATCAAAGGCAGCCCGGCCTGAGTGCAAAAAGGAAGATAACAATCAGATAAAATCACGTTCTCACCATTTTTGCATTGAGAGACCGGACGAAAACAGCTAGAATGGTCCAAAGGCATCTGCATTCAGCCCAAAGACCAGTAATCTGCATTTTTAATAAGGTTAAGATAACAGGGTTTGACAGCTTGCAATCCAGCAATGGTGACATTACTTATTGCTATTCACAACAGACACACACATTGCATTTACTCGTGAACACGCCAATTACAAAAGAGTATTGTTTACTCACCAGCACAGAAAACAGGCATCCGTTTTGATAAAATTGTCAAAAGACACTTTACTTTTATTGTAACTTTTTACTGTAAGTGAAAAACGTTCAGCGGCTGTTCCCATTCTATTTTGTAATTTATTCCGCCATTTAAAAACATATTCGAGTTTTCATTACTTTACGATTTGACAGACAAAAACAAAATTGAAAATAAAAATTGACAAAATGTTAAACGTGTTTTCTCAAAACTGCTTTTTTCGAAGACGGTAGACATTGTAACTCAAAAACTAGTACAGCCATCCACCAAACATTTTGTACATGTTTTCTTTGGTCATTTTGTAAGGCAACGCTGCCGAGATATTTTTTCTTTTATGCTGGTTTTTTGTTTAACAATAATAAATATGTTGATTTTCACCTTTTTTTTCCAAAAAACTCGTTTTTTTTTATTTCTGAGCGATACTAGAAAGTCGAAAATCGTTCAAATTAAAAAAACTCGACAGCGTTACCAGAAAACAACGACTACCTCGAGAAACTCATAAACTAACAAAATCTTTTAGTCCAGTCGGGTTAGACGAATAACAGGCCTAACCTTGCATTACGAGCTGCCCCAAATTTTATTTTTCTAATCTTTAGTGAGGGTCAATATTAGTCCAAATTTAAAATCTCGACTGAATTCCACCGTTGCGTTAGCCGCCATCTTGATTGTAAACGAGAACGGTTTTTGCTCAATATCTCCGCCATTTTCAATTTTTTCACAAAACTGTAGAAACTAAAATTGTTGGAAATGCGATTTTCTATAATTTCATTTATTATAATTTTTTTCGTGCGGTCGATATTTTCCGAGTTATGAGGGGAAAATAGTGACAGTTGGAGCATAATTATTGGATTATTGAATTATCTCGTTTATTGTTAATTTTACAACAAATATGTACCTATACAAAAATGAAGAGGATTAAATTCTACACAATTTTGATTTGTTTAATTTTTTTGCTAAAATTAATATTTAAGGTAGTACGTATGCGTTAATGGCGCGAGCGTAAGACCGGATTGATTGTATAGCAAATGTTTTTGTTCAATATCTACGCCATTTTCAACTAAAATTGTTCAAAATATAATTTCCTACAATTTCTTTTTAACAATTTTTTTCATACGGTTGATATTTTCCGAGTTACATGGGAAAATAGTAAAAAGTGGTGGGGGCATAATTATTGAATTGAATTTTGTTTGCAAGCTGCCCCAAATTTTATAAATCTATCCTTTAGGAGAGATCAATAGTATTGTAAATTTAAAATCTCGACTGAATTCCGCGGTTGCATTAGCCGCCATATTGATTTTAAATGAGAACTGTTTTTGCTTAATATCTCCGCCATTTTCAACTTTTCGACATAAATAGTGGCAAAGAGAATTGTTGGAAATGCAATTTCCTACAATTTCTTTGGCACAATTTTTTTATACGATCAATATTCTCCGAGTTAAGGGGGACAATAATGGAAGCGGAGTGGAAGCATAATTATTGAATTCTCTCATTTATTATTAACTTTACAACATAATTATACATAAATAAAAATAAAGAGAATTATATTTTATACAATTTTTGAAACTTCCAATGAAACATCAACCAAACTAAGTATACAAAAGACATAAAAAGACATTATATGCATTAAGTTCACTTAATTTTATTCACTAGCTGGTTTTATTGGTTGAATTTGTCTGTCGATATTTTAAGTTTTATGTCAGCTAAAATATCGTGATGTTTCAACATTTTTTTTTTAAATTTTGGACCCTGTTGGGGGGGAATTTTCCCATTTCCCCTCCTTGTAGACCCGCCACTGGTTATCACGAAAAATTGTAGTAAATCGTGATTGCAACAATTTCAGTTCTTACACTTTTTGTCGAAAAGTTGAAAATGGAGGAGATATTGAACAAAAACAATTGCTACAAAATCAATCGGGTCTTACGCTCGCACATTTACCACATACGTACTACCTTAAATATTGATTCTATCAAAAAAATGAACGGCATCAAAATTGTACAAAATTTAATTCTCTTCATTTTTGTATAGGTATATATTTGTTGTAAAGCTAATAATAAACGAGATAATTTAAAAATTCAATAATTATGCTACAACTGTCACTATTTTCCCCTCATAACTCGGAAAATATCGACCGCACGAAAAAAATTATAGTAAATTAAATTATAGAAAATCGCATTTTCAACAATTTCAGTTTCTACACTTTTTGTCAAAAAATTGAAAATGGCGGAGATATTGAGCAAAAACGGTTCTCGTTTACAATCAAGATGGCGGCTAACGCAACGGTGGAATTCAGTCAAGATTTTAAATTTATACTAATATTGACCCTCCCTAAAGATTAGAAAAATAAAATTTGAGACAGCTCCAAATGCAAGGTCAAATGCTATCTTGACTGGGCTATTTTTGAATTTTTTATTTCGTATGATCCAATGATGAGGATCACCGCAAAATCCATTGTTTTTTGAGGTGTCATTAAAAATTGTCCACCGTTGGCTTAATTTTAATACTATTCCTTGAATTTGATTTTTGAATATTTTTGAGATTTTTGAATTTTTGTGTTGAACTTAATATGCTTATTTAATTTAAAAATAAAATACTTCTACCATTCTTTAAAAAAATCACACAAAAATGTGCTTGACATGTTGATTTCAAATTCGCGGCTCCCCCTAAGGATAGCTATGACTAGGGAGCGGATTTATATGCAACCAATTTTGATGAAATATGCGCATATGTAAAAAATTAATAATGCGCATATGTAAATAATGACAAAAATTTCTTCAGGATCTTATAGAGGTAGCTTTAATCTTTGATTTTTTTTAGTTTCTGACTTTCATAATATATAATATCGTATAGCATTTTTGCCTTTCGGACAGTTCCGGCGCCAATTACATCTTTAACCCTGTCTCAAGTAACTAGTGTCGATGTACACTAGCCCAGGGGGACCGACGGCTTAACGTGCTCTCCGAGGCACGGTGAGACGGCTCGTATCATTATTGGAAATAAAAATGGTTTGTCTTTGGCAGGGCTCGAACCCACGTGCACTGGCGTATGAGGCCAGCGATTAAGCCGTTACTCCACGGCCGCTCGCTCGACTTTCACAATAATTATTTTTAATCGAATTATTAAACCTTGAAAATGGTTATTTTGGCGTTTTTCAAATTTTAAGTCGCTAATAACTCCACTCAGTCAATTTTAGAGAAAAAACGGCCCAAAGGATCTAAAAAAAATTTGTACGAAGTGAAAAAAATTATTTTTGCGAATTTGTTTAAAATCATTGTTTATCGCCAAACGTCACTAAAATCATTCATTATTGTACTCATTTTCCCTCATTTTCGGCACTAAAATAACACTGTGTTGTATTGAAAGAAGAATGTTACTTTACCTGCCGCGATTATGAATCAAATTAACCGAAATTGAATGTAAGTGGTCAATGGCAGCAATCGATTATTTATTTGAGTGAAATTAAAATTTATTTACTTTAATTATTAAAAATATTGTACAAAATTTATCTTATTATTAATAAAATTTATGTCAAAAAGTAAAATTCTGTAGTGTTTCGCAATTATATTCATACAAAATAAATCAACACTTTACAGATTTAGTAATTAGGTAGGTATACAATATTGATAACTATCGATTAAACATCAAAACCGGCCATCATGCAAAAGTCATCTGTCATTACTTTCATACGAATTTTTATTTCGTCTAAAATTAAAAAAATTTCCTCAAAGTTGTAAGTAAGTGTTAATGTTTTTTATGATTGACGATACAATTTTGTACGCACCAGCTCAATACTCTTTATCGAACACGTCTGTTGCTCGCTTTGCTTCCTCTGCTCGTAATATCAGACTCGTTCGATAAAGAGTCACTTTACTGACTTGGTACATAAATAACTATTAAACAATTTTTCGACCGCGGTACCGCGTGACACCCTGTGTATTTGTTATAAGGATTGTTATACGGCTGTATTTCTTTCGAGTAAGTTTGTGCAAAAAATCAAATCAGAATAATTTACCTAACGGGGGCGACGTTACAGACTATACTAATAAGTAGTTGAAACGGTCAAAACAAAGAAACGCACACTCATCAAAAATGCACTTGAGATTCTCGTATAATCAACATTTACTGAATCGATCCAGGAAGAGTCAACTCCAACTAGTAAAAGTTGATTTAAATTTTTAAAATCAACTTTTGCTGCTCGTTTCAGTTTTCCAACTAGTTGGAGTCAACTCTAACTGAGAATCAACTTGAACTGTAACATATATAATATTTAGACCCAACAAAATTTCATTAAAGGCAAAACACATAGGACTCACTTGGGTGGCATTCGACAAGCTGAGCTATGTCCTTAAGTCAGAAATGCCTGTGTGTCTCAAAAGAAAAGTCTTTGATCAGTGTGTGTTGCCAGTACTTACATTATGTTGCAGAAACTTTAACAATAACCAAAAAAGTAAGAAATAAAATTTGTGTTATCCAAAGAGCCATGGAACTCGTAATGTTAGACATTTATCGTAGGGATCGAATTACGAACAGAAAGATAAGACGAAGAACAGAAGTGACGGATGCCACAGAAAGAATTATGACCCTAAAGCGGAACTGGGCTGGACACACAGCTAGAATGTCGGATAACAGATGGACACAGCGAATAATACACTGGAGACCTAGACAAGGAGCATATCCAGGCAGAGGTCGTCCGACAACAAGATGGTCTGATGACATAAAACTGATCAACAAAAACTGGATGCAAACAGCACAAAACCGAAATGCATGGAAAAGACTGAGGGAGACCTATATCAAGCAGTGGATAGATCCGGGTTGAATGATGATGAAGTAGTGATGGGATGAGTAGTAACTTAAAAAAATAATTCCAGAGGTCTAACGCCAAAATAGAAAATATGTGAATAAGAGAGAGATAGGAAGGACGTAGGGTTAATTAGTTAGATGATATTAAGGGAGAGGAAAGGTCAACAAAAGATGCAGTTCACATAATCACACAGTCAATTGAAAAATGTTACGAACATGATATCGACTTACACATCCTTTTCATAGATTTCAAGCAAGCCTTTGACAGCTTAACAAGACCCGACCTAATAGAAGACATGGAAAAGCTAGATATAGGCCTACCAATGAAACTTATAAAACTTACGAAAATGACAATGGAAGGATCGACTGCAGCAGTTATTACAGATAACGGTATCACCAAAAATATAGAAATAGCAAGTGGAGTACGACAAGGTGACTCTCTATCAACGTCATTATTTAATGTCGCAATAGAAGGAACAATAAAAGCTACAGAAATAAAAGGTACAATTATAACATCGACGTCGCAACTTGTGGCGTATGCTAACGACATAGCATTAATTAGCAGAAACCTGAACAGTTTAAAGGAAGAATTCACGAAGTTATGCAAGGAAGTATCCAAAAGGGGTTTAGAAATAAATCAAAACAAAACAAAATACCGAATACGCTCAAGAAAAAATCCAGTTAATGTGACGTGTCTGACACAGAAAGAGGAAGAAAGATTGAGGATCATAAAGAGGAAAATAATTCGGAGGATAGCAGGCCCACTAAACTTAGGTAATTTAGAAAACTCATGAACCACGAAGTAGGAGGACTTCTAAAAGGAGAAGACATCGTCTGATTTATCAAGGCACAGAAACTAAGATGGATGGGACATATAAAAAGGAGAAATCCAGAAGCCGTCATCAAGAAAATTTCCAAATGGAGACCTGTATCAGGCAGACCACGAGGAAGACCCAAAACTAGATGGGAAAACCAGATAGTCGAGGACATTAAGAAGATGGGAGTCAGAGAATGGGTAACCATAAGCAAAAACAGGAACGAACGGAGAAAAATTGTAGAAGATGCCAAGTCACACAACTAATAGGGCTTTTCATCGATTGTCATTTGCTTTGAGCTTCTGTCATATGTTGTAGAATCTGTGTATACTATTAATATACACGGATTATACGACATATGACAGAAGCTTGAATCAAATGACTGTAAATGAAAAGCCCTATTGTAAAACCAGAGGTTTTAACAATCAATTTTCTGTGCTTAACGATATACACTCAACGACAGAAAATTATTTTGTCCCTGTACATTTAGTTTCAGAACCTCTTTATTCAAATAGTTTTTTTCTATTACTGCCGAATAAACCGCAACCTTAATTTATTAAAATTATTAATTAATTTATAGTGAACGAAAGGCCAGAAGCTACAATTAAATTATTATTTATCCATAAATGTTGCACCATAATAATTAGATTTCATTTTTATGGTTCAATAAAAAGAAAATTATTTATTTGTAGGCAAGTAATTTTTCTATTACAAGGTCTTGGATTCCGGTTGCTTCCGGTCAATAACCAACAATGATTAACCCAGGTTCAACTTAACTGGTACTGGTACTAATTTGGTGCCAAGGCGAAGTCACTTGCTAGTGCATTGTTCATTGAATGATATCCGCCATAATTAGCAAAACTGTTGATAATTTTAATAACAATAAAATATTTATATTTGTTTTTATGGTGGTACATCTCAGTAGACCACCAATAATATACCATCATAAAGCTTGATAATGACATTCCATCCAGGGTTTAGCCAAGGTCGAAAACTGAACTTCCGTGCTAAAATTTCGTTTTAAAAATTGAATAATATCGAAGAGAACGACAGTTCTCACTAGTGGCGCACATCCAGCTGCATGCGACACTATATTATTTTATATATGCGAAATTTTCGATTCTATCAAACTGACTAAATTAGAAAATTGGCAAAATAATATCTTAAAGTTTAGGAAAATACCAGGCAATCAATATGTCAACCATACATTTTGGTCCAGGGGTTGGGAGCTTTACGGCAATCATCACTTGGGGTCTGTACTTTGTTCTCGTCCCCAAAACTCCCAAAAATTTCAAAAATTTTAGTCCGAACTCTGCGGATTCTGATATAATATCATTATCTTTCCAACTAATTATGTATGTCTAATTTTTAAAATCGGTTGTATTGTACCATTCAAAAGTTACCGAGCTCAGAAATTTGACTCAATTTCTATTTGAAAAGGGGAAAATGTTTCTATGTATGTGGAAAAGTTACATAGATCTCAATTTTTTTTCTATGTTTTCAGAGGGGATCGGAGTGGATTCAGAATCGCTATAGTTTGTGACTTTTGATCATACATAAGCCAGATGTAACACTGGGTTGGTACAATACGGTATATTTTTTCGGGGTATGTATTCTAAGTTCAAAGAGAAACAGGAAAACCGCGAATTCACCAAATTAATAGCGCTTGAGTTAACCTTCCGATGACCAACCTTTTTTGTTACACGGATGACCAAGGGGGGGGGGGGGGGTGGAATGACTCCAAAAATGACTCCAGTTCAAAAATGTCACAAATGACAATTAACAAAAAAATAAAGTATTTTTTTTTAATTTTAATTTTTTTTTGTCATGGACTTTATGTCATTCAGCCAGTCACAACATGAGTATTAGTGTCATGTGTAGTGTGTATGTTGAGTAAGTATCTTGTTATTTTGCACAGTCGACGTCATTAGCGTAAAACTACTTGTAATTACACATAATAGACGCTATTTTACTAAACATCAACTTCAGAATATATTTTTTATTCGTAAAATATAGGGAATTTTTTTTATTTCAAAATATGAGGATATCTAGAATGATATTAAAGTCAATTAAAAAAATTATGAGTTAAAAATTAAAAATACTTTTGAATTTATCAAAGAAAAACATACGCTGGGGTCACAATTTCCCCCGCTTGGTCATCCGAAGGTTAAGCTTTCAAATGGTGTCTAAGTCGTCAGGATTGGCCATACACACGACTCAGTATACCCGAAAACCTGAAAAATTGAACTTTGAAAATTTTGGTTTTTCGACAATTACTCAAAGTTTCAACCTAAGAATTGTGTATACCTGATATCTCGAAAAAGTCAAATTTTTGAGTTATAGGCTTCATAAGTATGATCAAATCCATTTCCTATAGAAAAGACTGTTTCTCGAGCTTACTAAATCCTATAATACCTTCAGTTATCATATTTGACCTGGATGCATCAGACATTACTTGTCAAAACCTTTCAAACATGTTTAGAGATCAAAATCGGTTAAACCGTTTAGATGTTATCGAGCTACGAAAGTATAATTCATTTAACCATTACCGCCGAAATGGTCTAGTTGCACTGTTTACGACACCAAATTTAATAGAGAAATACGAGTTCATTTGTCAGCCTTCGCCTTCCCAATTTTTTTTTTAATATCTATCCCTAATAGAGAAAACATCTACTATAGGTACATTTGATATCCACAAATTATATTGAAACAAAAGGTATTGGAATGGATATGAACTCGAATTGCCCTATGATAAGTTTAGTGTCGTAACCACGTAAAAAACTTAGGTTAACTCCTGATACAAGAAAAAAACCGCTAAACGCCGTAAAAATGAGTGGCGCATACAATACATCTAGACTATTTATTATCACTCACAGGAAGCCAAGATATAAACATTGTATTGGGGGATTTCAATGCCAAGGTTGGAAGAGGTAGTGAAGAAGATGTCGTTGGCAAGTTTGGTTTAGGAACGAGAAACGACCGTGGAGATAGAATGATTAGATTTTGTGTAGAAAAACAATTAGTAATTTCCAACACTTTTTTTGACTTGCCTAAGCGACGACTTTACACCTGGAAATCTCCTATGGACACTTACGGAAGAATAGTAAGAAATCAAATTGATTATATCTGTATATCAAAAAGATATAGAAATGCTATCTTGTCCTCCAAAACATATCCAGGAGCGGATGTACCCTCCAACCACAACTTACTAGCAGCTAAAGTATTACTTAAATTTAAAAAGATTAAAAAACCCAAAATATCTCCTAGGATCAGCAAAGATAAACTTTCAAATGCGGAAGTGAAAGAAATAGTAACCGATAAATTAGAAGATCAGTTTCAGAAATTGGGAAATAAAAATTCAGAAGAACAATTATGGGAGTCATGCAAAGAAACATTGGAAAAAGTCCAAGAAGACCATCTAATGGAAAATCAGCGTAGGAATAAGCAACAGTGGATGACAGAAGAGATATTGAATTTAATGGATGCAAGAAGAAAATATAAGAATGCTAATCTGACAGAATACAAAAAGCTAAACAGTATGATTCGAAGAAAAATAAGATCAGCTAAATCAGAGTGGCATAAACAACAATGTAAAGAAATTGAGAACTACGAGCGTATCTATGACGCATTCAATATGCACAAAAAACTGAAAGAAGTTGCAGGACTGAATAAAAAATGTAATCCTCCACTAATCGAAGATAAAAACGGAAAAATTATAATCGATATCGAAGGTCAACTAATACGATGGACAGAATATATAAAGGAATTATTCGATGATGAAAGAAGCGAACTAGAAACGCTAAATGACATAAGCGGTCCTCCAATATCTAAGGAAGAAGTGCAATACGCTATAAAGAACGCAAAAAACGGGAAGGCGATCGGACCAGATGGGATTTACGTAGAAACACTAAAGCTTTTAGGTGTCGAGGGCATTAAGATACTTACGAAATTGTTCAACTTAATCTATGAAAGCGGAAAAATTCCTAAAGATTGGCTTAAATCCTCATTTGTTGTACTACCAAAAAAACACAGAGCCACAAAATGCAGCGACTATCGCACCATCAGCCTAATGAGTCATGTATTGAAAACGTTTCTTAGAATCATTCATCAAAGAACATATAGAAAAATTGAGGAAAGAATCTCAAGTACTCAATTCGGTTTTCGCTGTGGCCTTGGAACGCGTGATGCACTATTCGCAACCCAAGTTTTAATTCAGAGATGCAGAGATGTAAATCATGACGTTTTCATGTGCGCGATTGATTTTGAAAAGGCCTTTGATAAAGTTCGCCATGAAAAAATGCTACATATTCTCAAAACTACCGGTCTGGACGGTAGGGACATTAGAATAATCGCAAATTTGTATTGGGGCCAGGCTGCATGTATTAGGGTTGCGAATCAGTGCTCTGAAGAAGTAAAAATCAAGCGCGGAGTTCGACAAGGCTGTATATTGTCACCAATGTTGTTTAATCTTTACGCTGAAACAATCTTAAATGAAGTCTTGGAAAACGCAAAAGAGGGAATACTCATTAATGGTATGCTTATGAACAATATCAGATACGCAGATGACACCTTGTTGCTGACTGGATCAATTGAACATCTTCAAGCGTTATTGAATCGAATGGTGGCATTCTGCGCGATATATGGACTCAAACTCAACGCAAGAAAAACAAAGTTTATGGTTATTAGTAAACAGGCAGCCGTAAATAATAATAACTATAACGTAACAATCGGTAATGACTCAATTGAACGAGTAAGTAATCTTGTATATCTGGGTACTCATATTAATGAAAGCTGGAACCCTAGTACAGAAATAAAAAGTAGAATTGCCAAAGCAAGAACAAGTTTTATGAAATTTAAGAAAATCCTGTGCAGTCATGATCTAAATTTGGAACTTCGCATAAGAATGGTCCGATGTTATATATTCCCAGTACTACTTTACGGGGTTGAAGCATGGACACTGACAGAATCGCTTTTAAAAAACCTAGAAGCATTTGAAATGTGGATCTACCGCCGTATTCTGAAGATCAGTTGGGTAGAAAGAGTCACAAACGAAAGGGTTTTGCAACGTTTGAATAAAAGTTGCGAAGTAGTGAACACGGTTAAAAGGCGCAAATTGGAATACTTTGGTCATATAATGCGTCACCCAGAAAAATATGACATACTTCACCTTGTCATGCAAGGTAAAATAATGGGAAAAAGAAGTGTGGGCCGCCGTACAACTTCTTGGCTTAAAAACCTACGCCAATGGTTTGGGGAAACTAGCACTGAACTATTTCGTGCGGCTGTAAATAAGACAATGATTGTTAATATGCTGCACAACATGAGAGCCAACGATCGACAAGCGGTCTCGGCACCTTAAGAAGAAGAAGCATACAATACGGAAAGTATTTCAGTAGGAGTGAAAGTATACTTGGGCAAGATTAAATAAAATTCAGTTCTAGATATCTGACTTTTATTCTTGTTTATTATTATCGTTCCCTGGTACGTTAACTTTTTTGGTTTTATATCTCCTTTACAATTTTTACTTAAGTTTTCTTAAATTTTGTTTGACATTTTCTAAACATCTTTTACAAGGATTGTTTAATATAAACAAATCTTTGGCACGGAAAATAATTCTTGACAAATACAGGGTGTTTGGTAGTTCGATGAAAATTTTTTAAGGGATAATAGGGGACGCCATTTGCAATATTTTTTGCTAATAATGTATCGCTCAAACTGTTAAGGTTTCCGAAATAAAGTTAAATTTGTCAATATTCGACAACCGTCTATTTCACGTTTAAAAATTTTCTAGGCGTACTACCTCCCTGTTTTACGAATTGAACAAAAATGTAAACCTACAACACTGACTCTTCGCATACAATTTCCATCAGCTATCGTCATTCTCTGAACGCATAACAAACAAAAACAATATACCTGCTATGCTAACAAACAATCTACCTGCTATGAAGTGGTTTATTTTGGTTTATAAACATGGTTATTGTATGCGTATGAAAGGTGCGCTTTACTGTTTTGACATCCGAATTATGTTTGGAGTTGTATTGACAACGAAGGGTTTTTGCAATCTGAGCAAGTAATACGTAAGGTATTTTGTATGTCAGGGAAGTATCTCGCTTAGATAATTATTTTTAAAAATAAAATAGACGAGCAGCCTTATTTTCGAATATTGACAACTTTAACTTTATTTCGGAAACCGATACATTAACCGTTTGAGCGATACATTATTAGCAAAAAATGTTGCAAATGGCGTCCCCTATTATCCCTTAAAAAATTTCCATCGACCTACCAAACACCCTGTATAATATGTCTAGAATTATTACCACAACAATTAAGGAACATATTCTATTGTTTGCTATTTATACCCTTAAAGAATTATTGAGGCTATTGCTCGAAGAATTCTTTTACGACATTTTGTACTTCTTTGTCCGACTGAAAACAATTACCTTTAACGGCTTTTTGGTGACTCAAGGATATGTAAATCGCAAAACAATTGATTGAGACTATAAGATGTATCTTCTTATTCCCTCCGTGTCTTTCGTCGTAAACTTTCTTTCACTAGATTGGCAACATAAGGCCACCTATTTTAGTCGTATACCAATTTATGAAGAATGACACCACGGGATAGCTTTGCTAGACATTTTTGTCTCATTGCTTGATAGAACTCGTAAAGTTTTAGTATACATGCTTGCATTGAATATGCACTCTAATTTCTACAAACTTTATAGGTCTGGATCCCGCGTATGAAAAAAAAGTTAATTAATAGCAAGCTGAAAATTTGTTAATAGCTTAAGGGTATCTAGTCGGATAAACTTTGATATATGGAAACACTGGAACAGGGGCAGTTTTAATTGTGGAACAGGTTAAAAATTTGGAACGGTCACACCACGAAAACGGCACACTTATTTTGTCCGACAGAACAGACTTAAACTCTCCGAACAGAGATTAAACTCTCATGCAAAAATCAGACTGCTATTTATCACCGGTCATAATTCCTGTCATTTGACATATTCTACATGTTCCACGCATTAAAACGCCCATTTGGTGATAAATAGCGGTCTGATTTTTGGATGAGAGTTTAATCTCTGTTCGAAGAGTTTAAGTCTGTTCTGTCGGACAAAATAAATGTGCCGTTTTCGTGGTGTGACCGTTCCAAATTTTTAACCTGTTCCACAATTAAAACTGCCCCTGTTTCAGTGTTCCCATATATCAAAATTTATTCGATTAGACACCCTTAAGATATTAACAAATTTTCAGCTTGCTATTAATCAACTTTTTTTTCATACGCGGGATCCAGACCTATTACTATAAAGATGTGTCATATGGTCGAAAAAAAAAATTATAACACTACCTTGCTTGCAGAAAATTGGTCTCTGTGGTAGCGTAAAATTTTCGTATTTCCATTGCATCGATGATAGTTGGATGGTGCAAAATAATTACACCATGGAAAATTCCTCTCCAGCAGTTATTGACGAAAGAAATAAATTACCTACAACATTGCCTACGTAATAAATTAGATATGTTATACATTGGATAAATGGTGATTAACGTAACTAAAAAGTTCAAAATATTTCTCAAAAAATAATTTTACGCACTTTACAATAAGATATTTTTTATTAATTGTTCATCAGGAGTGTTTGTTATGGGAAGACGAGCGATCGGGCTTCATTAATAACTAAAAAAACATGTTTTAAAATACAACATGTCCAAAATACTTATCGAGAACTGATAGAATAATGTTTGAAGTGGAATTTAAGTACTTCGTAGTTTCAAAAATGATATTTTTTTCTTGTTTTTGAGCCTTGAAAATCGTCATCTTTTGCCTCGAAATTGCCCTTTTAGATGTATAAAAAACGGCATTTTTAGATGATTTCAGATTAATTACAAAATGAATTTATAATTCATTATAGTCAGAAAAAAATTAGATCGGGAATCCTTGTTTCTTAAAATAGTAGGGGAGGAAAGTATGCTAAATGTGCAGTCACTAGAGCGCTTTGGGGACCTATTGGGTAGTGAACAGTAGGTTCTAAAACCAAAAAAAGTTAAGTAAAGTTTTCCATTTTAGTGGTGGCTTTCTATTTTTAATTTAACTTTCCATTTCCAACAATCGTTTTTTCCGATTATAGCGCCATTTATGCATAATTCGAAAAAATGTTTCAAATAAATGTGACTTATTTTTAGGTAAGGAATCCCAATCTGCAATATGGGGGCTTCCATTTAAAATTTTAAAGTAATCCCGCACCCCATCTCCCTGGGGGGTCGTGTTTGGTGCCATTCGATTGATTTTTCAAACATATTGAAGAAGTGCATTTTCCAGTTTTTCGATCTGATGTTCATTTCGCGGAATATCGCGGGATTCGTATTTTTGGACAAATATTGAGCACGTATTTTTTAGTTTTTAGATCTATCGTTCATTTCGTGAAATATTCGCATTTTTCTTGTGAAACTTTGTGACCCACCCATTTCCTTACGCTCGGCACAAATCGTCAGATTTTTGAAATGTACAATGTTTTGCATGTACTTAACTTACCTTATCTTAATCTGACGATTTCGAGTTTTTTTAAGCATACATTTTCTTTTTCGGCCCCCCTTAACGAACTCCCCTGTGTTTAGAGCCAATATATGGTAGAGGTATATCTACAGCAGGGGTGGGCAAATACTTTTAAGTGCGGGCCAAAATGAAATTTTCAAAATGTTTCCCGGGCCGGAGGACTATATATCACGTACGCATTCTGCGCTTTGTACACGCGAATGTTTTTGGTGGAACTTTTTCACTACCAAGAAATTTTTTTGAAAAAAATTCTTCTTCTTCGTTTTTTTGTATAAGCAGGACTCTGTTTTTCAATGTGCCTCCAGTAAGTTGTCGTTCCATTGTTTTCATTGTCTTCCCACTGATCGTCTTCCTATTGGGAAACCGTCTGTCGCTGTCCTCTATTTGTTGTAATTCGGCTTACGTGGTCATTCTATTCTACTCTTCTGCTTCGTATCCAGTTATTAATGTTCTCCACCTTGCATCCTGTCCTATTTCTGTACTTCTAGCTCTGTCCCATAGTGTCTTACCATCGATTTTTCGAAGGGTTTTCATCTCCACTGTTTCAAGTAATCTTTTGGTTCTCTCTGTGTCATGTGTTTTTACCGCGTATGTCATTATTGGTCTGATGAATGTTTTGTAAGTTCTGCCTTTCATTTCTTTCCGATATTTTTATTTCTCCATATTGTGTCATTCAGGCAACCTGCGGCTCTGTTTGCTCTTTCACTTGATCTTCCACTTCTGTTTCGAGCTTTCCGTAGCTAGATAGTGTGATGCCTAAAACGTCATCACTTGTTCTATTATCTAACCCTCCAGCTCTAATTTACCTCTTATTTGATTTGCTGTTGAAATTAACATGTTAAATTATCTGGCGGTTTCATTAAATTGGTGCAGCATATTGTTGTAAATCATCTTCACTCTGAGAGATTAGTATTATTTGCATAGCAGATTATTTTAAGTTATTTTTCTGCCATTTGGTATCCCTTTTTAGTTCTTACTCTTTTTATTATTTCATCCATGATCAGGTTGAACATTAAAGGACTCGGGAAATCCTCCTGTCTTATCCCATTGAGCCAGCTTCAGTTGGGTCAGTTAGTTCACCTTCCCCTTTTATTTTTATTCTGGAAGATGTTTTCGATCGTTGACAAAAATACTATAAGTATCATTTTAAAACAAACAAAGACTGTTAATAATAGATAATAATAGTAATAATACATTGTCTTACTATTGTGTACATGTACATGCAAATAATTTGTGACGAGTAAAATATGTCACGTAATTTTTAAAGAAATATGGTCCATTGTATTATTCATAACAAGGATTCAGATACAAAATGAAGATATTGAACAAGTGGACAAACGGATTCTGTATTGCGGAAGAGTAAAGAGTTAAATTCGATCAAGAATACGGCATTCAAGAGCAGCCTTTTTGAAGATGAAATTTCTGAGTAACCAAAGACTCAATCTGCAAATTCGATATCGCATGGAAATCATTCTTTATGGTGCGAAGATTGGACTGTTAATGTTGACTTAACAAGAAAGCTGGAAGCTTTTAAAATGTCACTTTTTAGGAGAATTTTGAAAATACCATGGACTGATCATATTACAAACGAAATGGTGCTACACAGAATGAAAAGAGACAGAAAATTTTTGACTATCTTTAAAAGGAGAAAGATATCATATTTTTAGCACAGAAATGATAAGTATGAGCTGTTGCAGCTGATTATAAAGGGTAGAATCGAAGGAAAAAGGGTAGACGACAAATAAGCTGGCTGAAACCAAAACATCACTGCCTCGAAGAGTGAGAGTAGTGCCCATTCAATTATATATAGTAAAGTAGGGATATGGTTACAGCTGTTCGAAATTATTGTACTCTCTATTATTTATATAATTAACTATTTAGATGGGAAATAAGCCACAATTAAAGTGAAAAAATAATTTTATTGATTATTTTTTGATGATTTTAACTTCCAATCGTATAGTAAGATATTTGATCACGTGTTTAATTCTGTCGCAATCAGATTAAAATTATACTGAGAATTATCTACTGTAGAAAATTACCGATAGAATATTTTTAAGTAGATTGTTTCTGTTTAATGGCAACCAGTTTCCTAGTTTTGACAACTGCCACATTTAAGAAAATATCCATAATATACGTATTAAAAAATAATCTTAAGAATATCACACGACAGTAAGAATAAATAAGAAAATAATGTTTCATTTTTACTCAAATTTGTTGTCATTGGGCAATAGCCACTCGAGCCCTGCGGACAACAAATTTTCGAAAAACGGTCGCATTATTTTCAATTTATTCTCACTCTCTTGTGATATTATACCCGATAATAATATTGATAATATTTTCACCTTAATTGTGGCTCATTTCCCATCTAAATAGTTAATTATAAAAATGCCACAAGGAAATAGCTTCAGAAAAACATTATTTATATATTTCATTATTTATATGAACACTACGCACACTAATACCGGTAATTTCAACAAAATCTCATAAAAGAGATTAAAAAAAATCCTTGTATGTTTTTTCAACGGGCCGGATAAAGTAAGCGAAAGGGCCGGATGCGGCCCGCGGGCCGGCTTTTGCCCACCCCTGATCTACAGGGTACCAGGTTTCTCCCCATGTGAGAATCTGACGCGCTCGAGTTACTTCAAAAATCCCCGCTTGGGCTCCCCTGCCATAATTGAAGCGCTTATTATATAAAGGGTATGTCCACAATACCTAGTTTTGAGAAAAACGAAAAAACTATTTAGTTTAGAAACTTGATGACCTATCAAATTTTGTTCTACAGCTAAAATGTAGAAGGAGACTAGTAGAGTGACATGTGATACAGCAGACTTGGCTTTGAAAACTACTAAGGCCAAAAAGTCATTTTAAAGGCTGGGACTTGTTTCCTTCATACAACAAATGACGAAGATACGTCCTAATGCTGCTTCTCTACAGTTAAATTCTTAATTTATTTATAAAAAAAGGTTTATTATTACAAACAAGACCTAAAATACATCGTAAAACTAACTAACGTAAGCTAACTGAAGTAATAAAATAAACGACACTGTAAACAAAATGACACAAACGATGGTGGCACCACAAGAATCATTGTATAAAGGTAATGAGTCCTGGACTAGTTCCCTTGATACGCTCAACAACAATTTTATCGTGCGATATTTTGCGTACGGTGAGAGATACAAATTTCCTTTATAGACTCATCGATCCGTCGACGTTTGTGTAACAAAATGTATATATCGCTTTAATTTCGGAGAGAAGTGGACTTATTCCCTTCATACAATAAGCGATTCAATTGTTAAAATTCTAAATTATGTATCCAATAATTCTTATCCATTAAATAGAATGGCGCAAATCGACCTTTTGTCGTATGTGAAACTATAAATATTTCTTCATTACCTAGAACTGACTTCATGACAAAATATTAATTTTTTAGCAAATTATTTTATCGGAAACAATAACTTTGTATTATTTGAAAAAGGTGTATTATTAACAAATCTATTATATTTATTGTCTTGCTAATAATGATTTGTTATATTGATTATTATTAGATTTGCTTTCAATGACAGCGCTTTTTATTGGTAATTATGTATTACTAATAATTACAACTTGTAAATAAAATATATAATTATTTGACACCTAACAATTAAAACTCTTAAATTTGAAATTAAAATTTTTTATTTAAGGAAATTCTACAGTTTGAAGTCATATTGTAATTATAGGATCAGTATTTACTATAATTTACATAATATATTTCGCATTTTACGTATGAGAGAGATTGTTACTTATATTGCATTCAATAAGTGTACGTCATTCAATTCATTTTTTATTTTGATTATGCTAATACATTATAAATACGAAAATGCCCGTCACAGTTCAGACGAGAATTTTAGTTATTAACAAATATGTGTCAAAAATTGCAGTTTTTTTCGTTTAAATCGCTAAAGGTACAAATAGGATAATTAAATATCTTATTTAGAGTATGTATTCATATTTTAGTAGATGAGCAAAGGTTCAAAATGGCAGTTTTCTAATTTTGGTATGATCATTTTTGCTTCGCTAATTGCAAAATAAAACTAAAATTTAGAAAATAAAAAATTTGCTATAACTTTTGCGAAAATGAACTTAACACTTTGATATTGCATTAAAAGTTAAGACAACCAGTACGTATCATATACAAAAAAAGAATGTGTGTACTTTGTACGCACGTAAGAAGTTATACTTCTATTATATGATTTCAACGAAATCAATATACTTTAAACAGTTTCTCTACTTTCCAAAAATTTTTATTAAAACAATACCAAAAATTAAAAATATAAAAGAATAAAACACACACAAACACATTGAAAAATGCCACAAATGATTTCTGAACAATAATTGTTGCCAACAATTTTAATTAAATACGCATTTTCTGAAAAAAATTATATAATAATATACTTAAAATCATAAAATCTATAAAAAAATATCAACTTGCTTGGGGCTTAAACCCACTTCTCGTATATCGCGCCGTACGAAATCGAAGCGATTTCCCACTGCACCACATTCGCGTATACGTCATGTGGGAATATACACAAACATATACACAAATAATATAGAAACTCTGCGGCACTACATGGGGGTCCACAGCATCAACATTAAGATCCTCTGCTCTTGGCCTGATATATCCGGTGGCAGAATACTGTGCTGCAGTGTGGCTAAATAGCAGGCATACCCACCTGGTCGACACCCAACTAAACCGTACTATGCGTATGATAACAGGCACAATTAAGCCCACCCCTACAATGTGGCTACCTACTCTTAGTAATATAGCACCACCCAACCTACGCCGCGAACATGCATTGGTTAAAGAAATAACATAATAATGGACATTCGCCAGCTTCTAGTCCACAACGACATCCCCGATATTCTTGGAAACCGTCTCCGATCCAGGTTACCCCCTCTACAATCTGCTCAAGCGCTGCAGCAATCCAACTTTGACTTAAATACCCGATGGAGAGAAGATTGGGAAAGTAGGACAGATCCGCATTACCATAGTCTACCGGACATCATAGGGAAACCTGGCGAATTTGAACGTCCCCGTAAGATTTGGGCAGCCCTTAATCGAATTCGAACAAACTGTGGAAGATGCGCCGACTCCCTCCACAGATGGGGTAAACTCCCCTCGCCTTCTTGTGACTGCGGCGCTGCAAGACAGACGATCAGTCACATTGTTCAGGACTGCCCACGCAGAGCATACACAGGCGACCCTATAGACTTTGTAATGGCAACCGAAGGGTCAATCGAATATATAAAAAAATTGGACATCTGTTTGTGATGCATTGTATAATGCATAAATCTAAATATATGCTGTGATATACTTAAGCCATAGACTAAATAAATAAATACACAAACTAAACGTTTACACCATAAACTTTTTGACATTTTGTTTATTTATATGAATTTAATCAAATTATTAGTTTGATTTAGGTCGAATTAAAATACAGTAAGAAAACGATATATTGGATGAAGATTTGTAGAAAGTTTGTTCGTACTCAGATTATGTAAATTAAAGCATTGCCTACTAATAGGTAACTACATTATTTTGTTTACATTTTCCAAATAGATAGGTATTGAAACTATTAGGTATTTCCAACTGAAACATTTAGAATTACGTACCTGCGGCTTTTCAAAACTATTTAAAAAGTCACTATAATTATAAATTTGATTTTACTTCTGTCCTCACAACAATAAAAACTAATATATACAATATTTTTGTTTACCGATAACCTCCATATTGAACAATTATTGACAGATCATTTCAACACCCAATCAGAGTCCGTATAACGACTAATACCATACTGTCGGTGTGCGCATGCGCGGAGATTAATAAAATTTCACCCTTAGATCGCGTCTAAAGAAGTATAACTTCGAAAATTTCAAGACGATTCGTCAATTAGTTTATCCCAAAGAGCTTTTTTTGCAATGTTATTGTTCAGAAAATACTAATTATACAGCAACTATGTGGAAACACGTAAAAGAACAACACTTGTATTTTCAAAGCATTTAAAAAAATTAATAAAAAGTCATTTTTATCACCCCGAAAACATTTTACTTCAGTAGAGTCATTTTTGGCTTAAAAACAATTTGAATAGCTTTGTTTATTGACTAGTTTTTCTGGGTAAAATATGGAGGTCCTTATTGTAGAATGAATGGTTAAAAAACGTAAAATACGAATACTAGTTTTTTTGTTTTTTTAAAAAGGGTGACAACTTTTAAAAGTTTTAACCAATCCTATATTATAGGAAATTTAATTTCAACTTTTATGTTAGTGCAAATGTTCTCAGAAGTGAATACTTTTAAAGTTATAATCAAAAAACCAAGAAAAATATCGAATTCTCCTTAATTTTTTGATTATTTAAACAATGTTCCGGACCTTTTTGAGTGGGGTATTATTATATGAGTTAATTCCAAGCAATTTCTGCAAAAAAATATGAGTCAACTCTCAACGTCTATCTCAAAACAGATGAGCCTTGGACTAATGGTCGAATTTTGGAATGTGAACGCCATGATTTGCTCACACGAACTGCCACGTGTGTGTGTCGTTGTGTGTCGTTTGGATGCTTTTCTTTTGTATAATATTCTGGATTGGGTTTGTTCTGTTTTAGGTGATTTAACACCTCTTCAGGACGTATCTTATCTCGATATCTAACTGCCACGTCAATTGGACGGCGCTCTTATAAGAGAGCACCGGATGCATCTCTGGATGTCTCTTGCGGTTACGTTGCTACGACGTTTCGTACCTTTTAAGTTGTACAATGTGAAAACCTATGTGGAAAAAGTGGTAGAGGATGAAGAATTTCTTGGCTTCACAACCAACCAAATAGTTTAACTCGACCACTACCGGACTTTTCAGGACATCAGTCAACAAAGCCAAAATATCCAAGATAGTGCCCATCATCCGTCACGGGTAAGCACCACAAGAAGTTAAAATTATTTAACGAAAATGGTAACGCATTAAAACAACAGTAAAAGAAAACTAATACGCAAATATCCTAATGAGCCCAAAAGCAAATGACCTGTTCCTCCCTGTAATAAAAAATACAATTACATTCAAATTATTAAAGAAGAGAACTTGTCACATCCGTTTTGATGCATGTCACGGTATGTGGCAAGGTTGGCTAAAACAAAAGATGGAAATCCTAAAGAAAACTGAACCTTTAGTAATGACAAAGACAAGGACACTGCTTGTGCAATGCAACAACAATTTTCTCAGTTTTGGTACCTACCGTGAATAATTATTATGCATTAAATATTAATATTAGACTAAGTAGTTTTATTCGTATTATTACTCGATTATCTGTAGTGGTTTGGCATAACTTGATATGTACGTTATTTGCTAAAATAAGAATATTTGCTTGATATGTTATATAACATGTCTTCAAGTTGATATAATTTGATATGTCTGTGACGAAGGTACAACCTTTAAAAATGAGAAAGACAATATCGTCCCTACCATTTCCAACTATCGAATGTGAAAAATCAGGTTTTTCATATTCGATACCTTGTCCTCGCATTATACGTGATACATCTTGTGGCAAATTCTCGCTATTTTAACTTGATTAGGAGCGCGGGAAATATGCTGTTTAAACCATCGAATATGAACATTTTTCCATTTGGTTGACTGCAAACTGAAGAAAATGGTATATTCGATACTATGGTTTTGTATAAATATAACTAAAGGTATATTTGTACAACGCTAAATGTCGAATGTGACACATTAGACCGGGAGATATTAACAGGAATTCAACCACGATTTTCTGAGTCCTGCCCTTTGCAATACTGGAAGGTTAGAAAAGGTACTTACAATTTATGGAACAATCCACAGGTTTTCTGTGACACTTTTATCTTAAAATTAGATTTTCCATGAGGAAAAAATGGGCAGTTGCGATGAATTTTTGAGTCCTGCCATATCCATAGAATGACAGGATACCGTCAATTTTATGAAGGAAATTTTTTGGGCAGGAGGGTTGCAAAAGGACTAAGGGAGTATATAGATATACAAACATGTAGTGAAAATAATGAAATTTTCACAATTTTCTGAGTCCTGCCAACTTAATAAATTAAACATAATTATTTGAAAATGATCGACAAAAATGTTGGCATGACGTCTCCTAATGTTTAACTGCACTTGTCCCTTGGAAAATTCTGTGGAAAATTTTCACGCTGGTTCCGTGATTTCCTAAGCCATAAAATAAATGTTATTATAAAATAAATAATTTAAGTAGACATTATTCAAAATGGCAGGATGTTTAGTTACACCTTTTTTAGTATACATAGTTAAAAAATGTGTAAGAAAATTCGTGGAAACTTACACGATCTTCTGAGTCATGCCATGTTGCACATATCTCAAGAATGTTAATATAAAGCTATTTAAAAAGAGGCAGGATGGTTGTGTAGATATTTCGGATATAAAATAAAAATTTTAAGTCTGTAAAATTTTTGCAGGTTGTTATACAAACATGTTCATACCACCACAATTTTCTGAGTCATGCCATGTCAAATATGCTTAAAAAACACTAAACTAAAACCGTTTACAACTACAACGTGGCAGGATAACCGCAAAGATATTTAATACATAAAAATTCATTTTTATATCGTTAAAACAATCGTACGGTATTAAATATTATTTTTCTACGAGCGTGCAAAAATGTCTACTTTCGCGCACGCATTTTAGTTCAGAAAGTTTCACTTTTCCGCACGCGTGTTACTTTTCCGCACGCGTGTTACTTTTCCGCACGCGGTTTTTACCTTTCCGCACGCGTGTTAATTTAGATATGTTAATATGGCTTTAAAGTAATTATAATACATGCATTAAACTAATGTTTAGATATTATTTACTAATTTATTTCAAATATATCTTATTGTGTTCGTGTTTTAATGAAATTAACGCGACAGTTCCATGAACTAAAATTATTTTGACATAATATTCGAAAGTCAAATCGGTAGACAATAACAGTCGTTTTGAATCATCGTCATGGAAACCAAGATCGTCGTCATGCTAACTAATTATATTAAAATTTGGTTTTGACAACCTTGTCAAAGAATTAATTTGTGTATGTATTTTCATATTAATTAAATTAATTGATTCAGATTTGGTAATTTTTTAAAGACTCTTAGAAAAAATATTGTTCCTAACTCTTGCAGAAAGTCTCTTTTCCGCACTCGACTGCTTGCCGAACTCCCGCTTCGCGTCGTTCGGTAAACTGCAGTCGCGTGCGGAAAAGAATGACTTTCTGCACTTGTTAGGAAAATAACTATTTCCTGAGTAATGTCTCGGATTTTTACACACCTTTCAAATCTAATACCAAACTGTAACATCTTTATTTTAAGCGATTAGATCATATTATCTGTATCTAAGTAAACGTAATAAAAGCAATAGGAAGAAAATCAATAATTTTACAATTAATTGGTTATAGTAGGGATTGTACCTATTATACAGGGTGTCCAGAATCTCTTCTAACAGACGAAGCCCGGAGATTCCTCAGATAATTTTAAGAAAATTTAACTCAATTCACCTAGTCCAAAAAGGTTTCCTAAGGAAGCTAGAGCTCTTTAAGGAGGGCGTATAGTAACTAGTTTTTTTAAAATAGCTCCAGAACACTTCTATTTAGAAAAATGTAAACTGGTACAACTATTTATCTTCCATAGATAAATCGATTCCATCAATTGTCAATTTTTAGTACCGGTCATAGGCGTCCGTTTAGGGTAGGGAAGCGGATATTTTATCGGATAACTTTTCTGTGTTTAACTTTTAAGCATTTTTGACACTGGATTGTTAAACTATGGGGTATTCTTGTATTGAAAGGTACTCTTGCTTTAAGTCGCCGCGCGCCGTGTTCTTGAAAAATCAATTTGAAAAATTTTTCGGTTTTTGAATTAAAAAATAAAAATTAAAATATTTAGAAAAACGAAAACTGGTACGTTTATTCTATTCTAGAGATGAATCGATTTTATCATTTGTGAATTTCTAATATCGGTCATAGGCGTCCGTCTTGGGTAGATTAACGAAATCTCATGACTTGCTTTAATTTTTAAGCATCTTTAACAGTAGAGTATTAAATTATGAGGTATTCTAGTACTAAAAGTTAGTCTTGCTTTAAGTCGGTAAATACACCGTTTTTTTATTTTTTTTCTTAAATTCAAAACACGAAAAATTTTAAAATTGATTTATCTAGAAAGCGGTGCATTCTACCGACTTATAGCAAGGGTACCTTTTAGTACTAGAATACCTCACAATTTAATAATATACTATTAAAAATACTTAAAAGTTAAAGACAAAAAAGTTGTGCGATAAAATAACCGTTGCCCTACCCAAAACGGCATTCACACGTTTCATGTTTTGCTCCATTCAGTCCTCAATTATTCCAAACATTTTATATCGTGGTAATGAAAATGGTTAAAAAAATTAAACCAGCTATTCGGGAAGTCTGTTTACAATGATTAGTAAATTAATTACAGAATATTCCAGTGAATCGAAAGAAAAAGAAAACGTCGTGAATGTTGGGGCAGGTCTTGAATATTTCGCAGAAATATATGGGGTGCTAGTGCAACTATGTATATTGAAAGAAATTGCTACAAAATTACTCTCAAAACTTGCCACATTGAACAAATCACGAAAATGTATGTTCTCGCGCTTCAGTTTCTATTCAGTCAATAATGATAAAAAGTAGAACTGGCTCTCACTTTAACCTTTAACTACACGCGCTGGCGTACTTTGTACGCCAGATATAAGAATTCTACTGGAAATTTATTTAAAAATTAAATTTTTGACCTTGCCTATTTTTCTAACCTATCACTGGAATGTGCTTTACAATTTAGTTTAAGTTTCGTTATAATCGGCCTTCTGGAAAGATCGTAATTTACATTTTATTATTTGTTGTTTCCGGTGGTGGACAATATACCCCAAGATTATGTGTGTGTGTGTGTAGAGGAAAGGGATGGCCTTAGACGCAGTCTATTAGCCACAGAATTTATTTTTATTCATACGCATATTTATATTAGATGTATATAAGATTAAATATCGATATTAGCTTCTTTAACGAAATTTATTATAGCATCGAAGACGAGTTTATTATTGCTAGATAACAGGGAACCGATGTTGAGAGGGAGAGGTGTGTTGTGTTCTATTAAGGAATTATATAGTTTAAAAATAGCTGTGCTATTCTTTTGACACTCCAGGAACATGTGGTTAATGTCACCTATGGACATGTTGTCACAGTCACATAACGGGGAGTTAAGTATCCCTAATTTATGAAGGTGCGCCGGAAAACGGCCGTGATTCAATTTTAAGCGAGTTATAACTGAAGTATGTCTTTTGATATAATCAAAAGTCGTATGCGGTATTTTATTTGGAAGTTGTGGATAAAGCTGAAAATAAAGATTTTTCGATGTCTTGCTAAAATTATTGTAAGATTCTGTCCATCTGTCTTTAATAGATTTTTTTAATTTAGTACTTAAGTCGGTATGTGAAAATATTTTTACGAATTTATCTGATTTACAAGCTTCTTTCGCTTCATAATCAACCCTTTCGTTACCGATAATACCGCTGTGACCTTTTACCCATATGAGAATTATTTTTTTATTTTGCTGATTTAATTGGTACAATAAGTTTTTTATTTCACAAATTAATTCTTGATTATATATATTTATTGGAGGTCCTTCAATAGCTTGCAAAACGGACTTAGAATCTGACATAATACAAACAGTTTGAACTGGATTTAGCGTGCACCATAATAGGCTTTTTTTAATCGCCAAGGACTCGGCGCTGTAAATAGAGAATATATCCGCTAGTTTAAATTTTTCGACATGATTGATGTGTGAAACAAAAAATGCTGCACCTATTCCAACCTCACTTTTGGACCCATCTGTAAATATTTTAGTTACATCCTTTCCAAAAGCATTCAATGTGGTGGTGAGTATTAGGTTATTTAAATTAGGGATTTCTGAATATTCAGGGTATATAATTGTTGGCCGAAATATGATACTTTGATAACTATATTGAAATATTGGATATTTGGGACTATTTAATATAAAAATTTCATAATGGTTGGTATTAACAAAGCCATCTGCCAAGGGAGGGGAATTTTTTATCCTCCAATAAGGTGTTGTAAGATTACAAGTGTTAATAAAAGCTATTTTTCGGATCATACTCGTATTAAATGTTCTGTATTTAATTATTTGTTTTTCAGCTAAGTACTGTCTACGTATATTTAATGGGGGTTCTTGAATTTCTGCAAGGACTGCTTGGTTAGGCGATGACATCATTAGACCCATACAAATTTTTAAGGCCTTATATTGTATACGATCAATAGTGATTAGATTCGTTTTGGATGACGCCCCGTATAATGTACAACCATAGTCCAATATGGAACGAATATATGCTTTGTAGAATGTATACGATACAGTAACATCTGCTCCCCATTTTTTTTTGGAAACCACTTTTAGTAGATTTATGCCGTGTTCGGATCTTTTTTTAATATATTTTATGTGGTTAGTCCAAAGCAGTTTTTTATCTAGTACTATACCTAGGTACTTATATTCGTCGACGAATGGAATCGTGAACTCGTCTAGACAAGCAGCTCTAGCAGTTCTAACTCGGTGACGAGTAAAACATACCAAGGCAGTCTTATCCTGAGAAACACTGAATCCCATGTCATTAAACCAACCTGTTATCAAATGCATACATTCATTTAAGTCATCTAAACATTTCTCATATGAACCATGGCTGAAGTAAAAACATAAATCATCCGCGTATTGTATCATGTTGAATTTATCACCTACTAACGTATGCAGATCTGCAGTGTATATATTAAATAAAATAGGGCTCAATACAGACCCCTGAGGTAAACCGTTACATACTGTGTGTGGACCATGTAATACGTTATTATGATCACGTAAAAATATTTTTCTATTATGAAAGATACTTAAGATATTGGTACATACAGTTTTATTAATTCCAATTTTTTCCATCTTTTTTGATAAAATATTTAGGTCAACTACATCATAGGCCCCTGTTAGATCTATGAATAAACATAATGTATATAGGTTTCTGGAAAAACTTATTTGTATATCTGAAACTAAGTGACTCACCGCATCTATTGTTCCCCGTCCTCTGCGAAAACCATATTGAATGCTTGGTAAAAGGGATCTATATTCCACAAAATGTTCTAATCTAAACTTAATTAATCTTTCGAATGTTTTGGTCACGCATGATATTAACGAGATTGGGCGGTATGATGATGGAATTTCTGGATCTTTATAAGGTTTAAGTAACAGACAAATTATAATATTTTTAAAGCAGTCATAATATTTTTGTTTCCTCCACCAGGCATTAAATAATTGCAAAAGAAAATTTTTAGCAGAATATGGTAAGTTATAAATTATTTTATAAGTAAAGCCATCTAACCCGGGAGCTGTGTTCCGACTATTTTTGATCGCTAAATCCAATTCGTCCATTGTGAAAGAAGTAGACAATTCATCTTCATGATTAAATGGGAATTTGTTAACTGATTTAACCACAAAATTAGAAGCAGAAGGAGGACCTATTTTGTTTAGTATTTCCTCTATTAATTTTTTTGAAAGAGGTTTTTTGGGACAATGAAAATTTTTATTATTTACAGCTTTAACGAACTTCCAAATTTCAGTTAGTGGTGTATTTTTATTAAGTTTATTTAGGAAGTTAATCCAGCTACAACGTTGTTTGTTTTTAAATAAACGTTTAGCTTGGGCAGCTACGTTTTTATAAACTAAATAATTATTATGATTGGACAGAACTCTATAATTTTTTAAGGCCGTTTTCCGTTTTTCTACCATCTTACTACATTCCTGATCCCACCAAATTGGTCTTGGGGAAATGGGAGTAAAAGATTTTTTAACAGGCATAGACCGAGTCGCTGCATTGGAAATCATTTCGAAAAATGTTGATGCATTACTTGTGTTATTTTCAGTAAGTAACTGAGTAACATCTTTTTCCAAGAGTGTTTGGAATAATTCCCAGTCTGCGCATGTGTCATTCCACTTAGTGGATGGGTTTATTGAAAAATTTGAAGGCTTAATTTGGATGTCGATAGCTATTGGGTAGTGGTCCGATCCCATAGTGTCATCTAAAACCGTCCAAGTTAATTTATCAACTAAAAAATGAGAGGTTAATGTTATGTCAACAGCTGAATGATTTCCACTAGAGTTAATTCTAGTGGGAGTACCATCGTTTAATACAACAAGGTCTAGATGATCTATTGCATCTACTAAAATTTTACCATGTCGATCATCAGGTATAGGTCCCCACCTATCATGGTGCGCATTAAAGTCTCCGCAAAAAAGAGTATGGGACTTGAACTGCTGAAATAATTGTAGCCAGTCGGTAAAATTGACAATCACGTCAGGTGGTCGGTAAATAGACACTATTGATAAGTTTATAGAAGGTAAAGTAATTGCGCACACTTCTAAATCTATGTTTAACGGCTGGATGATATTAACCTCTTTAAAACCGAGCCCTTGCGCTACAAAAATACCAACGCCACCATAACCATCAACTCTACATTTTTTAACTAAATTGAACCCTTTCAAAAAAAAGTTTTCGTCAGGCTTAAGCCATAGTTCTGATATAACAATGATGTCAATAGTTGTACTGTTAACAAAATTAATCAAACTTGCTTTATTTGATTTTAAAGATCTGCAGTTCCACTGCAAAATATATAGTTTGTCTTTTTTAATATTATGGTCAGGAATCGGGAAGGTTAATAATATTCGGATTCAGATCCACTAATATTAATGTCCATTCCATCTGTGTAATTGTCGGTATCAAACATATTATTAACAAATTCTCTTATATCTGATTCTGCAAAAGAAACTGGGCTAGACGGAAAACTTTTTTGAAGTTGTTTAACGAATGTAGATAGTATAAGTACTGACTTTTCTTTATAGTTCATATATTCGTCCCTATAAGGATTAGGAAGAACAGTATTAGCATTTGATTTTAATTGGGGGGTTTTTTTTATTGGTGACATTTCTGTAGTGGGAGATAGTGGGGAAGGTTTTCGTTTTTTGGAAGTAGGAATATTTGTTTTGATAAAGGGTTTCCTTAATACGGCTGAAGAACTCTGAGAAGATGTTTGCCTTACTTCAGGCAATGGTGGAAAGTTGTTAATATTATTTAACACCGAGAACCTGTTATTCGTAATAATTTTGGCATAGGAAGGATTTACATACATATTTTCAGCTTCTTTAAAGGAAATGTTTTCCTGAGCCATAATATGTTTAATTTGTTTTTGTTTTGTGAAAATAGGGCATTTACGGGAGATTGAAGTGTGTTCATTGTTTTTACAGTAAATACAAACATTTTCTGATTGACACTCATCTTCCAGATGATCCAAACCTGTGCATTTTTTGCATCTGCTTTCTTTATTTTTGCACTGTCTGGCCGAATGGCCATAACGCAAACATTTAAAGCATTGGACAACCGGTTGTACATAAGGTTCTACTTGAAAGTTACAAAGATTAATTTGTATGTTTTGTGGGATTTCATTGCCCAGAAATTGTACTATAATCATTTGTCTGTTAACTAAACTGGAATTTCCGTCTGAGTCTATAATTTTTCTTTTCATTCTTTGAACGCTTACAATTTGTTTATTGGAAATGATGGCTTTTAGTAGATACTCCTCGGAGAAAGTCGTATCAACCATTCTGACGATGCCTTTTTTATGGGTGTAAAATTTAGGGATATATGCTACTAAGTTATTTTGATTTATAACATAATGATTTACTAGCGAATTAGCGGATTCCATAGTTTTAAATATGACTTTTACGCGGTTTATTCCTACCGATTTTATATCCTCCACTTGTT
This sequence comes from Diabrotica virgifera virgifera, assembly GCF_917563875.1. NCBI lineage: Eukaryota > Metazoa > Arthropoda > Insecta > Coleoptera > Chrysomelidae > Diabrotica > Diabrotica virgifera. The sequence goes on from NC_065451.1 coordinate 52,706,206, forward strand.
TACTTAATTTCTCCTCCGGGAGTATATAGTGACCAATTTTAATTGGGAAAAGCCTTCCAATATGTTTTTCTTTACTTTCCACGAAAACAAAATAAGGACCTTTATCGCCTGGTCTATAACGATTTTCTAAATCAATAATATTATTATAACTAGAATCAATATTTTCTTTTTCAGTATTGTTCGGACAATTATTTAAATTTAAATCGGGCGGTTTCCCGCCCGTATTTTCCCCCATAGTTTATAAAATATTAGAAATGTTTTTAAATAATATTTGTAAATAAAATATATAAATCGTAAAATCAAAACCAAACTCTTAAATATAAATAGGAAACAATAGTTGAAATACTAGGTATTTCAATTAAAATATAATTAGCAGGTAATATACTTATCTCAGCAAAAAGTAAAAATACCAGCACACGAATTTATGTCCGCACTATTAGACTGATGAATTCGAACTCTACCCCAAGATTATATTACTATAAGTCGTAATATAAGTACTTATTTTAATTGTTTTTTAGTCATTATGGCAAAAAATATATTTTTCTTTGTAAACAATACTTTTTGTCGTGTAAAAAATCACATTTAAAAAAATTTTTTATTAGTAATTTTATTTATCATGGAATCCAGTTATTCCATGATTCCAGTTATAAATCCCAATTGGCTTACTGAAAAGGAACTCCAAGTATTCACTGATGCCGAATAAGGTTTATAACAAACAACTAAGAGTATTTTTTCAAAAAAAATTAAACAAATCCGCTGTTTTTAAGTGTATTTTCTTGTGGCGTACAAAGTACGCCACGCGTGTAGTTATGTTATAATTTGATGCGCGGGTAGTTAAAGGTTAACTGAAAGTATGAATGTACTGATCATTTAAAATGAAAAGGTGTTCTCATGTTCATTATGTGTCATTCAACATTAAATCTTACATACAAAAAATATCAAAATTTTACCAGTTGTTAATGCGCTGATTTAGGAGTCCCTAAAAAAGAGTTATTTTGCTCTCCTGAAAAGTGTCACTTTTCACATTCGATAGTTGGAAATGGCAGGGACGATATATTGTCCACTGTGGTACTTTAGGTAAAGCAGAACTTGATATCTAACTTGAGTTTTTATGTTGACAGTTATTGATATGTCCATTTACTTTTTTGGGTTGGAAAAACATGATATGTATCCTGTTTTTGTGTGTATTCTAAAGAAAATCATTAAAAAAGAGGTATTAATTAAACAGTTATCTAATACCAGTTTATAAATTTCGTTACACCGGTAACGTGGTAAGTTTAAGATCACATTGGCAACTCTCTTTAAAACCTTTTAAAACTTTCAAAATGCTCTACTAAAAGATTTAGTTGGATGGAAATATTTATATCAATTATAGCCACAACACCAGAGTAAATACACTTTAGAGTGCGAGAATCGTATCTGTAGTATTTTGGCAATATTTGATAAGTCCATCTAATCTAATTTTTCAGTAGAGCGTTTTGCAAGTTTGGAAGGCCCTTTAAATTTTCAAAGCGAGTTGCCAATGTAATTTTCAGCTTACATAGGTACCACATTACCGGTGTAACGAAATTTTATATAGTCGATTCGCTATTTTGAGACACAACTGTCTACACTCCAATCACAATAAATATGCACTAGAAATAAACAAGCACCAGGAACACTCCCAAATCATGATTTGGGAGTGCTCCTCGAATATTCAACGTGTCTTGGTTTGTTTATTTCTATAAAGTGCATTTTTATTGTGATTGAAGTGTAGACAGTTGTGTCTCAGATTAGCGAATCGACCATAACTGGCATTAAATAATTATTTAATGTATACATACCAAAATAGGATACATATCCTGTTTTGACAACCCAAAAACGAAAAGTAAAAAATGGACATATCAATAAATTTCAACATAAGAAATCAAGTTAGATATCAAGTTCTGCCCTGCATAATCATATATTGTCATTCCCTTTTTTAAAAGTTTTACCTTCATCATAGATATGCCAAACTGTACCAACTTGAAAGCATGTTACTAAATAACATAATATTAAGGTGAAACAGTAGCGATCAACAGGTAGCCAAAACGCGTTCCAAGATTGCTGCTGTAATTTTGAATATTTTTTCGAGATATTTGGCACACGTATTCGTAATTTAATAAAGAATGGCGGTGCAGAGCCCAATTTGAAAAATTTATTAATATGTGGAAATTACTCTGTAATTAAATACAATATTAAAAAAACGAGCCTGTACCGCCGTTAAGAAAAACAAAAAAATACACTTTCTTCAAATAAAATTTTTATCCGATGCCTAGATTTTGTGTCATTTTGGAACTACAAATGAAATAAAAAATTTTAGTAGTTCCAAAATGACACAAAATCTAGACATCGGATAAAAAAGTTTATTTGAAGAAAGTGTATTTTTTGTTCTTCTTAATGGCGGTACAGGCTCGTTTTTTAATATTGTATTTAATTACAGAGAAATTTCCACATATTAATATATTTTTCAAATTGGGCTCTGTACCGCCATTCTTTATTATATTACGAATACATGTGCCAAATATCTCGAAAAAATATTCAAAATTACAGCCGCAATCTTGGAACGCATTTTCGCTACCTGTTGATCGCTACTGTTTCCTCTTAAGCAAATAATCTCAGTTAGGCAAAAATCAGAAATCAAGTTTTGCCATACCACTAGAAATATGTTGCCTCTTTCTTCTTCTTATTTTTGTATAGACATACTAACTCTGTGTCTGTTTTTTCAATGTGCCTCTAGTAATTTGTCGTTCTATTTTTCGTGGTCTTCCTATTGGGGAACCGTCTCTGGCTGTACATTATGTTGCCATTATGTATATTGTAACATTTTTTTATATTATAAGATTAGTAAATAATTAATATACCTTTTAAATCAATTACAAATCCCTTTAGAAGCAACAATGTTACGCCTGTGGCCTACTGCGCGGTTAATTCCCCGCCGGAATGATAATCGAAATTAGTTCATGGGATAATAACGGGACTATTTTTATTGCAGCTTGCCGAAACACAATGTTTTGAAAATAGACTGAAAGTATCTTTTTATATGTTGTTATTGTTATCGGTATAGTATAAAGGGCTCCCAAAAAGTTACTGCTAGAGTTCCGTTAGGTATTACACTTTATTCAAAGCGGCAATGGTATTGCAAGGTTTTATTGCCACTTTCCGTTTCAGTAATATTTCAAAGGAATAACTTTCCCTTCTGAAACCACCGTTAGGTTCCTTGACTTATTCTTTCGGCCTCTTTATAAAAGATCGCTACTTTACCTAAAAAAAACTAAACTAGGTCGGTTCCTTTTTTGGAGTTCCATTTTTTGAATAGAGATATATCCCCACTTTTTTAGAGGGAAAGATCGCAAAGATTGCGAAGAGAAGGAGGGGCGGCTGAATAGCTTGAAGTGCAAACGTGTGTCTCTAGTACCTCATATCTTATCTACCTTATACCTTATCTGCAATATATCTTGGGAGTGACAAATCACTTTATGATCTTATGATCTTATCTGAGTGGTATTCACTCGCTTATCGTATCTGTATTTGGATCTAACGCCCGATTAGATTCAAATTACCATATAACTTCAGTGCTTGCTTACTAGTTAGAGTAAATATAGAATCAGTGCAATTTAAGAGGCAGAGTAACTGTAAGTGTCTTAATTATACTACCTACAACTATTTCCAAAAATAGAGCAATCTATGGGTTATCTACCTCAAAAATATCTTCATCTGTGGTTAAGGCTAACCTCCGCTGTAATCTCATCAGCGATTTCATTAATATAATTTTTTATTCATTACATAAGAACTTTTCATTTTCAAACCTTAAGTACAAAGATTCACTAATTCATTAATAGCTGTGCGATTGGCTGTTTGTTTATACACTCAACGAAAAAGGTACGTAATATCAATAAAAATGTTAATTCAGACAACAAACGCAATTTTTAAAATTTGTCCAATTCTTGGTTTTATTGGAACAACAAAGCGATGTTCATCAATTCATTATTTTCGTTAGTTGAGCCAATGTATTACGTTTATTGAATGGACGAACATTCATTATGTATACCATAATATCACTTTATTGATATTACGAACTCAGTTCATTGAGTCAACGAACACTATTTATTGAAACAATGAACTTTCATTATGTATACCATAATCTCACTTTATTGATATTACGAACTCTGTTCATTGAGTCAACGAACACTATTTATTGAAACAACAACGTCGTTAATTGACCGACGAAGACCATTCGTTGTACCAATAACAGTGTTATTTGTCCTAACGTATTTCGTTTATTTCTACAATTATTTCCGTTTATTGTTACAATTAATTCCGTTCATTGGCACAATAAATACGGTTATTCTTACAAGCAATTCTATTCATTCTTACAATCAGTTTCGTTCATTAGTACTATGAACGTATTTTATATTAATAATTACTGAATGCATTAGCCCAATGTATCATATTAATTGATTAATAATAATTTTTTAAATCCCCTTTTTTGTCCTTAACCTTTAGGACTTTACACTGTGTGATTTCTCATAATTATTATATCGCTTATACAGTGCACTGGAATAAGTGTCACACACCCCCACCCTTTACACTGTGTGATTTCTCATAATTACTATATCGCTTATACAGTGCACTGGAATAAGTGTTACACTCCCCCCCCCTCTTATTAACTTATTTATTTTTAGCACATAAGCAAAACGCTCAGACAGGTCGATTTTTAAAATTATCAAGGTATATTATAACATCAATGTTTTGAACTTTACACGATTCCTCTTCAGGTGACAGACGTAACTTTGATTTTTTTTAATGGGAAAGTACATCATGTGATAGCTCATTTAAAAGTGTTTGAAATGGTGATTTCAAAAATGTATAACACTTTAATCATTTTTGAGAGCGCAGGGGCAAAATTTCGATCGAATTATTTTTAAACGCATTCATTTTTTTGGAATCCTGAGAAAACTAATAAGTATTTTTGAAAAATTTAACCGCAGAATAAAAGACTACATTATTACTGAGGGCTGAAAGTCCCTTAGAATAAACAAAAAGTTTCTTTTGAATAGTATATTTGAAATAAAAAAATCATACTAAATTTTCTCTTTTTAACCCCTGTGTTTTATTAAAATAATCATTATAGAAGTTCTCAGGGACGTCAGACCCTCTATAATACTGTAATATTTTATTCTGCGTTTAAATTTTCAAAAATACTAATTATTTTTTTCATGCAGGTTTCGAAAATTCATTTTCAGTTCATCTTATAAATAACATCACAAGACAATATTAAAAGTAAACACTTACAAACATAAGACACTGACAAGTTTATTTTTAATTAGAATGTTCTCCAGTATTTACCTTATCAGAAAAAACTTACTTTTATTCAAATATAAAAAATAAGTAATATCTTATCCTAATCTTCCTTCTACTACGGACTACACTTGGAAACAAAACGCAATTATTATTCGGCACTTCGGTAGAGGTAACAGCATTGTTTAACAAAGAACTCTTTTTTAAACAATGGTAACACAGAGAAGCTAGGGGTATCACGATTAGGAAAAGGCGTTACATTTCAAATGGTCAAGCAAAACATTTATTGTCTCAACAACCACGATTATTGTCACAATTAACGCATTGATTGTGGGAATTAAAGGCAGTAGTAGATTGATTAATGCATTCGTTGGCACAACAATCAGTGTACATCTATTCAATAATCATATATTACTCTATATTAACAACATTTGTACATTGTTTTAATGAAATCTGTACGTTGTCACGATAAACCAAGATAATTGCTTGTCATCTACGAAATCAAGAACGTGAGTTGCTGCCACAATTAACAGTATTTATTAAATATACGAAACTAAGTTATTGGCTGAATAAATTGAGTGTTATTGATTAATGTACTCTAGTTATTCTCACAATTATTATTCAATCATTGTGACAATAACCAAGTACATTCGTCAACGTCTAAAAGTTCGTTGAAACAACAAATTAAATTGTTGTGACAACGAAATACCATTCAATAATCACTGTTAATCAATATTACGAACTAAATTTTTTTGAGTGTAAAACCAAGTGTGGGGTGGTTTTTGATCTTTGAACTGTAAACGTTTGTTAACTTTGTATGCTTTGCATTTAATTTTATTATATCTTTGTACTTTATATTTTCTATCAATCATTAACTTTACCATATCAGTTATCTCGAGATAAGCCCTAAAACAGTAAAGAGAGATCTTTCATGATAGATGCTTGATTTTTTTTAAATCATAACCAGGCTCTTTTTGCTGTGTTTTTAATTGTGCATGTTTTTGTCATAATGTGATACTTGTATTTATTCTATCATAATTATTGTTTATTTCTAACTCTACACAACAACACATTAATTGTTGGTGCAGTTTTGATTGGTGTATCTTGTTTTCTCTTTATTTCTTGTGTTTTTGGGATTCACCCTTCTGGTGAACCATTTGTACAATATATTGTTTTTTGTTTATGTCACGAGTTTTATTTATCTACTCCTAATAAGTTCCCTGATAAGAGATTACCTCTAAATATTTACTAATTCACTGTCTATATCTTTTCTTGTATTTGGTCTCAGAACTTCATTATCTTTCCTTACCTACCTGTTTTCGTCTCTAAGATTTCTTAATTTTCCCCTTTCAACCCCAAAAAGTTAAGTGGCGCCCTGTATCTCTTTTCTTATCTTAGGTAATTTGACCTACCTATATTTTTATCTGTTTCTCTCTCTTCTCTAATCTACCTTCTCTTGTCTTATCTTTACCTATTTCTTCTATTGACTCCCTCACGTTCCAAAAGCTAGTTTCGAACCCACGACTCGCTTTCCAGTTACCATCTGGCTGCCGTCGCAGTGTCTCCATTGGTGACCTTTCTTCTTCTTCTTCTTTAAGTACCGTGCCCAAATTTTTAGGCGTGGGTAGCTTCCATAACAATTTGCCGATATCGTTCTCGATCTTGTGCGGCATGTAACAATTGATCTGCTGATAAGCCAGTCCATTGACGAAGGTTTCGGAGCCATGAATATTTCTTTCGACCAATTCCTCTTTTTCCGTCGATCTTTCCATTGAGTATTAACTGCAGCATCCTGTATCTGCTACCTCTCATTATATGCCCCAGATATTCAAGTTTTTTCTTTTTTATCATCTTCATTAAGTCACCTTCGCCTTGACCTACTCTGTTTAGGACTTCTCTGTTTGAAATGCGTTGAACCCAAGATATTCTGAGCATTCTAGCACCATCCTAAAAGAGGTTTCCGAGGTTGCAATATTTATGTATTTTATGAATATTATTTAAAAAACTATTTTGATCTAAATATTTACAATTTATAATACTTTTGGAGCGTAGTATAAAGGAGCCAAATTCCACAAAGTTCATTTAGTTGCTACTGACCTGTGCCTATAAAAATATTATCTATGTCCAAGAGCTGGGAGCGGATTTTCCTCGTAATACGTAATATGGACAAACTATACGGGGATTTGTTGAATTAGTTGTGTAGATGACTTTTCTCAACGGGTGGAAACCAGAGTGGGGGACGATGGTAGTTATAAGGGGCCAAAATCGAGGTTTTTATTTTTTTTTGTGACGCTCATGTACGAGATTGTGCACAAAAATTTGGGAATGAGTAGGTCATGATGTAACTGAGCAAAATCTTAGGGGCGGAACGCTGCGTGGCCGACAAAGGGGCGGGCGCAGGGGTAAATATTAAAATTATAAGGGTTTTTGTGACGTTCAGGACCGACATAGTGCACCAAAATTTGGGAATAAGTAGACCATGACATAGTTACAAAAAAACTTAAGTATTGGTAACTAAAAATAAGAAAATAATCTTGAAAGCAGTTGAAAGTAGAGAAACTGGATGAACTTGTTGCCATACTAATAGCGAAATAATACACTGGACTGCTTTTAACTGTAGAGACGTAAATGCTGACAATCAGTAGGTACGTGATACTGCAAGAAAATTTTAGGTCAACGTGGCTCAAAGACTAAACCATACTAAAACTGCAGCAGTTAAGAGCAGGTACAATAATTACATATCACTTGAAGATACATATAATATGGTGTTCTAGGAATCTTTTATAAAACACGTTTTACAACAAAATATATTTTCGGTGCGGTATGGTATACCGCATGTCAGCTAACGAAATGAAATAAATAAAGTATTAGATGTACTCAGAATTAAAGACGTAAGTACTCAATTTATTGTGAGGACGTATCTTTATTTATTTAATTTAATTGTTAAGAAGTTTTTATTATCTATATTTATATCGGATTAAGCCACAAAAATTGTTTGTAATGAAAATCATAGTTTTAACCTTCCGGTGACTAACCTTTTTTTGTTACACGAATGACAAACGGGGGTAAAAATGACCCCAGGTGAAAAATGACCTGGAATGAATGTTTTCAGCATTTAAATCTTCATCTAACAATACATCCTCGTTTTCTGACACTACATATTTCATCTTCTATAATATCATCATAAAAATCGCTAGCAGTAACAATTTCCTGTAACTCAGCCTCAGTAAGATATTTGCGGGCCATATCTTATATGTACACAAAATAGTAAGAAACTATAATAATATACGCCAGGAAATAGTAATAATGACTAACTGTAGCAGACAGGAATGTCATGATTCGTACATAACAGGCACCATAGTCTAAAAATAGATTTTGATAACGCGCAGTGTAAAACTACTTGGAATTCCACATAATAGACGGTATTTTACTAAACATCAACTTCAGAATATATTTTTTATTTGTAAAATATAGTAGTCCAGAAAGCCACTGCGCATCCGCTAGGAAAAATATTCTGATTCGGATTTTTTGCACTATCTTACTCAAAAAGGACTCCTTTTAACAAATTTGCATGTTGCCAGGACCAAAAGGTGGTCAAACATTGTTTAAAGGTTTTTTTTTCCGAAAATTATTTTTTTTGCATGGAAAAAGTTTTTTTTAGGTTTTTGGATCATTCCAAACAGAAAAGGTCTTTAGTGACTTTTCTCTAAAAATGATAGTTTTTGACATGATTAAAAACTGAAAAATTGCGAAATCGGCCATTTTTAACCCTCAAAAACTATGTGAAAAGCTAAAAATTTGAATGTTACCAAGGCAGGTAGATATTTTTTAAACATCGTTTGATGAAATCCCGAAGAGTTTTTTGCAATACAATATTCAAAACTCCTTTGTTTTTTTAATTGCTAATCAAGCGTGCGCGACACTATTTTCCACCGACAGTATGGTGCAAATGAAAGGAATAAATTCGTTATTTCGTAAACCGGCGACTTTAAGAGGAAACAGTAGCGATCAACAGGTAGCAATAACGCGTTCCAAGATTGCGACTGTAATTATGAATATTTTTTCGAGATATTCGGCACACGTATTCGTAATATAATAAAGAATGGCGGTACAGAGCCCAATTTGAAAAATATATTAATATGTGGAAATTACTCTGTAATTAAATATAATATTAAAAAAACGAGCCTGTACCGCCATTAAGAAGGACAAAAAAATACACTTTCTTCTAATAAATTTTTTATCCGATGCCTAGATTTTGTGTCATTTTGGAACTACTAAAATTTTTTATTTCATTTGTAGTTCCAAAATGACACAAAATCTAGGCATCGGAAAAAAAGTTTATTTGAAGAAAGTGTATTTTTTTGTTCTTCTTAATGGCGGTACAGACTAGTTTTTTTAATATTGTATTTAATTACATAGTAATTTCCACATATTAATATATTTTTTAAATTGGGCTCTGTACCGCCATTCTTTATTATATTATAAATACGTGTGCCAAATACCTCGAAAAAATATTTTCAGCCGCAATCTTGGAACGCGTTTTTGCTACCTGTTGATCGCTACTGTTTCCTCTTAAGGAAAAATCCCGAAACAGGTCGATTTTTATTTTTAAGTTATGATATTGTGGCATATATGGTATACTAGTGACGTTATCCATCTGGGCGTGATGACGTAATCAATGATTTTTTTAAATGAGAATAGGGGTCGTGTGGTAGCTAATTTGAAAGGTTCTTCAATTCTCTATTCGGCAATGTAAGCATTTACATAATTATTTATATAGGGTGTCCTTCTACTTCTTTTTTTTGTCAAATAATTTAATTTAATAAATTTTTTTTTAAACCCTGTATAAATAATTATGTAATTCTTTATATTACTGAATAGAGAATTGAAGAACCTTTCAAATGGCCGATCAGTCACACGACCCCTATTCTCATTAAAAAAAAAACATCGTTTGCGTCATCACGTCCAGCTGGATGACGTCACTAGTATACCATATTATATGCCACAATATCATAACTTAAAAATAAAAATCGACCTGTTTCGGGATTTTCCTTAAAGTCGCCGGTTTACGAAATAACGAGTTTATTCCTTTCATTTGCACCATACTGTCGCGTCGGTGGAAAATAGTGTCGCGCACGCTTGATTAGCAATTAAAAAACAAAGGAGTTTTGAATATTGTATTGCAAAAACTCTATCATTTTTAGAGAAAAGTCACTAAAGACCTTTTCTGTTTGGAATGATCCAAAAAACCTAAAAAAAACTTTGTTTCATGCAAAAAAAATAATTTTAGGAAAAAAAACACAAAAAAACCCTTAAAAAATTTTTGACCACCTTTTGGTACTGGCAACATGCAAATTTGTTAAAAGGAGTCCTTTTTGAGTAAGATTGTGCAAAAAATCCGAATCAGAATATTTTTCCTAGCGGATGCGCAGTGGCTTTCTGGACTATAGGGAATTTTTTTATTTCAAAATATGAAAATATCTAGAATGATATTAAAGTCAAATAAAAAATAATGAGTTAAAAATTGAAAATATTTTGAATTTATTAAAGAAAAACATACGCTGCGGTCCAAATTTACCCCCTTGGTCATCCGAAGGTTAACTAACTAATATTTGATGTTTTGATTTTCACTAGGGAAAACGTAAAAGTTCTGCGAAAAGTTATCATAACTAACAAGAAGTTGTTGTTGATAGGTGTATTCAAAAATTTTTAACATTTTTTATATGTTTGAAGGTAAATACGGTTAACTGTCGGTGTCATATTTCTCATATAATTAAGATATTTGTACCAGACGAATATTTTTGGTAATAGGACCATCAAGGTTATACAGTCGAACCCGCTTATTGGAATAGCCTTCGTGCCAAGCAAAAGTATTCTTATAACCGGGATATTCTAATAACCGATCATTGGTGGCTAGTAGAAACGTTTCGGGACCTCAAATTTCTATTCCTTAAAGCGGGATATTCCTATAACAGGTATTCTATTAAGCGGGTTCGACTGTACTAATATTTGATTAGTGTATATCGAAGGTGAAGCATAACAACTAATAATCATGTAAGCTAAAAGTGATGATGCGTTCGCAAACATTACAAGAAGTACTTTAGGAAATATTAACTCAGGAAATAGTAGATATGTATCGTTGATTTAAATGTTATTAAAAATCAAAGAACCGGCTCTGATGATGCTAAACGAAACCAATGGCGTCACAAATTCATCGGTAGAATGAAGAAGGATCTGGCTACTCATAGTCTAAGAGCTAGTGAACCCTCCGAGTAAAGGTCTTCCTGTAAGGCTAGAAACTTGTATAGTAATAATTCATAGCACACCATGGCTAAAAACCATGACCTGGCAGGCATCAGCCCTGCATGTGTATCTACCAGGTCAATCGAAAAGTGTGTAGTTTAGAAAGTAAAATAAATTTTTTCCTGTAAAGTTTAAATTTAAGTATGTGTTTGAGTAAGTAATTTAGACGAAATATGTACAATGCAGGCGATTCTAAATAGCATAAGACTAGGGTAGGAAAGATTAGGGTTTTTTCCTAAAATTATTATTTTTTTGCATCGACTAAAGTTTTTCTAGGTTTTTTGAATCATTTCAAACAGAAAAGGTCTTTAGTGACTTTTCTTCTTAGGTTAATAATTTTTGACATAATATAAGCGATCAAATATTTAATAATTGCGAAATCGGCCATTTTTAACCCTGATCGGACATTTAACTGAACATTTCAATGTTGCCAAGGAAGGTAGATATTCTTTAAACATAGATTGATGAAATCCCGAAGAATTTTTTGCAATACAAGATCGAAAACCCCTTTGTTTTTTAACATTTAACTACCCGCGCATCAAGTTGCAACATAACTACACGCGTGGCGTACTTTATACGCCACAAGAGACTACACTTAAAAACAGCGGATTTGTTTTTTTTTTGAAAAAATACACTTAGTTGTTTGTTATAAACCTTATTCGGCATCAGTGAATACTTGGAGTTCCTTCTCAGTAAGCCAATTGGGATTTATAACTGGAATCATGGAATAACTGGATTCCATGAAAAATAAAATTACTAATAAAAAATTTTGAAATGTGATTTTTTACAGGAGAAAAAGTATTGTTTATAAAGAAAAATATATTTTGTGCCATATTGACTAAAAAACAATTGAAATATGTACTTATATTACGACTTATATTAATATAATCGTGACGTATATTGTCCACCACCGGAAACAACAAATAATAAACTGTAAATTACGATCTTCCCAGAACGCCGATTATAACGAAACTAAAACCAAATTGCAAAGCAGATTCCAGTTATAGGTTAGAGAGATAAACAAGGTCAAAAATTAAATTTTTAAATATATTTGCAGTAGAATTCTTATATCTGGCGTACAAAATACGCCAGCGCGTGTAGTTAAAGGATAAATGCTAATCAAGCGGGCGCAACACTGTAGTATCAGTGAGGACGTTTGAGTTTGTATAAATTCATTATCTCGAGAGTGGGCAAATTTGAAGAGAAATCCTCAAATATGTCAATTTTTATTTTTAAATTAGGACTTTTTGGCATAATATATAATACCAGTGACGTCGTCTATCTGGGCGTGATGACGTAATATATGATTTTTCTTGAATGGGAGTAGGGGTCGTGTAATAGCTCATTTGAAAGGTTATTTAATTTTCTATTCAGTAATATAAACGTTAACATAATTATTTATACAGGGTGTGCAAAATACAATTTAATTAAAAGCATTTTTACTAAGTAACAAAAACAGAATGTGTTTAAATTAATTATTAGTGCTTTTTATTTGAGAACGATTTCAGAAGCGGAAATCATAATAACCTTATTTTAGAGTAAAATCGTGGCTTCTTCTCAACAAAAATGGTAAATTTTATTAAGATGCCACAAGAAAAATAACTTCAGACAGAAGGTAAACCAATACCTGCCTAATAAGTAATCTTAACAAAAAAGTTTTTAATTTTAAGAACACTGCATTTCGTTTTATAGTAAAAATCACTAAGTTAGATTTTCAGGGTTTAAAATTGTTATTCAAAAACTAAAAAAAAATTGGTTTTAAAAACCAAAAAAAAATCATACGAACACTAATTTTTTACTATTAAAATCATATGACAATTTTTGGTTGGTATAACTTGATCCTGAATGTCGAGTACATTAAGTCCATTTGTCTCTATGTTAAAAACAATTTAAAACTGCTCTCCTGTAAAAATATAAAAACGGACATGGTGTTGTATGGTTCCGAGGTACAGTAATGAACCTTTTCTTTCCTAAAATCAGGAAACATCTTTCCTAAAATCCAACAATAGTTCAACGCTATATTGTCGGCAGGAATGCCTGGAAGGACTGACTTCATTGGGATGTCGTTCATGCAGAGGTTTACCCATCAGGTTTGCAGTTATTATTATTATTATTATTATTAGCCTTTCTTTGCTGTTATAACTCGCTACTTTTCTCGGAAAAATGAAATATAAAATTTGATTTAATTTTTCTAGACCGTTTTGGTTAAAATTATTTCCGTTAAGGGCAGTTTTATTATATAGGGTGTTTGGTAACGAATGGGCCATAGCTTAAACTTAGATTCCTGAACTTAAAACAGGTCGATTTAAGTTAACTTACTTTAGTACGAAAGTTTATAATCATCGAAATACAGGGTGTCAAAGTTATTCTTTTATTTTATTTCATCATGGCATCCACACTCCTAGCGGAGTGATTGCTGCCCTCTTTGGGCTCTTCCGATTCGTTTGTCGCGGTGAATCAATCCGCATCAACATTTTGGTTTAGAATTGGTTGTGTGACTTGGCATCTTCTACAATTTTTTTCCATTGGTTCCTGTTTTTGCTTATGGTTGCCCATTCTCTGACTCCCATCTTCTTAAGGCCCTCGACTTTATTTTATTTATTCTTGAATATTTCCTGACAGGCATGAGATAATAACACGGAATTTGGCTGGTTTTGGGGCGAGAAATGTAAATTCGCCATAAAAAATAATAACGTGTGATCCAAAATTATTGTCACCATAGGTGGCTCTGAACGACAGAGCTATACAGTGCATGTCTATTCTTAATTCAGATATACTTTCCAGTTTACGTCATCTTTGCAGTGTACGTCAACTTAACAATAAAAGTTAGGTTATGTAGAGATGTTGGTGGTGGACATATACAGCATCTTGTTTGATTCTATTATTTATTATTGTTAGGTACTTATAATTTTGTTAATTCTTTTTATTTTTGATTAAAGTTCTGTGTTAAAAGTATTTACTGATTTTGTATGTTTTATAATGTTAATCAAAATTAATTGATAAACCAATGATATAAATTTAGATTAAAACAAGATATACGTAATTTTTTTCACGGCTCCCTTTGATCCCAATAATTGTGGATCGCTCGTTATATTACCCAGAGGACACCACATACGTCTTTCAGCGAACATTTAATGCGTTTTTTTTATCCCATAACTCTACATACTTTTTTAATCAAAACTTAGAGTCTCTTAATATTTTTACTTAAAAAGGATATACTACATTCATCTCGCTAAACTCAACCATTTTCGAAATAAACGCATTTTAAATCTGCGATGCAACCTAATTTTTGGGGTCTAGGACGTTTCATCGCCGCCGTTTCGATGCCGCCAGTTCGATGCCGATGCCGGCCGATTCATCGCCAGTCAATTAATCGCTATCTGATATATTTTCGAATTTTCGACAGTTACAATTATTAGTTATTTTTAGTATTAATTAGGAATTCTAGGAAATGCGAGATATGACGGCGATTAAATGGACTGGCGATGAACCGGCGGCATCGAAACGGCCGGCGATGAACCGGCGGCATCGAAACGTCCCATTCCGTAATTTTTGCATAATATCATTGTAGTTACACCTGAAAAATAAACTTGAAACCATAATAATGGCACAAGTTCTCATATTTATGTCATTGCTTCGAAAATTCCATTTGAAGGAATTATTATGGATTTAAGTTTATTTTTCGGGTGTAACTACTAATTATACAAAAATTATTTTACATCGCTGATTTTAAAATGCGTTTATCTCGAAAGCGGTCGAGTTTAGCAAGATGAATGGGGTCTAGTACATTTCGCCGTCGCCGTTTCGCCGTCGCCATTTCGTCGTCGCCGTATCGCCGTCAAGCCATTTCGCCGTCGCCATTTTATGTTAGCATTCGTACTTATAATTTCGGGATGATCATTACTTGTATATAAGTTTTGAATGGTTTTCGAACGATTATATACTATCACTTGTGCATAATGAAGTTTTTTATTTTTGATACAGTAAAAACAATTGAAATTGAAATCCTTTTCTCAATATTGTTTATTTCCGGGAATCTGATAATACTCATATTTATCTATTTAATGATGTATTCTAATTATACTCTTGTTTATTGTCCTTAATTTCCTAGAAATAATAGGTTAAACTTAAAATTACAAACAATAGGTGGCTATTAAAGGTTGGCAGGTACATCAGGTACCGTTAACAGATTATTATTTAATTAATGATGTATTCTAATTATACTCTTGTTTATTGTCCTTAATTTCCCAGAAATAATAGGTTAAACTTAAAGTTACAAACAATAGGTGACTATTAAAGGTTGGCAGGTACATCAGGCACCGTTAACGGACTATTATCTACTTAATGATGTATTCTAATTATATTCCTGTTTATTGTCCTTATACTTCTAGAAATAATAGGTTAAACTTAAAATTACAAACAATAGGTGACTATTAAAGGTTGGCAGGTACATCAGGTACCATTAACAGATTATGTCCCTTTTCCTCATTTCTCTCTTTTGATTTACTATATAAGCGCAGAATTCATCTGAAGGGTTCAGTCGTATCTTGAAAGTGTTTGCGATAATTACGAACTTAATTATGGACCGACTAATTCTATCTACTAGAAGAAAGCCAAAATTTAGCTCAGATGGTTTTATTTATGTTTTTGATGCCCTTAGCAAAAATGACGATGAAATTAAGTTTTGGAGATGTGAGAGAAGAGGCATGTGTAAGGCAAGAATTCACACTAAAAATGGTGAAATAATAAAAAAAGGTTAACCTGCACTCTCATAACGCCTCGGCTGTGGATGTAGAGGTAGCCCAAATAGTAACAATCATTAAAAGACGAGCAGAAGATACAATGAAAGAAACAATTCAGGTAATTTTTAATTTATTCTAATAAATATTCTTATTTCCAACAATATTTTATTTGAAATTTTCATTGATTGATTAATTTTTTTTATTTTAGGTAGTCAACGAATGTTTGAATAATACCAGTCAGGCTTCTCAAGTTCGACTTCCAAATAGTTGCGCACCGAGGAAGACAATCAGACGAAAATGCAACAAAATTCAAGGTGCATCGCCAAACCCTGTTAATTTGGAAGAATTGCGGATACCGGAACATTATAGGATTTATGAAGTGTTGGATGGCGTGGAAGAAAATTTCCTTTTGGCGGACAGTAGAGAAGGGCCCAAAAGAATATTGATTTTCGGGAGAGACAGCTGGCTACAGCATTTGCAAACTTCGCCCATATGGTTTGCCGATGGTACATTTTCAATAGCACCGCCCCTTTTTCACAAGTGTACACCGTGATAGCAACTAAGAATAATGGGGTCCACTCTATATTTTATGCCCTTTTGCCAAACAAATCACGAGCTACTTTTAGCCGTATGTTCGATCTAATAAAGAATTTGAAGCCAAATCTGAGCCCTACTGCGATCCATTGCGACTTTGAGCAGGCAGCATTCGCAGCCATGGAAGATTGCTTTCCAGGAGTAAATATCCATATCCACTTAGCACAAAACATGAAGAAGCATGTGGCACAGTTAGGTTATCTTACAGAATACGATAACGATGCCCAATTTGCCTTAAATTGTAAGATGGCGACATCCTTGGCATTCGTGCCAGTTCGTTATTTAGATCAGGCCATTGATGTATTGGGAAACGCTTTACCTGTTGCGCTTCAACCACTGTTGGATTGGTTTGAAGATAATTACACAGGACGTATGAACAGGTAACTATAAAGTGTACTTCTTAAGAAATTCCAAAATCTGTATATGATTTTATTAATTATTTATAGACGAGGAGATAGTAGACGACCTCCATTATTTCCCCAGGAGATGTGAAATCTCTATCAAAGAACGATGAATAGGGAGGATCGAACCAACAATTACGCGGAGGCAGCACACAGAAGGCTTCAAACAGAATTTGGAGTCGACCACCCTACAATATGGAAATTTATCGACAGCCTCCGTAAGGTGCAGAAGGGTAGGGACGTTCACTATGAACAATTAGTTGCTGGGAATATGCCACACTTGAAAAAGAAAAAATATAGGGACGCAGATGAGAGAATTTTAAGATTAGTCCGAAACTTCAATGCCGATGGAGATATTTTAGAATATCTTAGAGGACTTGCCCATAATTATGAAATGTAACTTTTTAAATATGTACTTTTAATACTGTCAATATTTTATTTTTCAGACGAAAACAATGGATAGTTGAATACGACAATATAACTTGGTTTTACTAGCAACATTAGCATTTTATTTACACTGACATGTTGTTCTGAAGCTATTTTCTTGTGGCATTTTTATAATCAAGTATATTCAAATGGGAAATAAGCCACAATTTTACCTAAAAATGATTTTATTAACGTTTCGACGCCCAAGTCGGGTGTCGTTGTCAAAATACAAAATAATACTAAATAAATAAAAATGTTGTTGCTTAGTAAAAAATTCTTCTAATAATTTATTTAATCTGACTCATTTATATCGGCAATTCAGACACGTATTATACATTTTAAAGTAGACGACTTTAAAATGATATTGCCAATATTGATGAGTTGCGTTCCTGGGACGACTTTACTAAAAGATAGTTCGTTCGATTACATGAAATCAATCCCAACTCAAGAATATCCGCCACAAAAAATCATAGCATGTGATCTGTCTTTAAAAAGAAAACCAAATGCAACGGTGGTACTGAAATTCTCGCGTTAGAGATTCCATAGTAAATCACGAGGGAAAACCAGGAAAAACCTCGTGATACTATCCCGACATCGTAAGTATTTGGGTTTACATTTAGTTTACTCTCAAAACTAATACAAAATTCTGACTTGATATTTTAAATTTTAAATATGTACTAACTCGATATGTTACTGATTTATTAATTGCGGTATTTTCTTTCTATTGACTTCCTCCTTTAATATGGGTAACCACATCCTACTGCATTCTACCGAGGAATTTGCGACACAATTGGTTTCATTTAGCATAATTAGAGCCGCTTCTTTGAAAAACCAATACACACCAACAGATATCTCAATTACAAATCAAATCATAACATCAACGTTAAAAAGGGAATCATTAAATCCTTATATAATAGAGCCAAAATTACTTGTTCTAACGAAAATTCATTTTTAGAAGAAAAACAATTGTTAACATCTGTTTTATTAAAAAATGATTATCCCATATCGTTTATAAATAAGGAATTGTCAAGATTGGATCGAATGGAACAGAACAACTTAGAACGGGATCCTACAACATTCACAAGAAATAATACGAGGAAAATATCAATACCATATGTAAAAGGACTATCCGAGAAACTTAAAACAATAGGAAATAAATTCAACATAATATCAACATCATTCAAAACAACAAACACATTGAGATCTATTCTATCTAAAACTAAACCTAACAGTGAACAAGAAAGAACAAAGAATTGTATTTATAAAATACCTTGTGAATGCGAACAATTTTATATAGGTGAAACGTCAAGACCATTAGACGTTAGAGTAAATGAACATCAGTCTTATATAAAAAATGGAGAATTTGATAGATCTCAAATATGTCAACACGCATGGGATAATGAACATAGAGTTCAGTGGAGAGATTCAAGTATAGTCCTAAAAGAAGCAGATAGTAAAAAGAGAGAAATCAAAGAAGCGGCTCTAATTATGCTAAATGAAACCAATTGTGTCGCAAATTCCTCGGTAGAATGCAGTAGGATGTGGTTACCCATATTAAAGGAGGAAGTCAATAGAAAGAAAATACCGCAATTAATAAATCAGTAACATATCGAGTTAGTACATGTGTAAAATTTAAAATATCAAGTCAGAATTTTGTATTAGTTTTGAGAGTAAACTAAATGTAAATGTAAACCCAAATACTTACGATGTCGGGATAGTATCGCGAGGTTTTTCCTGGTTTTCCCTCGTGATTTACTATGGAATCTCTAACGCGAGAATTTCAGTACCACCGTTGCATTTGGTTGTCTTTTTAAAGACAGATCACATGCTATGATTTTTTGTGGCGGATATTCTTGAGTTGGGATTGATTTCATGTAATCGAATAAACTATCTTTTAGTAAAGTCGTCCCAGGAACGCAACTCATCAATATTGGCAATATCATTTTAAAGTCGTCTACTTTAAAATGTATAATACGTCTCTGAATTGCCGATATAAATGAGTCAGATTAAATAAATTATTAGAAGAATTTTTTACTAAGCAACAACATTTTTATTTATTTAGTGTTATTTTGTATTTTGACAACGACACCCGACTTGGGCGTCGAAACGTTAATAAAATCATTTTTAGGTAAAATTGTGGCTTATTACCCATTTGAATATACTTGATTACACTGACATGTAGTATAAAAAAAAAGTAAGTATGTTGTCACGTTCTTTTAAACTTAACCAATGCCGGGATGGCGACGGCGAAACGGCCGACGGCGAACTGGCTCGACGGCGAAACGGCCGACGGCGAAGTGTCTCGACGGCGAAATGGCGACGGCGACGGCGAAACGTCCCAGCCCAAAGTGAATGTAGTATAACTTTTTTTAAGTAAAAATAATATAGGATTATGTAAAAGGTTTTGATTCAAAAACTATGTAGAGTGGTTAGTAAAAAAAAAATTGAACGAATTATGAGCGCTGAAAGACGCGGTGCCCTCTGGGTTGGGTAATACATCATTCTTGGTAGCGAATTTAGATTTATTGGTGGCAAAAAACCCCCGCTTACCAAATTTCGTATTGTTATCCCTTGCCGGTTAGGAAATATTCAAGAATAAACAAAATAGAAGTTTAACTTTGAAACACTGTATTTCGGTTATTATCACCTTTCGCACTAAAGTATCATATCATAAAGTATCATAAGGTACCGAATATATCATAAACTGGACATAGATATTAATGATACGCAATTTGGGTTTCGCAAAGGCCTGAAAACTCGTGAAGCTCTTTTGTCACTTAACAAACTTATACAAAGGTACCTAGATGTCAATCAAGATATATATGCGTGTTTTATTGACTATAATAAAGCATTCGACAAAGTACATGCACAATTAATGCATGTCCTAGAATCAAAGAAGCTGGACTAAAATGACCTCAGGATCACATCGAATTTATACTATAAGCAACGAGCTAAAGTACGTGTTAACGACCAGCTGTCAGAGGAAATTGAAATCAGACGTGAAGTGAGACAGGGATGCGTGTTGTCGCCAATTCTTTTTAATGCCTACTCGGAAGATATCTTGAGAAAAGCTCTTGATGGTGAAACAGCTGGAATAGCTTCCCATTAACAACATTAAATATGCCGATGACACTGTCATCTTAGCTGAAAATATTGGGGATCTTCAGAGGCTGGTGACCAGAATAGCAGAGTTTGGACAAAAATACGGGCTAACAATAAATGTCAAGAACACAAAGTTTATGAGAATATCGAAAACTAAAAGAAATAACGAAAATCTCTTCATAAACGGATCCAATATCGAACGAGCCGACCAATATGCATACCTTGGAACAATGATCAACTCCACAGGAGATTACTAACAAGAAATCAAAATCAGAATAGAAAAGGCTGGAGCAAATTTTAACAAAATGAGAAAAGTTCTCTGCACAAGAGATTTGAAGTTGGAGCTAAGAGTTAGGCTGGCTGGGTGGTACCTTTTCTCGACTTTGTTTTATGGAATGGAAGCTTGGACTTTGAATGCTGCATCAATGAAAACACTAGAATCATTCGAGCTGTGGGTGTACAGAAGAAAGCTGAAAATATCGTGGACAGAACACGTCACAAACAAAGAGGTTCTGAGAAAGATGAATAACGAAATGGAAATCCTAAATACCATCAAAACAAGAAAATTGGAATATGTCGGACATATTACACATGGAGAGAGATACAGCTTGCTCCAATTGATTATGCAGGGAAAGATTCAAGGAAAGAGAAGCATAGAGAGACGCAGAATATCGTGGCTGCGCAACCTGAGAGAGTGGTACGGATGTACATCAAATGAACTTGTCAGAGCAGCCGTCTCTAAAATACGAATAGCTATGATGATTGTCCATCTCCGCCGCGCAGATGGCACTTAAAGAAGAAGTAGGTAAGTTAGCTTAAATCGACCTATTTTAACCTCAGGAGTCTAAGGTTGAGCTATGGCACATTCGTTACCAAACACCAAAAACACCCAAATTTTATATCTCACTTATCTTATTTGAACATTACCTCTACTCTTAAGTTCTTCAAAAACTATAAATAGCAATTTTAAATTATTGCAATTCCAGCTACGTACGGTTTAAACTGAAGACAAAAAACGTGAGAATTAATTGTTAATTCAAATAATCTAAGCTATGACGCAATAACAGCATTTTTTTCTTTTTAGTGTATCTTAAACTTTTTATATCTAATAAACAAATATTGCATAATAACAAAAACAAAGTACATAACAGGCCTAAGCTATTATACTCATGTTTTACTTGCTTAGATATCAAAAAACGTTGTATTCACTGTCAGCAAATTTGATATTGACCCAGAATAGTATTACATTGTTTTAAATGAAATATCTGACACATTTTATTGTTAGTATCCTATGAATATTTAAATACCCACAGGTAAAGAGCTTAGAAAAATAATTTAGGAACCAGACCAAATATGAAACCTATTTGCATTAAGTAATAATCGGGAAATAATAAAATTTCACCAAATATCAATACTTTTCTAAAACTCTGCCAAAAGAATAATTTTTATATAACCCCCAGTGAGCACAAAGCTCCTCTAATTGCATAAAAGAACAATATTTAACTCTTCGTGTGTTGACATTCAACAAATTTGGTATTGACCTAAAATATTTTTACGTTGTTTTAACCAAATATCTAATAAACTGTATAATTAACTATGGTATAAATATTCAATTACCCACAGGTAAACAGTTAAAAAAATATTTTTAGGAACAAGGAAAAATTTTTGAGTCTAATTTCCGTCTATTCATGTATGCGAATATACTTAACTTAAGTTTGCATCTCAACGAAATTAGAGTTTTTTTTTTTGTTAGCAAAGCTTTACTTGTCTTTTATTTCGAACCAAGATATAAACGTTTAAAGCCTAAATTTTACTGGTGAATTATGTAACCGTGGCCTTTTAGCCTTTTATCTTAAAAAAATGACTATTTTAAAAGATTAAGTTTAACAGTATTTTAGAGCCCTTGAAATTACCTTACTTATTATTATTTTTGGATAAATCTGATGCCATAAAAACTAATGGCGTTATTCTATAAAGATAACACCATTTTTTTGTAATAATTTTTGGAGCATAAATTTTGAAAAATTTTTGGAACATAAATTTTGATGCTATCAACTACTTCTGAAACTCATTTGATAGATATTTGTGAGTACTTTGGCAGGTAGTTAGTAAGTGTATTTTAAAATGCATCGTTTCCTTGTAGGTAATTTAAGCTAAAGTACTTATTTGACTGATTTGTACTGAGTTGCCTACTTACCTAAAATAATATATACTTTCAATTGTCTATAACTCACTTTGATTTAACACTAAAAGGTTTTTCGAGTAAGCAGTTTCTTCAACTTTTTATTAGCTTCAATTGTGATAATAATACCTTTTCGTAAAACTTACAGTTTTTGGGTTATTTATGAAAACCGATTTAAAACATGCATTTTGTTCAAGAGAAATAAAATCTTTGGTTTTAATAACTCAAAAAGCACTGATTTATTTTGTTAATTGATATAAAAAGTTTTGCTTAGAATTTGTCCCTCTATCGATTTATAGGGTTATTCTTAATAAAATAATTTTTACCGCCGAGAAGGGTGGCATTTTACTCCCAGGGTAAAAGCGCAAGTTGCCTTTATGTCACCTTTATTTATTGAAGTATCCTCTAATTACTCACCAATTTTCATGAAAATCGACGGAGATTCAACGAAATCGGAGGTAATCGCTTCAGTGACTGCACTAGTATGAAATTGACCTTTTCCGACAAAAACCATCCGCCTAATAATTTCCGTATTTTCTGTGTTCCTTTGACAATAATTTAATGTTAGGTATTTGTTATTCGCGACATCATCTAAATTATTAGTTTCTTGTAATTTATTCAGTCGGCGTTAATAATTTTTTTGAAGGTACTGTTTCTATATTTGTGTCTGCATGTCTAAGAAGGCAGACAACCTCGTCAATCATTGACTTTTTCGTTGAATTTAAATAATCCTTGAAGTTGGATAAAAATGAATAAAATTTGTGCAATTTTTGTATTAGACTATAAATTTCTGGTATTTGTATTATAGTATCTGCCAAAATGAACTGTATCTCAATGTAATTTCTGACGCATTTTGAATTTATAATTTTCGCAATTTGTCATTATGGTTATTGGTAACATACACTCACCGGCACAAAAAACGGGCACCCTAAAAATGGGCTATTTTAATGACTTGTATTTCCTAAACCTGTTTTTTTTTAATATGTTATAGCCTTATTCTTTAACAATATAGCTGTAAGAATATTGTTGCTAGACAGGTACATTTTCATTATGTACAGAGTGTACGAATCAAACTGTATTTTTTTTTCTCAAACTTTAAAACACCCTGTGGAATATTCTAGCTTATATAAAATACTGAAATTAAAACCCAACTATAGCCTCAGGTTTTCTTAACATTCTGTTTTTTGATTCATTCGCTTATGTTGATAAAATAATAGTTTGCTTTATAAACGTATGCCTGCAAATGCTTCGTTTCCGAGATAGGGGGTGTTGAAATTGTTCCTACAAACTGACGATTTATTTATTGCTCTAAAACGGTTTGTGATATGCAAATGGAATTTTGTAGATTTTAAGAGGTAGTTATTGCGCATTTTTTGGCATAAAATTAAGAATTCTATACTCACCATTGGCGTGCATACGGGTATAAACATTAGAGATATATCCCGTATGCACGCCAATGGTGAATATAAAATTCTTTGTTGTGTGCCAAAAAATGCGCAAGAACTTCCTCTTAAAATGTACCAAATTTCATTTGCATATCACAAACCGTTTTAGAGCAATAAATAAATCGTCAGTTTGTATGAACAGTTTGAACACCCCCTATCTCGGAAACGAAGCATTTGGGGGCATACGTTTATAAAGCGAACTGTCATTATTTTAACATGCAGAATTACCCCGTAAAGTTTGCCGTACTTATTTAAAAACACCCTATATTGACGAAAAACAGGAGTAGTTGTTAAAGTGCCTAACTTTTTTATTATCCAACATAAGCGACTGAATCAAAAACAGAATGTTAAGAAAACCTGAGGCTATAGTTGGGTTTTAATTTCAGTGTTTTATAAAATCTAGAACATTCCACAGGGTGTTCCAAAATTTGAGAAAAAAACACAGTTTGATTCGTACACCCTGTATACAATGACAGTGTACCTGTCTAGAAACAATATTATTACAGCGATATTGATAAAGAATAAGGCTATAACATATTAAAAAAATACTTAAATCGGACATCAGGTTTAGGAAATACAAGACATTAAAAATGACCCATTTTTTGGGGTGTCCATTTATTGTGCCGGTGAGTGTAGATAAAATTTTCGTCATTTTATTTCTGTGAACAGAAGAAAAGAGTTTTAATAAATATTCCATCCTTTGATATGAAATTTTTAATACGCATAAAAATCATGTCAATAAAAAAATACAGTGATGAGCGCGCTGATAACCGGAAAAATAGCGCAAAATATGGAAAAGATATAAGTTGTAAGATAAAAAGAGATGAAACTAGTAAAGGTGGGAAATTTAGCGATAGAAACATATAAATTTACATTATGTATATTGATTGTTAACGGTCACTCTCAACGGTAGTTTCCAAACTCGTCCGTCGCCTATTATCGAAGCAATTCATTTATTCCATAATTTTGCCCCCCCCCTCACCGGTTATATTGTTAAAATAATTGTTTTTTTATTTAGCTAATGCCTCGACAACTAATGGCAATTGGCATGGTATGTACGGTGAATTTTTGCAGTTAGGTACCTAGTGTCATGTGTAGTGTGTGTGTGGAATAAGTGTCTTGTTACTTTGCAAAGTCGACGTCATTGTCTTTTAAAAGAGACGCTAATTGTATTCGAACGTCTGCGGTCCCTCCGGTGAGTACCGATCCCACAAGGACAGTAACTATTTTCATTTATTAATTTTAGACCAGGGCGCATCTGTAAAAATATTAGTACATTTGGACGTTGAGAGGTGACTCAAATTTTTTTGCAGAAATTGCTTGAAAATAATTCAAATAATAATATTTGAGTTATCCTCCCTCTCAAAAAGGTCCGGAACATTGTTTAAATAATCAAAATGTCAAAAAATTAAGGAAAAATTCGATTTTTTTCTTGGTTTTTTGATTATAACTTTAAGAGTATTCATTTACGAGAAAAGTTGTATTGACATAAAAGTTGTGTAATTAAATTTCCTACAATATAGAGTTAGTTGAAAATTTAAAAAATAGTCACCCTTGTTGCAAAATAGCAATAATTGGGAAAAAACTATACAAAAACAAGTATTCACATTTTACGTTTTTCAACCATTTATGCTAAACTTAGGACCTTCAAATTTCACCCAGAAAAACTATATGATACAGTTAAACAATACTGTAAATTTCATTAACATCGGTTCAATAGATTTTGCAAAATAAATTTTGAAATCCAGCTTTCGCAAAAAAATTCATTTTTTCAAACTGTTACAGGACTGAAAATAAAGCAGATAGCAAGTTGATTTTTTTTTGCTTATAGAAATGTACTGTACCTTTCATTTGCAATTTGCAAAACTAAAATCGATGAACCACCACGGTGTCAGGAATTTTTTTAAATAAACATTAATTATTGGTGTTGCGCGCAGGACACCGGATAGTTTGCTCTGATTGGGCATTCCACTGACCTCTGATAATTATTGATACATTTTAATTTTTATTACATTTCGATATAAATAAATAAATTTGTTTATTGCAAAATAAAAACACATACTCTATCCTTTGAAATAACACTTTTTTTAGCAAAAACTTTGTTTGTTCATATATTTTAACTTGAGAATAAAAGTTTATTATTTTTAAACACATACAATTGTTTAAACAATATTTCACAAACAATAATAAAGTTAGTTTGATTTTTGTGGAATTAAAATATTAAAATACAACAAAATATAGAGTAAGAAAATAATATATTAGATGAAGATTGGAAGAAATTTTGGTGGAAATCAACTTCATGTGAATCGAACACCGCTGTCCTGCGCGTAGCACCAATAATTAATGTTTATTTAAAAAAAATCCTGACGCCGTGGTAGTTAATCGATTTTAATTTTGCAAATTGAAAATGAAAGGTACAGTACACTTCTATGCGCAAAAACATTCAACTTGCTATCTGCTTTATTTTCAGTCCTGTAACATTTTGAAAAAATGAATTGTTTTTGCGAAAGCTGGATTGCAAAATTTATTTTGCAAAATCTATTGAACCGATCTTAATGAAATTTACAGTGTTGTTTTACTGTATCATAGAGTTTTTCTGGTAGTCCAGAAAGCCACTGCGCATCCGCTAGGAAAAATATTCTAATTCGGATTTTTTGCACAATATTACTCAAAAAGGACTCCTTTTAACAAATTTGCATGTTGCCAGGACCAAAAGGTGGTCAAAAATTTTTTAAACGTTTTTTTTTTGTTTTTTTCCTAAATTTATTTTTTTTGCATGGAAAAAAGTTTTTTTAAGTTTTTTGGATAATTCCAAACAGAAAAGATCTTTAGTGACTTTTCTCTAAAAATGATAGTTTTTGACATATAAGCGATTAAAAATTGAAAAATTGCGAAATCGGCCATTTTTAACCCTCAAAAACTATGTGAAAAACTGAAAATTTGAATGTTGCCGAGACAGGTAGACATTCTTTAAACATCGATTGATGAAATCCCGAAGAGTTTTTTGCAATACAATATTCAAAACTCCTTTGTTTTTTAATTGCTAATCAAGCGTGCGCGACACTATTTTCCACCGACAGTATGGTGCAAATGAAAGGAATAAATTCGTTATTTCGTAAACGGGCGACTTTAAGGAAAAATCTCGAAACAGATCGATTTTTATTTTTAAGTTATGATATTGTGGCATATATGGTATACTAGTGACGTCATCCGTATGGGCGTGATGACGTAATCGATGCTTTTTTAGAATGAGAATAGGGGTCGTGTGGTAGCTCATTTGAAAGGTTCTTCAATTATCTATTCAGTAATGAAAACATTTACATAATTATTTATACAGGGTGTCCTTCTACTTCTTTTTGTTTCAAATAATTTAATTCAATAAAATTTTTTTGGAGACCCTGTATAAATAATTATGTAAATGTTTATATTACTGAATAGGGAATTGAAAAACCTTTCAAATGAGCTAGCACATGACCACTATTCTCATTTAAAAAAATCATCGATTACGTCATCATGTCCAGGTGGATGACGTCACTAGTATACCATATATGTCACAATATCATAACTTAAAAATAAAAATCGACCTGTTTCGGGATTTTTCCTTAAAGTCGCCGGTTTACGAAATAGCGGATTTATTTGTTTCATTTGCACCATACTGTCGGTGGAAAATAGTGTCGCGCACGCTTGATTAGCAATTAAAAAACAAAGGAGTTTTGAATATTGTATTGCAAAAAACTCTTCGGGATTTCATCAATCGATGTTTAAAGAATATGCACCTATCTTGGCAACATTCAAATTTTCAGTTTTTCATATAGTTTTTGAGGGTTAAAAATGGCCGATTTCGCAATTTTTCAATTTTTAATCGCTTATATGTCAAAAACTATCATTTTTAGAGAAAAGTCACCAAAGACCTTTTCTGTTTGGAATGATCCAAAAAACCTAAAAAACTTTTTTCCATGCAAATAAATCATTTTAGGAAAAAAAACAAAAAAAAAACGTTTAAAAAATTTTTGACTATTTTTTGGTCCTGGCAACATGCAAATTTGTTAAAAGGAGTCCTTTTTGAGTAAGATTGTGCAAAAAATCCGAATTAGAATATTTTTCCTAGCGGATGCGCAGTGGCTTTCTGGACTATGGGTGAAATATGAAGGTCATAAGTTTAGCATAAATGGTTGAAAAACGTAAAATGCGAATACTTGTTTTTGTATGGTTTTTCTCGCAATTATTGCTATTTTGCAACAATGGTGACTATTTTTTTAACTTTTAACTAATTCTATATTGTAGGAAATTTAATTACGCAACTCTTATGTTAGTACATCTTTTCTGGGAAATGAACACTTTTAAAGTTATAATCAAAAAACAAAGAAAAAAATCGAATTTTTCCTTCATTTTTTGACATTTTAATTTAAACAATGTTCCGGACCTTTTTGAGAGGGAGGATAACTCAAATATTATTATTTGAGTTATTTTCAAGCAATTTCTGCAAAAAAATTTGAGTCACCTCTCAACGTCCATCTCAAAACAGATGGGCCCTGGACTATTTATAATAAACGAAAAATTCCTGACCCTGGTGAGATTGGAACTCACGAACATTCGGACCTTTCGATCCAAAGGTAGGCGCTCTTAGCACTGAGCCACAGAGGGGATATAATGGTGATTTACTTATGTAAAGTAACAATAATATCAGATAGATCTACACTCGTATTTTAAGAGGTTTATTTTCAGACGTTATCATTTCAGGTTATTATGCAAAAATAGAGATCAGACGATTGATACCTACTTTAATTTGTACTTCAATTATTGTTTTATTGCTGCTTGTAAATCTATTATTGTCGTAAAAATATATATAAACTTTCTCCATAAAATTATAAATCGATTGTATAATATTAATTTCAAATTTTACAGTGATTTATGAAAACAATCATATATAAATAGGAAAAACTAAAAATTTATTGATTACACCATTGGGAGAATGTTTATTTAACCTATAACATAATTGAGTGAATTTTTGAGTTTCGTTTTTTTAAATTCATATTTCTTTAGGCACGATTGAAAACAATTTTGAGAGTAAATTTTTATAAAAACGGCAGTATGAAGTACGAGCAAAACGAGAGTCTGAAGTTAGTTGCCACATTGTTCAAGTTACGCATGTATCAGTCCATATAAATTGTGAAAAAAATATATTGGTGTTTTTAGTAAATATATTTTATTATAAATTTTGTGTCTTTTGATTTGTTTTCGTCGGGAACAGTATTAAAAATATTTAAATATGATGAAAAAAAAAAAAAGACTAAGAAGCAAGATTATTTGTACAACATGTCAAAATAATCAATTTTGGTACATATCAATTTTAATCCGTTGTTATCTAGTAACAGTGTCGAGCGCGATTTAGTTTTGGACTAGAAATAAACTAATAAGAAAGAAACAAATGAAACAATGGTCACAACCAAAAAACGAAACAGAGTTTGCAAATCAAATAACTGTACATCTACAAAACAGAAACCCTACAAAAGATATAAATCAGCTAAATAAAATAAGTACTAATATTATAGGGTCGGCGTAGCGAAGCGGTAGTGTGCTTGGCTCGCGTGCCGGTGGTCCGGAGTTCAAATCCTACCGCCGGCAAGAACAACTAGACATTTTTAAAAATGTTTATAGGCCCCAAGTCGACTCAGCCTGAATAAAATGAGTACCTTGGGTAAAACCAGGGGTAATAATAGGCGGTTGAAGCGTAGCACTGGCTCTGTTACCTTCCTTGTATACCGTAGGCCCTAGATATAGCAGACTACCCTACTATACTCCCAAAGCCACAGCGGCATAAAACGGGAGACTATTATTATTATTATTACTAACACCATAGCAGAATCTCAAAGGAAATGTTGTACAGTCAACAAGAGAGAGAAGTTATTCACTGCTAACACCAAACTTAAAATGGAAGAAAGAAGAGAAATGCTAAAAGATAAAAATATAGAACAACCAAGCTTAAATCAAATGAAGCAATTAGAAAGGACATAAGGGCATATAAAAAAGCGAAAATCTCGCAGACAATCGAGCATAACAAGAGTAGGAAGATATTAAAAAGGAAATTGACGAACAGCAGAAAAGAAATTATCAGACTCAAGGGAAAATGGCAAACGAATATCCAATAGGGAGGAAATGCTAGAGATAGTTGTAGACTTCTATAAAACACTATATACAAATAAACTTGACTTAAACCCGACAGAACATACATAACAAAAAATTATGAATCAAGGTTCAGAGGATATTCCCGAGATAACAACGGCTGAAGTCTATCATGCTTTAAAGAAAATTAAAAATAACAAAGCATCAGGAGAGGACGGAGTAGTGGCAGACGCGCTAAAAATCGGAGGCTCTGCTCTCATCAGGGCAATCAAACACCTTTTCAATATATGCTTAGAAAACCAAGCCACACCAGCTGAATGGAATAATTCTATAACGCTCCTCATACATAAAAAAGGAGATCAAACAGACCTCGAGAGCTATAGGCCAATTAGTCTTCTAAATCACCTGTATAAATTGTTTGCTTAATAATAGCTATTCTGATTTGAACACGGTCGAATACGGGGTTCCTCAAGGTTCAATACTAGGACCGACTTTGTTTCTTATTTATCTGAACGCTCTATTTCACTACACTTTTCCCATAAAATATGTGTGCTTTGCAGATGATACCACTCTCATAAATATACTGACATTAATCAACATAATTTGAAAATTAAAATAGATAGTGATACTCAGAAAGCAAAAACTGGTTTTTGCATAATGGTCTGAAACTAAATGAAGACAAAAATCAGAATTTGATGTTTAGTTCTGATCGGAAGTATGTCTTAGGAAATAGTGTTAAACTGTTAGGACTTTTCCTAGATGATAATTTGGCCTGGACTGCTCATACAGACTACTTAAGTTCTAAACTTGCTACAACTATATTTTTGATACGCAATTTAGTTTTTATGCTCCCTAAAAGTACCCTTAAATGATCTACTTTGCACTGTTCCATAGCCATTTAAAGTACGGAATAACTGTTTGGAGTAGCTCTTGTCACGCAGATAGAATTTTTAAATTAGGTACAAAAGAAAGTAGTGAGGATACTTACTTGCAGGAGTAGAGTATAGGGAACACTGTAAACCTTTATTTCAGAAGTTAGGTATTATGTCATTACCTTCACTCTCTATATATGAGACGCTGATTGAAATTCATTCCAACAAAAGTAAGTTTAACATAAACTCCAACTTCCATGATCACCATACAAGATCGAGAGATGCTATTAGAGCACAACGTTTCAGGTTGACAAAAAGTATAAAAAGCTCGACTGATGTTAGTTTGTACAATTTTTTGTCAGAGGAAGTAAAAAGTCTTCATTTATAGTCGTTTAAAAATAAAATAAAATCACTTTTTAAAACATTGTTTTTACACAAAGACAGAATACTTAGGTACAGCTTTTATATAATAGTACTAGTTTGGTCAGGGTTTTTTTTTTCGATTATGACGATATTTCATGTTTTTTGTTTTTTTCATGTCTTTACGTTTTTACATAGTGTGTTAAATTGTTTTAATTTATTTGTACCTGTTTGTATATCTCTTCATTATAATTTATAATATTTAACTTTTAAATTTTGTCAAAATTTCGTAATGTACGTATTCTTTTGACTTGTCAAACGCAAAAGAAATTTTGTATATTTGATTAAATAAATAAAGTCTATTCTAATCACTGCCAGAATTGAAAACAAACTGTGGAGGCATGCTAACTAGAGCAGGCAGGTTTCCGCCCTGGGTATGTTACAAATGACCATCTGACTTGTCTAAAGGTCCTGATCGAAAAAACTATGGAGTACAACCAGCCGCTAGTTCTGGTATTTGTTGACTACAAAAAAGCCTTTGACACTATCGAAATGGTAACCATCTTAAGAGCTTTGAGAGATTGTAGAATCGACTACCGATATTCCTACATTATTCAACATATATATGCAAATGCCACAAGAGCAATAAACCTCCATACCCAAACTCAAAAAATAAAAAACTAAAAAGGGGAGTTAGACAAGGAGACATCATGTCACCAAAATTATTCAATGCCGTAATGCAGCATGCATTCCAGATGTTAGAATGGGAAAACAGAGGTTTAAATGTCGATGGCGAAAGGCTAAACTACCTACGATTTCCAGATGATAGTTGCGGTTGAAGTGTAGACTACCCTGCTATTTATAATCCCAAAGCGGCGTTAGTGGTATAAAACGGAAGACTATTATTACATTTTAAATGGAATGTGCGAAATGGTCTTATATTGGTCCCGAAAAAATTGTGCAGTATTTGAATATTTTGCTCTACATATTCATACTTTGGATGCAAGGGATAGTGATGCGCAACGTATAGCCCCTCCTATACAAATATCAACCTCACCTGCCCGTGTAATGGTCTTGATAATGACCTTTAGGTGCATCCTGCCAGATAACAAACGAGGCTCTGACGTCCGAGCGATTGCCGGTATAAGAAATCCCCCCACTTACTGGCCAACGGCTCCGGGCGGATGAGCTGATAAGTGGAAGGTAACCTTTCTGTCCTGAGATTGATAAATCGGTCTCGAAGGCGGATGAACCTATTAACAACGTAACGGTCAACGGCATAAAGATGCAGAAGGCAACGGGAAACCACTGCATTAAAGACTCGGTGAGTACCCCTAGTACAATTAGCATGACTACGACAAATCATAGAAACGATATTACTGATCATGGAACTCGGATACCAAGATCCGGCAGAGAAGGACAATCACAAGACGGCAAGGCCTTCTCGGTCGCCAGCAGAAGAAATCCTTGCCAATATAGTGTAAAGATAAACCTCACGATCTGCACATGGAACGTTAAAACATTATACGAGGCATGTAAGACTCATAATGCAATCAAGGAGATGGATAGACTATCAGTAGACATAATGGGAATAAGTGAAATGAGATGGACGAATTCTGGGCAATGTAAAATTAATGATCATCACATATATTATTCAGGTAACCTTAATGGAAGACACGAGAATGGGGTAGGTATAATCTTAAATCAAGAAACTGCCAGACATGTTAAAAATTTTGTACCTATATCGAAAAGAATACTCCTCCTTCAACTTAATACTTACCCAATTACAACTTACATTATCCAGGTATATGCCCCTACAGCTGACAAACCGGACGAGATAATTGAAGCAATTTATAATGAACTATCCAACAGCTTAAAATGCCTCCCCAAAAAGGATTTAACTTTGATTATGAGTGATCTAAATGCCAAGACTGGTAGGGGACAATCGGGAGAATTCATAGGGCAATTTGGACTTGAAGAAAGAAATGAGCGAGGAGACCGACTGAGTGAATTTGTGGCAGAAGAAGAGTTTGTGATTACTAACACTTACTTCAAACTCCTTTACAGAAGATTATATACATGGAAATCACCTCAAGACACTCCAGGCCGCATACTGAGAAATCAAATAGATTACATCATGATTAATAAAAGATTCCGTAACAGCATAACATCAGTCAAGACATATCCAGGAGCTGATATCAAGTCAGACCATAACCCACTGATTGGCAAAATTAAGCTCAGGCTAAAGAAGGTTAGAAGTAGTGTCAATCCAAAATTCGACATCAGGCTATTAAAAGACCAAAACACAGAACAGAGTGTAACATGGTATATACAGATCAACTTGAATACCGTTATTCAATCGGATGTAATGGACCAGGAGATAGAAAAGTTGCATACAGTTTCACAAGACATACGTGAGAAATTCCTCAAACCACCAAAAATAAAAAAGAAATCGTGGATGACAAACAAATTTTAGATAATGATGGAAGAGAGGCGAAAGTCCAAAGATCAGGACATGTCATTATACAAAAGAATATAGCTAAGGATACACGACTATAAGCTGAAGGCTTATACAAACCTAAAAGAGTTGGGTGTTTGGCAGATAACCAAGGCAAACCACTGTTA
The DNA here is from genome assembly GCF_917563875.1 of Diabrotica virgifera virgifera. Taxonomy (NCBI): domain Eukaryota; kingdom Metazoa; phylum Arthropoda; class Insecta; order Coleoptera; family Chrysomelidae; genus Diabrotica; species Diabrotica virgifera. The sequence goes on from NC_065451.1 coordinate 52,740,700, forward strand.
AGAGTGGAATAAAAACTAGACACGTGGAAGAAATACGTGGAAGTAACTTTTGCAGATGAAAGGCAGAATACCATTGAAGACACTGAATGCCAAACAGGACCCCCGATTACCACTGAAGAAGTCACGTCAGCTATTAAAACAACGAAAGATGGTAAAGCTGTAGGGCCTGAGCAGCTTTATGTAGAATTCGTAAAACTTATGGATGAACAAAGAATAAAATGGATAACTGTATTCAACAAAATATACGTAACTGGAAAAATACCCCAAAGCTGGTTAAAGTCGACCTTCGTAACTTTACCCAAAAAAGTAAATGCCAAAACATGTGAAGACTACAGAACAATTAGCCTAATGAGCCACTTACTCAAAACGTTTCTGAAAGTGATACACGGCCGAATATATAAAAAATGCGAAGAACAGGTATCATGGACGCAGTTTGGATTCCGCGATGCCTTAGGCACCCGAGAGGCTCTATTCGCTGTCCACGTGCTTATGCAAAGATGCAGGGATGTTGACTGTGACGTATATATTTGTTTTATCGACTACAAAACGGCGTTTGATAGAGTAAAACATGATAAACTCATAAACATCTTGAAAGAAGCGGGAGCAGATGATAGAGACTTGAGAATCATATATAATTTGTATTACAACCAAACTGCCAATACTAAAGTGGATGACCAATTGACAGAGGCAGTCTCCATAGATAGAGGAGTGAGGCAAGGATGCATCCTGTCCCCGGTGCTGTTTAATATATACTCTGAATGTATCTTCGAGCAAGCGCTGGGAGAACTACAGGAAGGCGTATTAGTCAATGGAGTGCGTCTGAACAACATTAGATATGCCGACGACGCTGTAGTTTTTGCAGACAAACTAGATGGTTTGCAAAGAATAATGTCGCGCATATCAGATATAAGTAGAGAATACGGACTTGATCTCAATACGAAAAAAACCAAATACATGGCAATCAGTAAGCGCGAAATATTAAATACACAGCTTTTGGTTAACCAACAACTAATTGACAGGGTCGACAGCTACACATACCTTGGTACCAACATAAACAGTCAGTGGGACCCCTCAAGTGAAATAAAACAACGCATAGGAAAAGCAAGATCAGCGTTCATAATTATGAAGTCTCTTTTCAGAAGCCACGATTTACCTCTTGCTACCAAGATCTCTATCATCAGATGCTATGTATTTTCTACGTTATTATACGGAGTAGAGTCCTGGACACTTTCCGAGGCTTCTTTGAGAAAACTTGAGGCATTCGAAATGTGGTGTTACAGGCGCATTTTGAGAATTTCGTGGGTGGATCGTGTGACTAATGTTGAGGTTCTACGTAGAATAGCCAAGGAATGCGAGATTATTAACACCATCAAAAAGCGCAAACTAGAATATCTTGGCCATGTTATGAGGAATGCACAGAGATATGGCTTGTTGCAACTCATTCTTCAAGGTAAGGTATTTGGAAAGAGAGGACCTGGGAGAAGAAGAATATCTTGGCTTCAAAACCTGAGAAAGTGGTTTAATACATCGACAACCGGACTATTCAGAATAGCAGCAAGCAAAGTTAGGATAGCCATGCTGATCGCCAACATCCGGAACGGATAGGCACCTTAAGAAGAAGAAGATTCATACTTTTCCTAAAATTTCAACAATAGTGTAGGAAACAAAGGTTGAACCTTGCAAAATGGACACAAGTCCGGTTTTATTTTTTTTCTGGTATATCAAGGGATGCTTATTATAAGAATAACTTTTTCTGAAAAAATTTCGCCCCGGAACCTCCCTTTTCACCCCTTTAAAGGGGGTAATTTGTGGTTTTTGCGGAACGTAGCCCTTCCTGTAACTTTTACAAAAATTTTTTTTTACAGAAATATGAAGAGGACTATATTTTCTACGATTTATTTCCAACACCATCTCTCTATCATCCACCGTTTAGCGGGGGTGGCGCCCTAAAGTTGACAAGTTTTTAAAAAAGATGTTTTAAAAAAATATATATTTTTCCCTAACTGTAACGGAAAGTAAGAAGAAATCCTGCGGCAATTATTCACAAATAATTGACTGATTTTTTGGTATAGGTTTCACTTAAGGGTAATTGCCCTTTTTTTAATTACAGGGTGTTACATTTTAAAAAACCTCTTTTTATACCATCTGAACCGTTTATGCTAGAGTAAAAAGACTTTCAGCGATTACCCATGAACTGGTGCTATTTACAAATTTGTATAATGCACTCCCATTTTTTCCCCGGAACCACCCCAAAAAAAAGAAGAATTAATAAATAAATTGATTTTCTTGGAATCCTTCACACACAATGCCCTTTATTAATATGTTTCATATATCATTTTGTGAACGTTATTATTACCCATGCATGGACACCAAAAGCAATTTCCTAGTACAACCCCTGTAGCAAAAAAAAATAAATAAAATGGGGGGTTGAAAATTTTTTTTTGTTTTTTGCTTTTTGATCCATATGGGCATATGCTTCATCAATAGTGCTTTTCAAAAATATATATGGTTATTGCAACATCTCTGCGAAAACCACCCCTATCCTTGAAAATATACTGCAGAAACTACCCCTATCCCTTGGCGAGCATGTTTTTACGATTTTCTCATTACCTATGTATTCTTTTTAAACAAAACTTATACAAGATTAAAGACCACTATTTACTCTAAAAATTATGTCCTATTCATTTTTTCGTATAAGCAACCGTTACGGCACAGTGGCGCCGTAAACCTTATATATGCTTTGGCGGGCTCCAGTTTTGTTTTTTTTTTTCGTCATCTGTTCGTTTTATTGATAAAGTACTTATGTAAAATAAAACAACACAGTGTAACCTACAAATTATGACTTATGCACATTTTACATTCTTTGCTCCCCAAAGCCACAGTGGTGGCCCAAAATAAATTTTTGCATATTTTCGCCACCTACATGCATTTTATTGCATTAATGCTACCTTAACAGCACAATATTTACCCTTAGGTGGTCGCTACGCAGTGGCGGATCCAGGGAGGGGTGATGGGGGTGATCACCTCCCCCCCCTCTCAAACCAAGTGATATTATATTCAAAGATTATAAAAATATTCATTTATTTCTATAGAAATTTAACCAATTGGCACCCCCCTCTTAACGATGCTGGATCCGCCACTGTCGCTAAAGCATAAAAAGTCATTCTTATAAAAATAATATTAATATAATATAAGTATTTCTATAAAAATAAATGAATATTTTTATAATCTTCAAATATAATATCACTTGGTTTGAGAGGGGTGGGGGGTGATCGCCCCCATCACCCCTCCCTGGATCCGCCACTGCTTAGCAACCACTTAGGGGTGAATAGTGTGCTATTAAGGTAGCATTAACGCAATAAAATGCGTGTAGGTGGCGAAAATATGAAAAAATTTATTTTGGGCCACCACTGTAGCTTTGAGGAGCAAAGAATGTAAAATGTGCATAGGTCATGATTTGTAGGTTACACTGTGTTGTTTTATTTTACATAAGTACTTTATCAATAAAACAAACAGATGACGAAAAAATAAACAAAAACTGGAGCCCGTCAAAGCATATATGAGGTTTACGGCGCCACTGTGCCGTAACGGTTGCTTAAACGAAAAAAATGAATAGGGCCTAATTTTTAGAGTAAATAGTGGTCTTTAACCTTGTATAAGTTTTGTTTAAAAAAAATGAATAGGTAATGAGAAAATCGTAAAAACATGCTGGATAAGGTATAGGGGTAATTTCTGCAGTATATTTTCAAGGATAGGGGTGGTTTTCGGAGGGATGTTGCAATAACCATATATATTTTTGAAAAGCACTATTGATGAAGCATATGCCCATATGGATCAAAAAGCAAAAAACCAAAAAAAAAATTCAACCCCCCATTTTATTTATTGTTTTTGGCTACAGGGGTTGCACTAGGAAATCGCCTTTAGTGTCCATGCATGGGTAATAATAACTTGCACAAAATGATATATGAAGCATATTAATGAAGGGCATTGTGTGTGAAGGATTCCAAGAAAATCACTTTATTAATTAATTCTTCTTTTTTTTTTGGTGGTTCCGGGGAAAAAATGGGGGTGCATTATACAAATTTGTAAATAACACCAGTACGTGGGTAATCGCTGAAAGTCTTTTTACTCTAGCATAAACGGTTCAGATGGTATAAAAAGGGGTTTTTTAAAATGTAACACCCTGTAATTAAAAAAAGGGCAATTATCCTTAAGTGAAGCCTATACCAAAAAATCAATCATCTATTTGTGAATAATCTCCGCAGCATTTCTTTTTAATTTCCGTTACAGTTAGGGAAAAATATATTTTTTTAAAAACATCTTTTTTAAAAACTTGTCAACTTTGGGGCGCCACCCTTGCTAAACGGTGGATGATAGAGAGATGCTGTCAGAAATAAATCGTAGAAAGTATAGTCCTCTTCATATTTCTATAAAAGAAATTTTTTGTAAAAGGTACAGGAAGGGTTACGTTCTGCAAAAACCACAAATTACCCCCTTTAAAGGGGTGAAAAGGGGGGTCCGGGGCGAATTTTTTTCAGAAAAAGTTAGTCTTATAATAAGCACTCCTTGATGTGCCAGAAAAAAAATAAAACCGGACTTGTGTCCATTTTGCAAGGTTCAACCTCTGTTTCCTACACTACAAGGTCAAAAAATGATATAAAAGTAACAATTTTGTTTTAATACTTTTTTAAATACCGCATAATTTGAAATATTAATTTATAAGCGAACAACTTGTTTCATTAATGCCTCCCAACCTTCAGGTATCTGCTAGAAATTGACACTCATCCTTCACGGACAACTTTTACAAATACATTAAGATAGTAGTATACTATCGATAAATATTGTGCAATAGCTGAAGTTTACAATGAGCTACGAGGAAAGACAAAAATTAAATGTAATTAGACCAGGGCGCATCTGTAAAAATATTAGTACATTTGGACGTTGAGAGGTGACACAAATTTTTTTGCAGAAATTGCTTGATATAATATATTTGATATAATATAATATAATATCATATAATAATATTTGAGTTATCCTCCCACTCAAAAAGGTCCGGAACATTGTTTAAAGAATCAAAATGTCAAAAAATGAAGGAAAATTCGATTTTTTTCTTCGTTTTTTGATTATAACTTTAAACGTATTCGTTTCCGAGGAAAGTTGTAACGACATAAAAGTTGCGCAAATAAATTTCCGATAACATAAAATTGGTTAATAATTTAAAAAATTGTCACCCTTGTTGAAAAATAGCAATAATTGCGAAAAAACCATACAAAAACAAGTATTCGCATTTTACGTTTTTCAACCATTCATGCTACACTCAGGTCCTTCATATTTCACCCAGAAAAACTTTATGATACAATAAAACAATACTGTAAATTTCATTAAGATCGGTTCAATAGATTTTGCAAAATAAATTTTGCAATCCAGCTTTCGCAAAAAAAATTCATTTTTTCAAAATGTTACAGGACTGAAAATAAAGCATAAATAAATAAAGAAAATAAAGCAGATAGCAAGTTGAAATTTTTTTGCTTATAGAAGTATACTGTACCATTCATTTGCAATTTGCAAAACTAAAATCGATTAACTACCACGGCGTCAGGAATTTTTTAAATAAATATTAATTATTGGTGCTACGCGCAGGACAGCGGATAGTTTGCTCTGATTGGGCATTCCAATGACCTTTTATAATAATTAATACATTTTAATTTTTATTACATTTCGATATAAAAAAATAAATTTTTTTATTGCAAAATAAAAACACATATTCTATCCTTTGAAATAACACTTTTTTTAGCAAAAACTTTCTTTGTTTCATATATTTTAACTTAGAGAATAAAAGTTTATTATTTTTAAAAATATGCAATTGTTTAAACAATATTTCACAAACAATAATAACAATAGTTTGATTTTTGTGGAATTAAAATATTAAAATACAACAAAATATAGAGTAAGAAAATAATATATTAGATAAAGATTGAAAGAAATTTTGGTGGAAATTAACTTGTGTGAATCGAACACCGCTGTCGTGCGCGTAGCACCAAAAATTAATGTTTATTTAAAAAATTTCCTGACGCCGTGGTAATTAATCGATTTTAATTTTGCAAATTGCAAATGAATGGTACAATATACTTTTATATGCAAAAAAAATTCAACTTGCTATCTGCTTTATTTTCAGTCCTGCAACATTTTAAAAAAATGAATTTTTTTGCGAAAGCTGGACTGCAATATTTATTTTGCAAAATCTATTAAACTGATCTTAATAAAATTTATAGTGTTGTTTTACTATATCATAAAGTTTTTCTGGGCAAAATATGAAGGTCCAAAGTGTAGCATAAATGATTGAAAAACGTAAAACGCGAATACTTTTTTGTATGCTTTTTTTCTCAATTATTGCTATTTTGCAACAAGGGTGACTATTTTTTAAATTTCTAACCAATTCGATATTGCAGGAAATTTAATTACGCAACTTTTATGTTAGTACAACTTTTCTCAGAAATGAACAGTTTTAAAGTTATAAGCAAAAAACCAATAATAAAATCGAATTTTTCCTTCATATTTTGACATTTGGATTATTTAAACAATGTTCCGGACCATTTTGAGTGGGAGAATAACTCAAATATTATTATTTAAGTTATTTTCACGCCATTTCTGCAAAAAAATTTGAGTCACCTCTCAACGTCCATCTCAAACAGATGCGCCCTGCACTAAATGGAGACATGATAAATTCCCAAAAATCTGGAGTTCGTCTATCATCATTCCCATTTACAAACAAAATCAATCAAAATCTTCGTCACATTCATACAGACCTATTTCTCTTACTTGTGTAATGTGTAAAGTCCTCGAGAAAATCATATCTAACAGATTAATGTGGTTTCTAGAAAATAAAAAATTACTTGCCCCGGAACGAAGCGGATTCCGGAAAAATCGTTTAACACTGGATAATCTTATTAGTTTAGAATATGAGATTCATGAAGCGATGGCATGTGGACAAAAATGTATCGCAGTACTTTTTTTACATAACTAGAGCATACGATACAGTATGGCGACATGGTATTATTCAAACACTTAATCAATGGGGAGTAAAAGGTGATATAGCACAATTCATAAAAAATTTCTTATCTGATCCAACTTTTAATGTACGAGTTAACGGAACTTTATCCAATACAAAAATTCAAAAAAATGGAATTCCCAAGGATCTAATTTAAGCGTCTCCTTATTTCTAGTTGCAATAAATAATATTATCTCCACTTGTGCCTCACCAGTAAAAGCTAGACTCTTTGCTGATAATTTGATCATATATTTGTTAAGGGAATAAATGAAAATACTCTCCAGGCCCATCTACAGAAAATGTTATGGAAACTCGAATTATGGACAAATTCTACTGGGTTTCAATTATCAACCACAAAATCAAAGGCTATGTTATTTTCAAAAAAAAAACGAAGTTATATCACTCCAGAATTAAAACTGTTTAACAAATAAATTAAATATATTGAAAAAATTAAGTGTTTAAGCATGACATTTGACAACAGATTATCGTGGAATCACCACATTCATGACCTAAAAAGTACTTGTCAATCTGCACTTAACATTATAAAAACGGTTGCACACAATAAGTGGGGAGCAGATAGTAGAACACTGACTCTTATGTACAAGTCATTGATCAGGTCCAAACTTGATTACGCTAGTATTATTTACGATTCAGTAAAACCATATTTGAAAAAACAACTCGATCGAATACAAAATAGTGCTTTGAGAACCATACTAGTTTCCTTTTAGACTAGCCGAACTGAAAGTTTACATTGTGAAGCTGGAGAAGCCCCCCTGAAATTTCGAAGAAAACAACTTTCCCTAACATATGCGGCATAAATACAGGCAAATCTCATGAATCCTGTTAACCACTACGTAAATTCAGACCGTTTTAGGAAAATTTTTACAAGACATTCTAGGCTTGACGTTGCTTTTTATGAAAGGGTCAATAGATACGTCAATGAACTTGAAGTCAAACTTCCAGATATGTATTTTTTACCAACTGTCAACACTGTTCCTCCCTGGACTATCTCTATCTCAACTATAAATACCAAACTCTCCATATATAAAAAAAAGATAACCATCCCAAAGTATTATATCAATATGCCCTCCGAGAACTCAAGACATACAGTAATCATAATCTTATAAATACCGATGCCTCTAAAACCATGGAGGGGGTGGGAGCAGCATTTATGTTCAATAAAACTAAAATATTAATTAAACTCAATAAATTAACTTCCATTTATACAGCCGAGTTAACCGCTATCCTCAACGCATTAAATTTTGTGGTAGAAAATAACATGAAAATTCCTGTCATTATTACGGATTCACTAAGTTCTGTAACTGCCTTAAATGACCTATATCCTCTTCATCCAAGTCTACTACTTATTAAATCAGCATTACACCAATTGCAAACTATAAATATCAATGTCAACTTTGTATGGATTCCATTACATATCGCAATTTCTGGTAATGAAGAAGTAGATTCATGGGCAAAACTATCAGTAGCACGGAAGCTGTAGAAATCAGAATCATTCCACATCTAGATGTAAAACCTGTAATCAATGCTTGGCAAACGAAGTGGAATCAATCAACATTTAAACTGCGAGAAGTAAAACATTCAATACTACCTTGGAAATCAACCCCAAATAAGCGATTACATCAAATCATTCTCTCTCGTCTGAGAATAGGCCACACCGCCATCACACCTAAACATCTGCTGGAGAATGAAGTAAAACCACAGTGCTACGTATGTGATATTGTGCTTAGTGTTCGCAACATTTTAATAGAGTGTTCTCTCTATTGCATGGAGAGACTTCAATATATACTACAAGACACCTTACAAGCAATATTAAGTGACGGAACTGATATGAACAATTTGACATGATACTTGTATTCTATAAATATACTAAATAAATTGTAAACCTTTTAATTGTATTGCGACACCTAAGTAGCAATTTTACGACCTGCAACCAATTTTGTCCTAATGGGACGTTAAATTTAAGAACAAAATTGGTTCACAATAAGCCTTAACCAAGAACAACGTCTGTTTTTCCTATGGACCAACGTTGCTGCTAATAAGTAATATAATCTGATGACCAACCGACATCGGGAATAACGACGTCAATTATTAGGATAAGGTTTGACGTTAAGCTGACGTCGGTCTTAACCTATCTGTAGTATAAGTGCAGTTAAGTGGCATACATCAACGACTACTCAACGTCGGGAATTACAACGTATTTTTTAGGATAGATGCCAACGTTCAGAGGACGTTGGTGTTTTATTGATTATGGTAGACGTATTTTTCGGGAAGACGACAACGACAATCCAACGTTGAGAATACCAAAGTTAATTATTAGGTTAAGGTTTAACGTTAAGCTGACGTCGGGTATAACCTCTATACTACAATGTAATTTACTGGAAGACATTTAACGACTGCTCAACGTCAGGGATTACAGAGTATTTATTAGTATCGAACCCAACGTTCAGGAGACGTCGGGTGTTGTCTCAAGGCCCCGTCTCACCATCAAATAATTTGATCAAACTTGACAGTTAGTGACACAAAGTGACAGTTAGTGACGTCACATCCTGAACATCTGATTCAAGGCATAATTCAAGGTCAGTTTGCTCAAACTCGACAAATGACAATCAGCTGTTAGACATAACATGATGGAAGTTTAATTTTTAGTAAATAAATTAATATTCAAACAAATGAGAAGCGTTGAAAAGTCCTATTTTATGAACAATAATATTATTATATTACTGATTCTGATTACTACAACACCTAGAGTGACTCACAGCTTAAATTCTGAAATGATGCAGTCGCTACTTGTGTCACTAGCTCAATATTGATTAGAAAATAATTACATACTGATACTGACAGTAAGTTACTATACGTCTTCTAACATAGCACAAGCTGTATGTTTTGGGTTTTAAATATACCATACTTAAATACCTTGAATTATTTTATGTATGATTTTGATGTCAGCTAAAATGATAAAGCAAACTTTTAAATAAGAATGAGAAAATAAACACAAGGCAATGAACTATGATTGCTAATATTTTATAGGTCCTTCTTTATTATCAGTTACAGTTGGGGTACTATTTATGTTATTTTTTAATGTCACAAATTTTAAATAACATTCAAATCTGGTGACTGGGCTGGTGTTTTAATGACATTTCAGCAATTATAAAGCAACCAAATATGAACCCGATATAACATATATGTTTTGAAAATCCACAAGGAAGAACTTCCTGTAGTTGGCTGTATACCATTAATTACAAGTGAAATTTAATAAAAAATTTTCTTCTTGGTAAATGGTATATTAGTTTAAAAAGCCCTAAAGGGCTACAAACATGTGAACAAAACGTTTTTGCTCTGTAACAAGAGCATCATCAGTGTTACAAGAACATGGTGAGCCAACCAAAAAAAAAAAAAAATACAAAGGAGACAAAATTTTAAAAAGGAGACAAAAGTCTTATATAAATAACTACATTTGAAAAATCCAAAGGATGGATAGAAATTCCTAAGGATACGGCCCTAAAGCAACATATGACTCCCACACGTATTAAGTGGGTCAAAAGGTAATTAGGTCATTATGTTATATTGTTGCCTGCCACCTCTTATAACATAATGACCTAATTACCTTTTGACCCACTTACAACGTGTGGGAGTCATATGTTGCTTTAGGGCCGTATCCTTAGGAATTTCTATCCATCCTTTGGATTTTTCAATGTAGTTATTTATATAAGACTTTTGTCTCCTTTTTAAAAGGCTTTGACCTTCATATTTTTTGGTTGGCTCACCATGTTCTTGTAACACTGATGATGCTCTTGTTACAGAGCGAAAACGTTTTGTTCACATGTTTGTAGCCCTTTAGGGCTTTTTAAACTAATATACCTTTTACCAAGAAGAAAATTTTTTATTAAATTTCACATATATGTTTTGGATCAATGTCCTGATAAAATGGGTAATTATCATCGATACATAATTTTTGAGCACTAGCAGTGAGATGATGTGTTAGTATATCCAAATATATGTATTGGTTCATATTACTGTCAATAAAATGCATGTTACGTACTCCTGCAGACAACATACACCCCCACATCATCACTCCACCTCCTACGTGCTTTCAATTTTTTTAGTCTTAGTTCTTTAGTCTATCGGACCCAAACAAGTTTATTTCCATCAGCAAATATTACTGAATTCCAAAAGATATAATCTTTGTTAATATGCTCCCTAGTGAACACAAATAATGTAATATGCCCATTTCTTTGGCTGATAGAAGATTTTTATTTCTTGCAGTTCATGTAGATTATTCTTTTGTAATATCCTAAATAATTAAATTTATTTCAAAGGTTTATTAATATTTAAGTATGGTATACTTGAAACCCAAAACAGCTTATGCTATTTTAAAAGACTTATACTAACTTATTTTCAGTAACTAATTTTTTTCTAATACATATTGAGCAACTGACACAAGCTAGTTTTATAGAGCTTTTCATTCACAGTCATTTGTTTCGAGCGTCTGTCATATGTTGAATAATCCCTGTATATTAATATTATACAACTTATGACAGAAGCTCGAAACAAATGACAATGATGAAAAGCCCTATTGAGTAGTGACTGCATCATTTAAGCTGTGAGACACTGTATATCAGTGGTGGCTTCGCTACATATTAAAATTATTTTGTTGATCTTTCCTTCCTTGATTTCCTTCTTTGCTTTCTTTAGCGTGTATACTAAACAAGTTAATTATGTACAGCAGCTTTTGTAACCAATGGTTACTCTTGTTTGTTTTCTAGATTTTTTCTCATCAGGACTTCTGATTGCTTTTTGGTTTGTTACTTTCTACCTTCTACAATTCAGAGACAGAGTTTGGGGCTTATTATCCGTCCAAGTGTTGGAATGCTTGTGGGTTTTGATATATATGTACCAACTACCTACTAGGTTTGGGTTGAAAGGCTAAGGATTTGGTTGTGATAAATATTGTGGGATAATTGATTGCATTTGTGTGGATAAACCTGGCATCTGTTGATTTTGATCTTGGTAGTCCATCTTGAGCTGTGCCATTAGCACTAGGAAATAACTTTGTTGATATGACATATATCATTTACTTGATATCCAGTTTAGAAATACAGCACACCATTTTTAAATCCCTTTTTAACATCACTGCACTAGTAGTAGGATTGTTTCTGGTTTCTTAGTCGAAATAAAACACTTGTTATATTTTTATTTATTTTGGCCACTCATAATATTAATAAAACTAATTATATTAATTATCAGTGTAATAATAATTGTAAATCTTCAAATATACAATAAGGTTTAACTAAAAACGCACTAAAATAATTTACATTTTAAACTTATTCACAGCCGAATGTTGCTAACTGCACCAATAGCTATTAAAAAATCTGAAATTCAAATCTGATATATTTGGATCATTTCTTCTTATATCTGCAATGAGAAATTGACCATCTGCATAATATAATACAGCAAAAAGTAATGGCCGTCAGTTCCTTTATAATTTCTATAGTATCCCTTCTGAGAGGTTGAAAGTTCACCATGTTTCCATCCATAGCTTCTAGACAATGTGAAAACTGCCATTTGCTATTAAATTTATTGCTAATTTAGAAAAATTATATGCAATTGTCGTGGAAAAGCTTACCCTTTTTAATGTGAGCCCTGTGCCTACATAGCGTAAAGCAACAATTAATCTGCAAAGAACAATATTGTTTAAATATAAATACATACTGTTAATTCAATCTTTGATTCGTACCTGTTCGCACTGTTGATGCTTTCACTCATAGATGTATTTTTTCCCAATGTCTTCTTGTACACAGTTTAGTTTTTATTAGGGCTTTCATTTCATGGAAAAAGTCCAGGTCTAGCCTACATTCTTTCTTTTCTATTTTTCTGCCTGATATGCCCGAACAGTGGTAATAGGTGCCCTACTTAGTACTTGACAACAAAGTAAAGTCACAACTCCCTTCAGCACTCCTCACTCCAGCCTTTTCATTTCATTTTCAATTTTCATTGTGGATTAAGTAGATTAAGTTCAAACAAGTTAGACAACTCTTAATACAGAAAATTTGATCAAACTAGACTGATCGTGAGAACACCGATTTTTAGAATTTCAACAAACTGCAATTGTGACGTCACTTTGACGTACTTCCTCAAGTACGTCAAGTTTGCTCAAACTGTTTGATCAAATTATTTGATGGTGAGACGCGGCCTTCAGTAGGTATATGGTAGATTGCTGCGTGTACTTGCGGGAAGGTGAGAACGACAATACAACGTAGGTAATAACAACGTAGTACTTAAGTAAAGTAAATACGTTAACCTGACGTCAAAGTTTTTTTATAAGATACCTGTAATTAAAAAACGTCGACGACTATCCAACGTCGTAAAGTAAGTAATTTTCGACAATTGGTTGTTTAGTTCACCAGATTAAGGCGTGTTCACGACGACGACTGGTCGTCGGGAGTCTGTCGTCAAGACCAGGTTGTGTGCGCTTACTTTAGGACGTAATTAGGTATACCAATAGGTAAATTCGAGGTGTGCAAGGTAAAAATAGGTTATACTAAATCAGTTAATCAGTTATCCAAATCAGTTAAAATGTAGTGCAATTTAGGTCGCGAGTCAAATCCGCCATTAATGAAAGATCGCCATGGTTCAGCCATTTTTTGAAACATAATGTTTGGCAATTTTTTTGCTAGATTTTAATGAATATTTGATTTTAATTAACGAATTTTGTTTATATATAAATCAAGGATAATTTTGTATGGGTCTAGACATAATAATATGTTTTTTTAATTACGATGGTTATTTCTATTTTTACCGTTTTTTCGATTTAACCTGTAAATTTCTGAGGCGCTTTCAGTTTTTAGCAATTTTTATACCTAGTTTAACAGTACACTTCCTTGCGTTTGTAAATTTTCGACCGCATTATGCAATGAGGCAGATGATTAATAAAATAATTATTATACAAGTCACTTAGGTTATATTCTGAATAGAGTAGGAACCTACTTAAAGAAGTATCAACAGGCCGTCATACATCTTAGTTTCTGAGGATTTAATATCCTCCAAGATTATTAACCTATTTGGTAAAAATGAAGTGTGTCGGCCGTACTTCTGTGGTAGAGAATTTTATACTATTACTGTACAAGACCAAAGTCCTAAAAACTAACGTAATTTGACGATAAAATATCTCGAGCTGAGAAGTCGAGAGGAGGACGTCGAGGCAACCCGTATTTCTATTCCCCACTTAGGTGCAAATAGCGGTTTTCTGACCGTCGTCGCAACGTCGCGTATTAACGTTGGGGCATTTAATCCAACGTTAAGACGTCGTAATATTACGTCCAATTGCTTCTTGGGCAATGACCCTTTGAGGTTGAGGCATAAATAAATAAATAAAAACAAACAAAACAAAAAATGTAAATGCACTGACTTATAAATCTCACTTTGATTTAAATATTTATTATGAAAATGGTCAAAGTATTAAAAATGCATTACTTATTGCAGATGTCATTATTTATAGATTGTTAGTCACTCTATAGACTCTATGGACATATTTGCTTACGACACTGCAATACTTACGACAAAAGTTAGTGAAACATTCGAAGAAAGAATTAGATACACCCAAAATGCAATAAACAAAATAAGTCCTTGAGAAAATAAATCACGAATGAAAATTAATGGAGCATAAAAACATAAAGAATCACTAAGGCCGAACAATAAAATACTCCCATGCAAGCAAACAGTTAACCACTTAGGACTATATTTGGATAGCAAGTTAAAGTCTCTAAATGAACATACAAAGAAAACTGAAAAACTGAAACTGAAATCTAAGAAGTTACTATATTGGTTGTTAAGTAGAAACTCATAGAGGAATGTCACAAGAACATTACCAGGGACGTAACAAAGGCCCCCGCAGCGTGAAGCTTGCGGGAGGCCCCAATCGTTTAGGGGCCCCATCTTGTCATCTGATATTATGTAAAAATCTGTTATTGTTATATTATTTTACGGTGTGTGTTTAAAATTAAAAACGTAAATTTCTAAATAGACGTATTTGCCAAGTTAATCACCTCATAATATCTAGAAACTTAATCCCTTCCGGCCTACCGAAATTTTATGGTAACGGCAATGAATTACGTGGTGTACTACGTGACTATTGAAAGATTTGAGAATTGAAATTTGCCGAAATGGGTTTTCTCTTTAATCTTTACCTACGTTTAGTATTTCGATACAATTATCCAGAGTCGTAACAGAGGCCCCGCAACATGAAGCCCCAATATGTCAAAGGCCCCATCTTGTTGTCTAATATATGTAAAAATGTGTTTTTATATTATTTGCATACATACGTTTTTTAAGCAGTGCAGTATTGAGAATGAAGTTGTCCATCAGAATTAATAAAATTGTTGATATATTCGCTGAGAGTAGATAGTGCACGAAGAAAGTTGCTCATCTCATAGAATAATACTAATGTAATCATTTAGTAATTTTTGTTCTATTTTATTCTATACCAATAAAGATGAAAAATATAAGTCGTCATAAACAATGCATGAATACACCAATAGCTCAGTAAATGACAGTTTTGGAGTGAAATTATCAGCGTCACGACGTACGTAATTGCTTGACAATTTGGATTTAGGTTCTAGTTACACTCCACTTCAAAGTTGGATTTATGCCGTTGGTTGCTTTTACTTCGGGGGTGACACCCCTCCTTGGGGTGAAAAACATACGTTTAAAATAAGTCCGGAAATGTATAAATTGACTAATTATAAGCAACTTTTGTTCTTCTATAGAGTTTCTTTATCTATGCTAATACTTTTCAAGTCATTTGCGATTGAAAATTTTTATTAAAAAAACAACGTTCTCAGACGGGTTTTTCACAAATAACTCAAAAATAAGGACGTATTTATCGTATTAAATATTAGATATCGAAAAAATATTTGTAGCAAAAATGTAGCTTAAAAGATTCAGAAAATGGTGTACTTATTCATGAAGTCTATCGACACAGTGAAAGCACAGTTGAAGCTCATGAAAAATTATTCTTATTTGTCCAATTCCAAATCGAATATTTCAACCTGAAATAATCAAAAATGAAGCAATTTTCGGGAAAAACTCCTAAAACGTTTTTTAAATGTTTCAAAAAAAGCTTTGTTTTTATTTTTTTTATAAAATTTTCTAGCACCAAAACTATACGAGTTCGCTCAAAATAAAGTTGGCCCCTTTTTTGGTATAAAAAATCGTGAAAATCTGCCCCTATTTCGTACCCCAAATAAAATTTATCAGTAGCGCTTTACCATTTACTTTAAATATTTATTGTTTATATGATATCTGTAAGTTTGACCGGTTCGAAGTTCTTTTTTGGGAAAAAATTTATTAAAAGTTTTTTTATTTTGGAAAAATGCCTTTTTTATTCAAAATAACTTAAAAAGTATTAGTGATACGAAAAATCTCAAAGAGTAAAGAAATGTAGGTAGGTCTTGCTTTTATAAATATTTTGGCTTTATTTTGTTTTTCTGTGAGACAAAAATTTGTTAAGACATGGCTGTTTAAAATTTGCATATAGTCGTGATTAGTGACTCGTTTAACCCTTAACCTAGAACCCTTTTAAAAATAAACACTTTGAACCGGTGAAACTTACAGGTCGTATAAAACAGTTAGGTAATTTGTAAGACGATAATGATTAGTTTTATTTGGGGTGTTAAATAGGAGGAGATTTTCACAATTTTTTACCAAAAAATGGGATTAACTGAATTTTGAGCGTAACTGGTTTAGTTTTGATGCTAGAAACTTTTGTAAAAAATAAAGCTTCTTTTAAACACTTTAAAAAATTCTAATGAGTTTCCCCGAACAGTATTTAATTTTTTGGTAATTTCACGTTGAAATATTCGATATGGAATTTGACGAATAAGAAAAACTTTTCATGAGCTACATGTTTTCTTTTACTGAGTCGATGAACTTCATTTTTGTTTCACTTTTTTTATAAGCTAGATACATTTTTGCTAACAATATTCTTTTCGATCGAATATTTACTCTTTAAACTATTTGCCAAAAATCGCCTAAAATCGTGGTTTTTTTGTTGAACGATAAACATTTTTACTCATAAATAACTCGAAAAATCTTGAGTTGACCACTTCGGTGGTGACACTGAAAATTACACGGTATCGCCATATTTTACGTTGATTTACTGGGCTGTAACTACAAACTACAAAAATTCGTTATTCGCTTTTAACTTCATTTTTTTTTAAACCAATCATTCTAATCCAGTCAAACATCTAGAATCTATTAATAATATATAAGTAAAGAATAATGAACAAGGCCATTCACTAAAAACACCACTAACTTACATTATTATGCTTCCAATTTGATTTTTTTTTCAAAAAAATATACTGATTTTTTAACCGTAACTTTTTCATTTTTATCTTAGAAAATTTGGTAAAAAAGAGTAGGCTTTTACAAGATGTATTACTATTAATATTAAATCCTTTTAAAAATCCTTTGTCGCAAAAAGGGGTGACTCTGACAGGGTTGGTAAAGGTGGTTTTTGCATGTTATTACAAGTTTTAATTGTCAATAGTTCCCTCAATTTTTGCCGTAGAAAAAAATTTTTTCAAACCAATTTCTTGAAAATTGAATAAGCTACAATTTTATATTGAAATATTTTTTTGTATCTCTGATGCTAATCTTTCTATTCTGAAGAAAAGAGTTTTTACCAAACTACAAAAATTCAATATTCCCTTTCAACTCCATTTTTTTCGGTCAAACTTCTAGAACCTATTAATAATAAATACCTAAAGAAGACCAAATAAGGTCAATGACTAATTTTAATTAGGGTGGTGATTAGGGGGTGGTTTCCGATCACTTTTTCGCTGAAAAAAATAGTAACTGACGTTTTTTTATTATTAAGTCACTTAATTTTTGAGCTAGAGACTGGAGATAGATATTTTTAAATGCTTTAAATTAGTTTAAAAAAGTTATCTTCGAAAATTGCACAGTTTTCCCGTCTTTCGACTTTGAAACTACAATATTTAGCATTTGAGGAAGAAGAGCTAACATATAGTAAAGTATAGCTCAATTACTGTTTGGCATAAAGAAAATTAGAAAAAAACGTTTTATTTATTTTTCCAAAAGGTACATTTTTGTTAAACAAAGTTGTTTTGATAAAACGAAAACTTTTTGAGTTATTAGCAGAAAATGGTAAAAGTGCCTTTCGGCCTCATATAGATTTTGATCCTTGGAATATCCGCTACTTATTCTCAAATTCTCAAGCAAATCGATCCATTCTGTAAAAATTGCGAGGTTTTGTCCTATCTTAAGCTTCATTACTTGGACAAATAATATCAATTTGCTTAGTTATTTTATTTAGTGTGTGTTATTTAATGTGATATCCACGCGTAACCTCTCATTTTAAAAATTAATTACTCAGTCATTTGAAAATCGATTTTAAAAAAACTTTATATCGCTGGAAAGGTGAATGACCGTTCTTTGAATTTACAAAAAAATATACTGGGTGTTTCATTAAAAAAAGTTAACAAAATTTTTTTCAAAAATCCGCCATTTTTTTTTCGTAATTAAAAGCGATATAAAAAATGCAATCGGTTCAGACAAAACTTTTACTAAAATAAAACATTTCAGCGAAAATTGCAAATTTCTATCTTGAGCCGTTTAGAAGTTATAGGCAGATAAAATGGAGGAAAATATAAGTGGACACCCGGTATATTATATTATATTATATGTATTAAAATTTCATCCTACTCTAAACAAAAAAAGAAGAAATGACTGACGCAAGTAAACTTTTGTAAATGATCCCAAAACCTTATAAGCCTGTCAATATCAATATTTTATTAATATAGGTACGATCTTCCTTAATAAACCACATTTTATTTCATTTTCTTGGCATTTTTGTTCTTCTGGTGACAAGTTATTATACACTTAATTGAATATGTCGTAAATATAATGTCTGAATAATAAATTCTACCGACGTATATCCTAAAACTTTACTAGTTCAAGGTATTTTACAAAATTATCGGGACCATTAAAAAGTTAAGGTCAAATCAACCTAAACTATTAAACGTATGTATATAGCCATAGGCAAATATTTCTCACCAATTGTTGATTTATTGGGCAATTGATATTTGTAAAGGATTACTAAGAGTACAGTTAGCTGAAACAACGCTTAAGAGATTTTTAACTAGATGAAAGTAAGTAGTATAGTATAATCGATACACGATATTATGAAAAAGTGACAGTGTTCAAAAATTATTGTAGGAAATGACAAGTATTCTTTATAATTTGTCAATCATTGTGTAGCTGGTTAAATGTAAATTATGACTCTAATAATAGACAAGGCGAAAACGGCGGGTCCGTTGGGAAAATATTCCCATGAGATTTTTTTGCATAATCACATTCGTGAGACATCCCAGAATAAGGTTCAAGAAGTCGCCCACATGAAAAGTGGTTCAATTTTTTTAACAATTTTTTTTTAACCCTCGTAAGGCGGTAACTAAAACAAAGGAATGTTCTTCACCCAGACAGCAAAATTACATACTACCTCAATAGAGAAAAAGATATTTTGCCTTTTTTCTCAACAAGATGATATGGTTTTTTATAACAACATTAAAGGACTGTTAGAAGAAATGGGTGTATCGGAGTATACACCAGATCACTGGCGTCTATTTATCGATAGTTCCAAACGAAGTTTAAAGTGTGTCCTACATAATGGCAACAAATATGGAAGTATACCAATTGGGCATTAGAGTGGAAGAAATGCTCAACAACTTTAACAAATACGGTTGTTATATGAAAATTAAAATACCTCTACAGCCATTTAGACCGTTTCCCAGAAAATCTTGGTGACCTCAGTGAGGAACAAGGGGACGCTTCCACCAAGATATCAAAACGATGAAAGAGGTATCAGGGGAGATGGGGCAATCACATGGTGGCAGATTACTGCTAGAGTCTTCAAAGAGACCGTCCTTTTAAAGCCTTTGCAAGAAAATCATATAAAAGGAAGTTTTTAGGTGACGCCGAATAACACATTTTTGCTGCTACGCTGGTAAGGTTAAATGGAAAGTTGAGTTCTTTTGGCAGATATGTGTCATGATTTTTGTAAGTATATTGCTGTACAATAAATATCTTACTTTTTATTCGTGTTTTGTTTATTTCATGGATAGCATCACTACACATATGTAGGTAGTGCTGCGTTAAATTACTCTATATGTTAGAAATGTGGTCTGTTGTCGTATTTTCTGAAAGCGATCTGATTGAGCAAATCTGGTGGCATTTTTGGATTCAGCAGACCTAAATTACCTAGAAACAGTAAAAAAATTTCCTGCAGCAAATTGTGTGTTTACCAGTGTTATTAATTAATAAATATAAATAAAAACAAAATCTTTTAATAAATAGAAATAAAAATCTTTAAAACCATCACATTTTAAAAAATTGTATATAAGACATTCACTGTAGTTTACTTCACAAACATAATAGCAGGCACAGATTTGTTGGTTGTCTTTCAACAACTATCTCTTCACCCTCAAGAATTCCCAAATCCCATAAACTTGTTTACCTTTGCAACATTCTCCGTCTATTCCACCATATCCCGTTAGCATGACTTAAGCAAAAACATCATGTTAATGAATACTGATATAGTAGCTCCTTGTATCCGAATGTAAGTACGACACGTTATAATTGCATGATTATAGTCGGCATACATCTGCATGTGTTTGTAAACTTGGGGGACGTTTGTTACCGCCCTCGTTTTTACATGCATATGTATTTGTCTGCTATTTTCACTACTTTTATATATGTTTTTCAACATTGGCTTGATATTATGGAGCTTTAGCATCTTTTACAACCAGACATTGTTCTAACTCTGGTTTATTATTTGTAGCATTTAGTGACTTGTAACCGTTGACCTGAAGATGATCTGCATACTGTAGAGAGCGAAACCGGTCGTCGGAAGTTACAATAAATGATTGAGAGTACGTCTGTCTTTTACTTCATTTAAAATGAATTCTCACATGCAACCCATTCAACATTTAAAAAAAAAAGTTATGCATAGAGGAGAAACAAGAGAAAAATTTAATACAGAAATTGAAGGAACCAAAACAGAACAAGCTAAAACTTTTGCATACTACTTAGGAGTAATAATGGAAGAAGCAAGATCTCTTAGAAGCAGAAAATCAATGGAAGAGTAGGTAACACGCTACACATGTATCATGAAATGAACAAAATTTTATATACAGAAAACAAATACATCACGGAATATAAAAATTAAAGCTTTCAAAACAGTTTTTAGACCTGTTTTGACTTTTGGCAGCGAATCATGAGTACTAACTGAATGGTAAAAGGGCACTACAGGCTATAGAGATACAAGATTTTAAGAAGAGTTAAAGGTGTTACCAAAATGGACTGAATATGGAACACAGATATAAGGAGAGGACTGAAAATAAAGCATATAAGTTATTATGCAATTTAAGTCATTTATGTAGTTTAAGTTTATCTATGTATGCTTTTTGATTGCTGTTTCCTTGGAAGTCTTACATATTACCTTCATACTCACCTAATAATAAATGTCTTAAAATTTATAGAATTCTTACCTAGAACAAGAAAAAAAAATTAATAGACATACTTTTGTTTTTATTTATTATTTATTTAATAATTATAGTAGCAGGTACTTATTTGTTTCAGTAAAAATTGTTCAACTTCATATTAATATTGTTGAAAAATATCAACATATTTTTTGCTAGTTTTGTTTTCCCTCGTATAGTTAGCTAATAATGCGCTTACATAAAGCTAACCAGTATCGAACAATATACTGTTTTCAATGCAATTTTGTATGAACAATGAATAATAAAAAAATATGATTTTCAAAGTAAGTTCTCAATCGAAGTAGCACAGAAAACGACAATAAATATCGTTCCCATACCACCAGATTGACAACAAGTGGAATACTTTCTTTGGTTACACCTCCTCAGATTTTCAAAATTTATAAATCATACAGGATGCCGAGGAAATTAAAATGAGAGAATTTTAAATAATTCACAACTCATCTGCTCAGCGTGGTAAAAGTTCCAACAAGAAAGATTTCTTAATACTCCTACAAAAGAGTAAATGAATTAAAAATGTATTAACATTTTCAATTTCTTTGCAACACGAAAATGCAGCAGCTGCATAATACTCTGGTTAAATCGGAGAGCGCAGGAAGAGTCTATACGGTTTCGGAGATCTTTTACCCCACATCAGTAGTCCCATATCCTTCTCTGTCTGACTTATCTCCGATTTATAAATTTTGAAAATCTCAGGAGGTGCAACCAAAGAAAGTATTCCACCTGTTGTCAATCTGGTGGTATGGAGACGATATTTATTGTCGTTTTCTGTGCTACTTCGATTGATAACTTACTTTGTTTTTCGGTAGATGGCCCTAGTTCATCCGTGACATTTCTTTCTTTGCAATTCCGAAAGGCCCAAAGTATGATACGTGGATTAACAAGTTATATCACGCTTCCTTCCTTAGAGGTCGGATTAAAGATTAACATCAACAAGACGCAAATGATGACTAATCTGGTGCTAAATCGTAGTATTGTTATTGATGCAATGGATATTGAGCAGACTACATCTTATAAGTACCTGGACATGATATTCGGTTGGGAAGAGATATGCTTCTTTTCATGAGCATTTTTCAGTGCGTCACAAATGATAGAAAAAAAGGTAAGTCCGTGATAATATACATTTTAGTGACATGACATTTTAGTTAAATCTGACAGCTGTCACATTTTATTTGCAATTTGGCATAAAATCAATCAATTGTGTTTATTGCATTTATAAAATGCTATTTTCTTTGATTTGTATAGTCTTATAAATTGTACAGATTATATTCGTAGATATATTATATAATTGGTAAATAATTTTGTTCCGATTATAGCGCCATCTACTGACAACTAGAATAAATGTTATAAATGTCACCGACGAAATGTAATCACCGACGTGCGTTTTTTTCTGTCACATGCAATTTAATGCGTTAGAAAGAAATCGAAAAACTGTGACGCACTGAAATTTCCTCATGAGAAAAAGCATAACCAGACGTGCGAGCTCCCACGTCGCATAGGATTAGCCTGGGCAGCGTTTGGTAAACTGAACTATGTATTTAAATGGGACTTACCCATATGCCTGAAAAGGAAAATCTTTGACCAGTGTGTGTTGCCTGTACTCATTTATGGAGCGGAAACATTAACACTCCCAAAAAAGGTAGTGAACAAGATTCGAATAACTCAGATGGCTAGAGCTGAAGATGTTGGGTGGCTCTCTTTTGATTGAAAGATTTTGATTGGAACTCGAAACGTCAAACATCAGTTAATTAGAATAGTTATTTATGAAACAGTTCGTGAAGTATGCTTTTTGCGAACGCACGCGATTTTTAGAGTATATATCGCGTAAGTTCGCAAAAAGTACTTCACGCACAGTTTCAAACAATATTTTATCTACGATAAACAAATAAGAAACTGTAACTCTTCGTCACTGGAATTCATTTCTATTATACAATTTTTAGAACTTTGACATTTAAAAATCCTAACTATGTACTTTCAAACCACAAAGCTGTCAAACATTTTGTTGTAAGTCATTGCTCATATTGTCATTACCATGACAACGCGAAAATTAAGGATATTTGATTATATGAAAGTGTGCCAAAAAACCCATTGAAAGTGTGCGAAAAAGTAAATCCCATTTAAAATACATTGTTAATTCACGCATACTTTAAACCCTTCACGCACTGCTATCTATAATTACAGTTTTAACAAATTAAAAACTTATACATAATATGACAGAGTAGATAAATGAAATTTTCATTACAACCAATAATTGTGGCTTAACACCATATATAAGCATAATATTTAAATGATTTTTGTAAGTCGTTCCTTCCTATTTTCTATAAACAAATATTCTACTCGTCAAAAGTTAGAGATATAGAAAATAATTATGCTCATTTTCATAGTTGATTTTTTCGGGAACAGATTAACGGATTCCGCTAATTTTTTTATTATTTTAGGTATTTCTTTAGTATTTATACAGTTATGCAAAGGTTCACTCAAACTTCTTTCTTGTACCTATACCGGGTGTAATAAAAGAAATGTTTTTCTTATGTTAACTTTGAGACACTCTGTAGGGAGGAGGAGGTATAAATGTGAGTATACATCAGAATCGTATTATAGTCTTACCTTTTGTGAACATTTTGTTTCTTGAATGTCCCTGATATCTTTAGAAACAAAGAAAATAGACAGTTTTGTAATTTAACATGTGTTTTAACCGAAACAAGTTTGAGACAACTTGTAGGCAGGAAAATGTACAAAGATGGGTAGGTATATATCGATAATATGTTGTAGTCTCATATTTTGCGAATATTTTATTTTTTTATTTTTTCTGATATCTTTAATAACAAAAAATATAGACGGTTTTAATCTTTAATATGTGTTTTAACTGATGACATGCGATACGTAAGGAGCCCATGTCATATCATACACTAAGATAAAATTATTTTCTACATATAGTGCGAAAGAAATGAAGTGTTTAAAGAAAAATAATCAGTGTAATGTACCTCTCGCTATTTAAAGAGCCTCCACTTAGACACCAAATCCGTACTTATTCTCAAGGAAATGTCACCCCAAAACATCACAGAGCCTCCATTATACAATCTCGTCTCTCTTATGTTGCTCTGTGCTTACCGCTTATCTAGTCGACAAATAACTCTTATAGGTATCGAAAAAACCGTTTACCTTATGTGCCTTTCTGTTGTTAAAGTTTTGTTAACTGTTATTTTTTAATGTTTTAATTCAGTTTTGTTTCAGTTAAAAGACATGTTAAAGAGTAAAACCAACTATCTTCTTTGTTTCTAGAGCTATCAGGGCCAATAGAAAAACAAAATATTCACAAAACCTAAAACTACAATACGCTTTCAATGTATACTAACATTTGTACCTCGTCTTCCCTATAGGGTGTTACAAACTTAACATAAGAAAAACATTTCTTCCAACCGGTATAAGTACAAAAAAGAAGTTTGAGTAAACCTTTGCACAACTATGTAAATAGTAAATACTAAATAAATATCTAAAATAATAAAAAAAATTAACGGAATCCATTAATCTATTCACGAAAAAATTGACTATGAAAATGAGCATAATTTTGACGAGCAGATTATTTAAGAGTGTTGTAAAATTAGATAAACGTTCGGCAATGTGTATTCTAATAAATAGACATTATGAAAAAATAAATCGACTTTTAATAAACTAAGAAATTTTAGACAAAAAACTATTCAATGCTAGGTGTAGAACTTGGCGGATTGTCCTCGTTCGAGGTATATGTGTGTATGATGAAATATAAGCAAAAACAAAATTTGGAATGCTCGCAAGGCTTGCGGTTAGATCAGAGTTTAACAACAAAATGGTTGGTATATTTTATGTTTAATGAAATGTTTAGTCTTAATATCCAAACCGCAAGACGGCAAATTTATATATGATGAGTTTATTTATTGCAAAATATTGATTAATGTTTATATAGGTTACGTTCTATGTACCTAGTTATTTACAGGGTATTTCTGTGTTTGACCAACAACGTTCTAACCCAGAGAACTCAAGATAATTGAAAAATATCGTTCGAGAACATCAGCATTACATTGTTTAGTTAAGTATATTAGTTCATTGAAAAGTTACATTATAGGGTTGCATTTTTAAGAGAATGCAATTATATTTTATTGATGTATTAGGGGTAAACTATAAGTTTAAGTTCAAGTTTGTGGGGTTGTTACCCTTGTCTCGCAACCGCCATTTTTGGAAAAAGGGGTGCAAAGGGTTTGTGTGCTATTTCTCGTAAACCATCAACGCTACAGGAAATTTTTTCACACCTTATTTGTAACAAATTAAGTTGTCTACAACTTTATCCCTTTTCCGTTTTATCGTAAAATATAAAATAAGAAAGTTACAGGCAAAAGATATAGGTAACTGAAAATTATTTTATTGGTAACTTTCAAACTTACGGCTCTACTGTAATATTCTGACGTAATCTATCTTGTCTCTTTTGACTGCTAATGCACATATATTTCGTTTTCTCTTCATTGACCCTTAGACCAGTCTTTTGCTTCTTAATCCTGTCGTGGCCAGGGGTGGGGGGCTACAACGGCCTCCTTTATTCAGATTGACTCACCCAAGTTTTTTTATGTATCTTGACCAATAGAACACGAATTTTTTGAATAACAATTCATCCGGATATCGATACGATTGTTATAAATAAAGAACTTGAGGAATTACATAACAGCGATTTTTTACAAAATAAAACACTTTCTTGTATTTTCTGGATCATTCTAAGCAAAAAATGTTCCCACAAGTTTTTTCGTAAGATACATAGTTTTTGAGAAAAACGCAGTTGAAATTTAAAAAAATCGAAAAATTGCAATTTTTGAACCTGAATAACTTTTGATTAAAAAATAAAATAGCAATTCTGCTTACCGCATTTAAAAGTTCAGGTCAAATTATACCGGTTTTGATTATTTGCGTTGCTAAAAATTAATGTTGTTATTGTCAAACTAATCTATAAACAAATAGTGTTTTCCGTGCCCAATGCATGCGTTTTAATGTTGCATGCATGCCTACTCGTTCGATTTTAAATGAGAGATGCATTGAAAATTTTACTCAAGCACTATGTGTTTATAGCTTTGTTTAACAATAAAAAAATTATATTTAGCAATGAAAATAATTAAAACCGATAGAATTTGACTTGAACTTTAAAATTCGGTAAGCAGAATTGCTATTTTATTTGTTTAATTAAAAGTTATTCGGGTTCAAAAATTGCAAGTTTCGATTTTTTGTAAGTTCAACCGCGTTTATCTCGAAAACTATGCATCCTACGAAAAAACTTGTAGGAAAATTTTTTGCTTAGAATGACCCAAAAAATACAAAAATAAAAATATTTTGTTTTGCGAGGAATCGCTGTTATATAATTCCTCAAGTTCGTTGTTTATAACAATCTTATGGACATCCGGATCAACTGTTATCCAAAAAATTCGTGTTCTACGGGTAAAAATAGATAAAAAAACCTTGGGTAAGTCCACCTAAATAAAGAAGGCCGTTTTACTCCCCCTGGCGACAGGAATATCTACCACTAATTTATTGAAAGTCTACTTTACATTATTTTTGTGGCTGTGTTTCCCACGATGTCAATGTCATTCGCGTATGGAATTAGTAATTTTGGCCCATTCACTATGAGTAGTTCTCTTCTAATTTGCGCTGTTCGTATTGCTTTCTTCAAGTTCATATTAAAAAGAAGACGTGACATCTCATCTCCTTGTTTCTAGCAACTGTTTATAGACCAGGGCGGATCTGTAAAAATATTAGTACATTTGGACGTTGAGAGGTGACTCAAATTTTTTTGCAGAAATTGCTTGAAAATAAATCAAATAATAATATTTGAGTTATCCTCCCTCTCAAAAAGGTCCGGAACATTGTTTAAATAAACAAAATGTCAAAAAATTAAGGAAAAATTCGATTTTTTTCTTGGTTTTTTGATTATAACTTTAAACGTATTCATTTCCGAGAAAAGTTGTACTGACATAAAAGTTGCGTAATTAAATTTCCTATAATATAGAATTAGTTAAAAATTTAAGAAATACTCACAATTGTTGCAAAATAGCAATAATTTTGAAAAAAACATACAAAAACAAGTATTCGCATTTTACGTTTTTCAACCATTTATGCTACACTTAGGACCTTCATATTTCACCTTGAAAAATTTTATGATACAGTAAAACAATACTGTAAATTTCATTAAGATCGGTTTAATAGATTTTGCAAAATAAATTTTGCAATCCAGCTTTCGTAAAAAAAATTCATTTTTTCAAAATATTACAGGACTGAAAATAAAGCAGATAGCAAGTTGAAAATTTTTTTGCACATAGAAGTGTACTGTACCATTCATTTGCAACTTTGCAAAATTAAAACGCTTAACACCACGGCGTCAGGAATTTTTTTAAATAAGCATTAATTATTGGTGCTACGCGCAGGACAGCGGATAGGTTGCTCTGATTGGGCATTTCAATGACCTTTTATAATGATTGATACATTTTAATTTTTATGAAATTTTGATATAAATAAATTAATTTGTTTATTGCAAAATAAAAACACATACTCTATCCTTTGAAATAACACTTTTATTAGCAAAAACTTTCTTTGTTCATATATTTTAACTTAAATAATAAAAGTTTATTATTTTTAAACATATTCAATTGTTTAAACAATATTTCACAAACAATAATAAAATTAGTTTGATTTTTGTGGAATTAAAATATTAAAATACAACAAAATATAGAGTAAGAAAGTAATATATTAGATAAAGATTAGAAGAAATTTTGGTGGAAATCAACCTGTGTGAATCGAACACAGCTGTCCTGCGCGTAGCACCAAAAATTATTGTTTATTTCAAAAATTTTCTGACGCCGCGGTAATTAATCGATTTTAATTTTGAAAATTGCACATGAAAGGTAGAGTACATTTCTATAAGCAAAAAAAATTCAATTTGCTATCTGCTTTACTTTCAGTCCTGTAACATTTTGAAAAAATGAATTTTTTTTGCCAAAGCTGTATTGCAAAATTTATTTTGCAAAATCTATTGAACCGATCTTAATGAAATTTACAGTATTGTTTTACTGTATCATAAAGGTTTTCAGGGAGAAATATGAAGCTCCTAAGTGGAGCATGAATGGTTGAAAAACGTAAAATGCGAATACTTGTTTTTGTAGGGTTTTTTCGCAATTATTGCAATTTTGCAACTAGGGTTACTATTTTTTAAATTTTTAACCAATTCTCTATTGTAGTAAATTGAATTATGCAACTTTTATGTCAGTACAACTTTTCTCGGAAATTAATACTTTTATAGTTATAATCAAAAAACAAAGAAAAAAATCGAATTTTTCCTTCAATTTTTGACATTTTGACTATTTAAACAATGTTCCGGACCTTTTTGAGAGGGAGGATAACTCAAATATTATTATTTGATTTATTTTCAAGCAATTTCTGCAAAAAAATTTGAGTCACCTCTCAACGTCCATCTCAAAACAGATCCGCCCTGGACTATTATTTGAAACGATTTTCAGTGTGTTACCTATCCTAGATGAAGAGCCATTTACACAAATTTTAAAGGGCTGGATAAGTTTTCTTGGAAATAAAAGTTCTGCCACTGCATTTAACATTTGATCTCATTTAATTCCGTCGGAAGTCGTTTTAAGCTTCTCGGAAATCTATGAAGATATTATGGAGTCCTCTTGAATTCTCATTTATTTTTTTCAAGCAGCTTTCTTAAAGTAAATATCTGATCTAGGGTCGATCTCTTTTTTTCTGAATCAGGATTGGTATTCCCCTACAAAATGTTCTACAATATGGTGTTAGCCTACTTAATAGAATGTTCGATAGGATCTTGTATGATCTATTAAGTAGGGAGATGCCTCTATAATTAGAGCACTTGGTTTTGTCTCCCTTTTTGTGGATGGGGATTATTACACTTTCTTGCCATTTTGTTGGAATTTCCTCTGCTTTCTATATCAGTGTTATTGGTTTGTGTAATTGTTTATGTAAAGATTCTATACCATACTTAAGGAATATACATATATGGTATATTTTCGGAGACTGAAGCTTTTGCGTTCTTCAATTCTTCAAAATAAATGCAAAAATTATAAATTTTACATTTAAGGGGAAAGTCGTAATATGTCGCGTGTCAAAATTTTCAATGTGTTTTAAATGTATTAATTTTTTTCGAATCATGAGAAAACTAATAAGAAGTATTTTTGAAAAATTTCAAAGCAAAATGAAAGATTACTTTGTTAAAGAGGGCAGAAAGTCCCTTGGAATAAATAAAAAGTTTCTTTGGAATGAACTATTTGCAATTAAAAATCACACCAAATTTTCTCTTTAATTTTTACCCCTGTAACTTATTAAAATAAACATTATACACGATGTCAGGGACTTTCGGCCCTCAGTAATAATGTAATATTTCATTCTGCGTTTAAATACTTCAAAAATCTTTATTAGATTTCTCAGAATTCGAAAAAAATTTATAACATTTACATACATTGATACATTTAAAACACATCGAACATTTTGACAGGCGGCATTTTGCGCCTATGCCTCAAGTACTTATATTTATTATATTTTTCTCAAAAATGTGTTGTCAATATTAGACTATATTTCGTTGTTTTTTAATATAATTCCCTTATGTATGTAATAGATGTATGTAATTCCCTTATGAATTCCCTTATGTATAATTCCTTTATGTATGTAATCTTGGGTTCAACGCATTTCAAACAAAGAAGTCTTAAACAGAGTAGGTCAAGGCGAAGGTGACTTAATGAAGATGATAAAAAAGAGAAAACTTGAATATCTGGGGCATATAATTAGAGGTAGCAGATACAGGATGCTGCAGTTAATACTCAATGGAAAGATCGACGGAAAAAGAGGAATTGGTCGAAAGAAATATTCATGGCTCCGAAACCTTCGTCAATGGACTGGCTTATCAGCAGATCAATTGTTACATGCCGCACAAGATCGAGAACGATATCGGCAAATTGTTATGGAAGCTACCCACGCCTAAAAATTTGGGCACGGTACTTAAAGAAGAAGATGTAATAGACCTGGATCCCGCACACCAAATAAAGTTGATTAATAGCAAGCTGAAAATTTGTTAATAGCTCAACGGTGACTAATCGGACAAACTTTAATGCATGGGAACACTGGAACAGGGGAACTTTTAATTGTGGTAGAGGTTAAAAATTTGGAACGTCAGACTACGAAAACGTCCCATGCATTTTATCGGACAGAACTTCCAATTGATTTGCTACCATTTCATTAAACTCTCTTGCAAAAATCAGACTGGTGTTTATCACCAAGTGGGCATTTTAATGAGTGGTACATGAGGAATAAGTCAAATGACAGGAATCATGTTGGTTAGTAATAGCAGTCTGATTTTTGCATGAGGGTTTAATGAAAGGGTAACAAATCAATTGGATTATCTGTCCGACATAATACATGGGACGTTTTCGTAATCTGACGCTCCAAATTTTTAAACTGTTCCACAATTAAAACTTCCCCTGTTCCAGTGTTCCCGTACATCAAAGTTTGTCTGACTAAACACCGTTAAGTTATTAACAAATAAATTTTCAGCTTGCTGTTAATCAACTTTTTTTGGTACGCGGGATCCAGGTCTATAATATTTATAAGAATTTTTGTAATATTACTATTTACTTTACTTATTTTGTAACGAACCTCACTTGCATCTGTAACTAATGAGATACTTACTTCAATGTCACGATTACGTTTACTTGAAGTTTCCTTAAAAGATAACTGTTACTGTATTGTATAATGGCTAGGTGAAAGAAACAATTTACTGGCTCTGTAATTATGACAATGTAGACTGATTTCTAAAACTAAAGAATAGTATAAAATATGTATCTGTCAAAAAACTGTACTAAAATTTAGTGTCGGAAAATTGGTCACACAAATTATATTTATTGATCAGATTTGATTTCTTTGGCATTAGTATTCAACTTCCTTCTACATTCAGTGCTTTTTTCACTTACTTAGGTAAAAGCATGGGAGAAATAACGGAAAAGAAGAATTGGGGGAAATCTCTGGTAGAGCCGAGATATACAGGGTGTTCCGAAACTCTCTCGATAAACTAAGACCTGAGATTCTTCAGATACTTTTAAGGTAATTTAGCCCAATTAACCTAGTCTGAAAATACTTCCTAAGGGAGCTGGAGCTCTTTAAAAAGGCGTCTTGTAATTAATATTTTAAAATAGCTACAGAACGCTTCTATTAAGAAAAACAAAACTGGTAGGCACCTACGCCTATTTATCTTCCAGAAGTAAATCGACCCTATCAATATCGAATTTCTATTACCAGACACAGGCGTCCATTTTGGATAGGGCAACGGGTATTCTATAGCATAATTGAT
The DNA here is from genome assembly GCF_917563875.1 of Diabrotica virgifera virgifera. Taxonomy (NCBI): domain Eukaryota; kingdom Metazoa; phylum Arthropoda; class Insecta; order Coleoptera; family Chrysomelidae; genus Diabrotica; species Diabrotica virgifera. The sequence continues at coordinate 52,772,720 of NC_065451.1, forward strand.
GAAATCGATTTATCTCTGGAAGATAAATGGAGGTACCGGTTTTTCTTTTTCTAAATAGAAGCGTTGTGGAGGGGGCTACCCCAAAATCCCGACAGCCAAAATCCCGACAGCCACAATCCCGACACGCCAGAATCCCGAGAGACCAAAATCCCGACAGGCCAGAATTCCGACAGGTTTGATAAGTTTCTTTTTAAAATATAATTACATTTATTTTTTGCTTTTTCTTTATGGCCATCTGTTTTTATTTTGTGATACTAATCAAAAGTATTTACCGTTTAATATGAACTAATTTTCTAAATAAAATTTCTAACATATTTAGGTATATGAATTAAATAATTTTTTTTTTGTCAATATAATATATTCCAATAATAATATATACTATGTATAATCAAATCCTGAATTCAAGTTCACTTTCATATAATAGATACATGTTGTTCTGAAGCTATTTTCTTGTGGCATTTTTACTATTTTAACTATTTATAATGGGAAATAAGCCACAATGTTATTAAAAAAATGATTTTTATTAACGTTTCGACGCCCAAATCGGGTGCCGTTGTCAAAATACAAAATACTACTAACATAAAAAAAATGTTGTTGCTTAGTAAAAAAATTCTTCTAATAATTTATTTAATTTGACTCATTTATATCGGACATTCAGATATATATGATACATTTTAAAGTAGAAGACTTTAAAGTGATATTGCCAATATTTATGAGTTGCGTTCCTGGGACGACTTTACTGAAAGATAGTTCATTCGATTACATGAAATCAACCCCAACTCAAGAATATCCGTCAGAAAAAAAAAATCATAGCATGTGATCTGTCTTTAAAAAGACAACCACATGCAACAGTGACATTAAAATTCTCGCGTTAGAAATCTCATAGTAAATCACAAGGAAAAACCAGGAAAAACCTCGTGATACTATCCCGACATCGTAAGTATTTGGCCTTACATTTAATTTACTCTCAAAATTAAAAAAAAAAACAATTCTTAACATCTGTTTTATTAAAAAATGATTATCCTTTATCGTTTATAAATAAGGAATTGTCAAGATTGGATCGAATGGAACAGAACAACATAGAACGGGATCCTACAACATTCACAAGAAATAATACGAGGAAAATATCAATACCATACATAAAAGGACTATCCGAGAAACTTAAAACAATAGGAAATAAATTCAACATTTCAACATTCAAAACAACCAACACATTGAGATCTATTCTATCTAAAACTAAACCTAACAATGAACAAGAAAGGACAAAGAATTGTATTTATAAAATACCTTGTGAATGCGAACAGTTTTATATAGGTGAAACATCAAGACCATTAAACGTTAGAATAAGTGAACATCAATCTTATATTAAAAATAGAGAACTTGATAGATCTCAAATATGTCAACACGCATGGGATAATGAACATAGAGTTCAGTGGAGAGATTTAAGTATAGTCCTGAAAGAAACAGATAGTAAAAAGAGAAAAATCAAAGAAGCGGCTCTAATTATGCTAAACGAAACCAATTGTGTCTCAAATTCCTCAGTGAAATGCAGTAGGATATGGATACCCATACTGGAAGAGGAAGTCAATAGAAAGAAAATACCACAATTAGTAAGTCAATAGTAGAGTTAGTACTTATTTTATATTTTAGTATTACTTATATATCCATGTATTATTGATATTATTTATAATTTAAACAAAATTATAGTAAAGTCAGAATTTGGTATTAATTTTGAGAGTAAATTAAATGTAAGAGCAAATACTTACGATGTCGGGATAGTATCACGAGGTTTTTTCCTGGTTTTCCCTTGTGATTTACTATGAGATCTCTAACGCGAGAATTTTAATGTCACCGTTGCATGTGGTTGTCTTTTTAAAGACAGATCACATGCTATGATTTTTTTTTGACGGATATTCTTGAGTTGGGGTTGATTTCATGTAATCGAATGAGCTATCTTTCAGTAAAGTCGTCCCAGGAACGCAACTCATAAATATTGGCAATATCATTTTAAAGTCTTCTACTTTAAAATGTATCATATGTATTTGAATTGCCGATATAAATGAGTCAAATTAAATAAATTATTAGAAGAATTTTTTTACTAAGCAACAACATTTTTGTTTATGTTAGTAGTATTTTGTATTTTGACAACGGCACCCGATTTGGGCGTCGAAACGTTAATAAAAATCATTTTTTAATAATATTGTGGCTTATTTCCCATTATAAATAGTTATAATAGATACATATTACCATGTCACTTACAACCTTCCATTTCAGTAAGTTTAGCTGTTATATACAGTCGAACCCGCTTATTGGAATAGCCTTCGTGCCAAGCAAAAGTATTCCTATATCCGGGATATTCTAATAACCGATCATTGGCGGCTAGTAAAATAGTTTCGGAACTTCAAATTTCTATTCCTTAAACCGGGATATTCCTTTAAGAAGTATTCTAATAAGCGGGTTCGACTGTATTATAAAATGAAGTGTTTAAATAATTTTGTTGTTTTAAAATACTTAATAATTAGTACCCGTACTTATTAGCATATTAGTAAGTAATAATTTGTCAATTTCAATACTCTACAATATGATTTGGTATTGTATTTGAAAAGGAAACAATAAATATTTAAAATGTAGTGGTCGGGATTTTTGCTTATGCGAGGATTGTTGCATGTCGGGATTTTTGGCCTGTCGGGATTCTGGCGTGTCGGTGTTTTGGCCGTCGGGATTTTGGCTGTCGGGATTTTGGCTGTCGGGATTTTGGGCGCCACCGGTTGTGGAGCTATCTTAAACAAACTAATTTCAAGACGCGATATTTAAAGAGCTTTAGCTCCCTTAGGAAGCATTTTCGGACCATAATATAAATGGTATCTTCAAATTATCTGAGGAATCTCCGGTTTTCATTTGTCGGGAGAGTTTCTGGACACCCTGTACATGTCTAATTAGAATGAATATACTATCGTTAAAGTTTGAATCTTATATACTAATAATCGTAACAGATAAGTACATACATACATATATTCACTTTGAAACTCTCCATTAACCCTCGTAGGACCAACCTTTTAGTAGAAACAGCTAGGACCAAGGAGGGTCAATAAATGTCCACACATAAATTAATCAAAAACGTGCTTCTTTATTTAAACTAATTTAAAAATAACACTTTTATAATATTCCTAGACATTAATGAAACAGTTAAGAGATACACTATTTACCCGGTGTCTTCGGCTTCAGTGGAATTGTCATCATCGTAGGATACAGAAATATTTTTGACTTTTTGCTGTGCTTACCGCATACATACTTGCATTTTGAACAAACTGTGGTTGTTTTTGCCCACTTATTGGCCGTTTTTCTTTTAGATTTTGCTAATTTGACACATGAATGGTATCGTCCCTTCTCATTTTGGGATGGTGTTGAAGGTATTCAAGGGGATTATTTATAGTGCACTGTCGAGTTTTTATAAAAGTATGAGAAAATTAATTAAATTATAGAAATGCTAATTATGCCATCAAATAGGGCAGTAGTACGCCGACAACTACTAATTATTTGAGATTTTTAGGAACAAAGGTATTTATTAAATCGGATGTAATGCAATATTGTGGATACGTTTTAACCCTCCTTGGTCCTTCTAGGGATTCTAGGGAAAGGAAAATAAGCCCTTTATTTAGGCGTTATAAATTATAGATCTCAAGAAAGTCGGTTAGTCTCATGGATCTGTTACACTGCTACCTAAAATATCTTTTATCTACTCTATCTCATATCATGTATAAGTTTTTAATTTGTGAAAACTGTCATTATGGATAGCAGTGCGTGAAGGATTTAAAGTGTGCGTGAAGTAACAATGTAATTTAAATTGGATTTACTTTTTCGCACTGTTTTTTGGCACAATTTCATATAACCAAATATCCTTAACTTTCGCGTTGTCATGGTGATGACATAATGAGCAACAAATTACAACAAAAGTTTTGACAGTTTTGTAGTTTGAAAGAAGTTAGAATTTTTAAATGTCAAAGTTCTAAAAATTGTAGAATAGAAATAAATTCCCGTGACGAAAAGGTACAGTTTTTTGTTTGTTTATCGTAGATAAAATATTGTATGAAACTGTGCGTGAAGTACTTTTTGCGAACTTACGCGATGTATAGCACTCGTTGCGCTATCGCTCGTGTTCTAAACATCGCGTGAGTTCGCAAAAAGCATACTTCACGAACTGTTTCAAATTACTTATTTATGAAATAGTTCGTGAAGTATGCTTTTTATGAACGTACGCGATGTTTAGAGCACGAGCGACAGCGGAGCGAGTGCTATACATCGCGTAAGTTCGCAAAAAGTACTTCAAGCACAGTTTCATACAATATTTTATCTACCATAAACAAATAAAAAAACTGTAACTCTTCGTCACTGGAATTCATTTCAAATCTATAATTTTTAGAACTTTGACATTTAAAGATTCTAAATTCTTTTAAACCACAAAACTGTCAAAACTTTTGTTGTAATTTATTGCTCACATGCCATCACTATGACAACGCGAAAGTTAAGGATATTTGATTATATACAAATGTGCGAAAAAACAGTGCGAAAAAGTAAATCTAATTTAAAATACATTGTTACTTCAAGCACCCTTTAAATACTTCACGCACTGCTATCTATAATGACAGTTTTCACAAACTAAAAACTAATACATAATATGAGATAGAGTAGATAAATAACTATTGTATATACTTTTCATTATTGTTTTGGTCAACAAGATCTAGGCTTCTAAGAAATTCGAGCGTCAGTTTCAAAAACGGAAACGGATAATCGGCTCAATATATTTTTAGCTGATCTGGTTGTAGAAAAATAAGTAGGTACTAAATCGTCTGAAAAGTAACCTCTCCTAGATGGTCTGATAAAATGGTAATAAGTACCAGACGGTCTAATAAAAACTTTTTGCTGAAAATTCTATTTATTAATTTTATTCGATATAGTCTCCTTTTCGAAATGTACAGAATCCTACACAAGAATTTTGCACGTGTTCTGGAGAGAACACAGAAACAACCTGTGAATTCTGGAAGAGCTTTGAGATTCTCCATCTGTCCATTATGTTCTTGTCTTATTTATTATTTGGTTGTTGTTTCGTAGGTTTTTCAGTGTTCTGTAAAACAATTTTATATTTTCTTTATTTTTTTTTTCTATTTTTTTCTCCCAAGCGCTAATGATAGGCGGGTATTTTTTTAACGGGCGTGCCAAATTAATTTTTAGCGAACATCGAACCCTAAAATCAGACAGTGGAGAACAATCCCCCTTTCGTGGGGGATAATTTCGTATTTATGTAGGATAATCCTCTTCCACATACTGCGGGAATCATCATGGACTACCTAAATACTATCGGTATTCCCGTTTTGGATTGGCCCGCTTGTAGTCCTGACATGAATCCATTATAACATTTATGGAACATTTTAGGAAAAAGAGTAAGAAGAGGAAACTGTTACCAGAAACGACTCAAGAGCAGAAAATAGCGTTGATTGAAGAATGGGGACATATACACCGCAAGAATAGATTCAGCAACTGTTTGAAAGTATAGCTACAGTCGGAAAAATGAAAGAATACCCATGAACGAACATATAAAACACGCTGTATTATCCTGTCACCGTGTCACAAAGAAAATTGCCCAGCGCAAGTACATGTGATAATAATTATTACATGTACTTGCGCTGGCCAATTTTTTGTATGATACGGTGACAGGAAAATACAGCGTGTTTTATATGTTGGTTCATGGGTATTCTTTCATTTTTCGTACTGTAGGTGTATTGAAATCCTCTGTAGATGTAGGGTACTAAAGAACAGCCAACTGTAAATTAAAATTTTATTTTTTGTTTTGTTTAAATTTTCGAACAATGTTAAGTTTCTCTTGGGTAATTTATTTTTTTAATATTACTTTTTTAGTGTTTTAAATAAACGATTTATATTATTAATGTTTACTTCTTCCCCATTTAAACCACCTAACACCTACAGATTAAAAAAGAACATATAATATGCAAGTGTCCATATTTTTGTGAACAGAAGTGTATTTTACGAAACTATTTTTATTCTTCTTCTTCTTTTTGTGTAGATATGACTCTGTATTTTTTTAAATGTGTCTCCAGTAAGTTTTTATTCCATCGTTTTTGTGGTCTTCCCACTGACTGTCTTCCTATTGGAAAACCGTCTCTTACCGTCTTTACTAATTTATTTGTTGCCATTCGGCTTATCTGGATGTTGCGTTCTGCTCTTCTGTTATTTACCCAGTTATTAATCTTGTCCAGCCGGCATCTCCGTCGTATATCTGCACTTCTAGCTCTATCCCATAGTGTCTTACCATCGATTTTTCGAAGTGTTTTCATCTCTGCTGTTTCTAACATTCTTTTTGTCCTTCTGTATCAGGTCGTGTTTGTGCCGTGTATGTCATTATTAGTCTGGTGACTGATTTGTAAATTCTACCTTCCACTTCTTTTCAGATATCCTTATTTCTCCGCTTTGTTTCATTCAGGCAACCTGCGGTTCTGTTTACTTTATTTACCTGATCTTCCACTTCTGTTTCCGTAGCTATATACTGTGATGCCAAGATATTTAAACTCCATGACTTGTTCTATTATCTGACCCTCAAGCTCTAATTTACACTTTAATATATTTGCTGTTATAACCATGTATTTAGTTTAATTTGGTTAAATTAACATGGTAAATTTTCTAGCGGTTATATTAAATTGGTGCAGCATACGTTGTATATCACCTTCACTTTGAGAAATTAGTATTGCATCGTCTGCATAGCAGATTATTTTAATTTGTTTTCTCCCATTTGTTTTCTCCCTTTTTTTGTTCTTATTTTTGTATTATTTCATCCATGATCAAGTTGAACAATAGAACACTCAGGGAGTTCCCCTGTCTTATCCCATTGCCAGCTTCAATTGGGTCAGTTAGTTCTTCATCTACTTTTACCCTTATTGTGTTGTTCTGGTAGATGTTTTCGATCGTTTTAATTATTCCTAGAGGTACGTTCCTTGCGTATAATAAATGGGTAACGTTCTTTAATTTGACCCTGTCAAATGCCTTCTTAAGGCCCAGGAAACATAAGTATGCCGGTTTGTTGTATTCTAATGATGGCTCTTGAACCTGCTTCATTATAAATATAGCGTCGATGCATGATCTTCCCGATCTGAAACCTTGTTGTTGTTCTACTAATGTTGTAATTTTATGCAGTTTGTTTTTTATCACTTTGGTCATTAATTTTATTGTTGTGTTTAATAAATTAAATCCTCTGTTATTCTCCGTGTAAGATTTGTCTCCCTTTTTCAAGAGAGGTGTTAGGATGTTTGACGAAATGCATCATCATCATTCTCTTTGCCTTATCCCTATGAGGGGTCGGCTTCCCTAATTGCATTTCTCCACACAATTCTATCTTGGATCATATCAATGTTAATCCCCTTTTCCAACATGTCCTGCCTTATCGTCTCCCCCCAGGCCTTCTTTGGTCTTCCCCTCCTACTCCTTCCAGGAATCTGCACTTCAGCTATTCTTCGTATTGGGTGACATTAACGTCTCGACGTTGAACATGACCAAACCATCTTAACCTATGCACTCTCATTTTGGCATCAATTGGTGCCACACCTAGACTTCCCCTAATATACTCATTCCTAAGTTTAACCTTCTTTGTCACCCCACTCATCCCTCTAAGCATTCTCATTTCTGCCACATGCATTCGTTGTTCCTCTTTATTTTTCACTGCCCAACATTCAGTTCCGTACATCATAGCCGGTCTTATGGCTGTTTTGAAGAATTTTCCCTTCAGCTTCATTGGAATTTTTCTGTCACACAACACACCACTCGCTCAGGGCCGTAACTACCATTGGGGCAACCAAGGCAGTGCCCCGGGGCTCCCGGTCAATGGGGGCCTTACAGATGCCCCTTTTTTGATCGTGCTTAGAGTTTAACGAGGAAAATATAAATGTGTATTTTAAAAGCCGATCCCAACGAAATATTTTCAAATGACACAATTTTAAAAATACCTTATAGGGGCACCCTAGAACTGAACACAAAGTTTTAATTTTTCACTGGAGAAATTAGTATTTTCGACTAAAATGCAATTGGAACAGTACCCTTAGAAGGGGCCCCTGAGGCCTGAGCTGAGCTGGGGCTCCCGAGACCTTAACATAAAAATTTAAATTAATAGGTACTTAGGAAATTAGTTATTTCGGAGTAATAAAACCTAAAATGCCATTGGAAGAGGGGTCCGGGTAAGCTGGGGCCGCCGAGACCTTTCGTAGAGATATAAATTGTTACTGAGGAAATTAGTTATTTTGGTGAAATAAAAACTAAAATGCAATCGGAATAACGGCCTCCGGTCCCAGCTACTTTGTCTTAACCAATTTATCCCAGACCACATCTTGGTACGTGAACGGAACCACATCGTACTAGTGAATGGCACTATTGAAAAGAAAGGTAAGAGTAATATGGAATGAGCATATTTGAATCAGCCTTACCAGTACCACAGCATAATAAATCTATTAAACAGCAGTGACGGTAGTCGCCTTCGAGAGTGTCACTGCTGAAGGTACCGGATATCGTTTTCTAATATCCTCGTCAAATAGGATTCTGCTCTCATTAGAGCTGTATATAATTACTTCCCCACGGTCTCCTCCTTTTTGATATTTTCCTAACTTCGTCAATTTTTCTTCCACTTTTTCCATATCGAATTTTACCGCATTCTTGAATTTTTCTTTCACTTTTTTAATTTTCTGTATCTCCTCAGCAATCTGATTTACCTATTCCTGCATTTTCTCTAAATAAACCTTCATATCTTCATATTTTTCCATTCGGTTTTGAAGTTTCAAGAAATTTTCTTTTTATTGTTTCATTATATTATCTCATTTTGTTTAACTATCTGTTCATTTTGTTGTGTTTCTTTTAAATTTTTTAAAACGAATAAAAAATAATGTGATTTCTAAATTTTTTTGTGTTGGTCAACTAAAATAGCAATATGTAGGTTCAAGAAACTTCAGTCATAGAATCCATTGAAATGCGTTTTCAAGGGGTTAAATATCAAACAGTTTTCCGGACATCGCCTTCCGCCGGGGGTAAACCCCCAGACCCCCCGGCAAGGGGCCCCCAGATCAACTTTGCCCTGGGGCCCCTAACATCGTAGTTACGGTCCTGCACTCGCTTCTTTCCACTTCATATATCCAGCCCTAATTCTACTGCATGCATCTCCATCTATTTCTTCATTACTCTGTAATACCGATCCCAGGTACTTAAAACTATTGCTTTTTACAATCAGTTCTCCATCCAAAGATATCATTTTATTTGTAGTAACTCCATCTTTAAATGAACATTATAAATACTCTGTTTTTGTCCTACTAAGTTTTAAACCTTTTTCCTCCAGAGCTTGCCTCCACTGTTCCAGTTTTTGTTCTAAGTCTATTTCACTATTTCCTACTAACACAACATCATCAGCATACATTAAGCACCATGGAATGTTACCCTGTAGTTTCGCTGTTATCTGGTCCAAAACTAATGAGAATAAATACGGACTAAGCACAAAGCCTTGGTGCAATCCTTACTTTCACATGAAATTTATCAGTCTCTCCCACAGCTGTCCGAACACTAGTCCCTCATACATATCCCTCACAGTCTTTACATATTCAACCAGGGACTCCTTTCTTATTGAGTGCCCACCACAGAATCTCTCGAGGAACCCTATCATATGCTTTCTCAAGATCAATGAATACCATATAATGAGCGTTTGTTTCTTTACTCCTGTATTTTTCCATCAACTGCCTTATAATGAAAATTGCATCTGTTGTTGATCTGCCCTGCATAAAGCCAAATTGATTCTCGGATATTTCGGTCTCTTCACGTATCCGTCTATCAATTACTCTTTCCCATATTTTCATGGTGTGGCTAAGCAGTTTTATACCCCTGTAGTTTGTACATTGTTTTATATCTCCCTTGTTTTTGTAAACAGGTACCAGTATACTGCTTCTCCATTCGTCTGGCATTTGTCCAACTTCCATAATTCTATTAAATAGGCCTGCTAGCTAGCCACCTTGTTACTGTCTCTCCCAATGCTCTCCATACTTCTCCGGGAATATCATCCGGTCCTACCGCTTTTCCTTTCTTTATTTTTTGAAGCGCTTGAGCCACTTCCACGTTTGTTATTTTGGTGACCATTGCTGCTACTGTCTCTGTTGACTCTACAGGCTGTCTGTCAATTTCTTCATTTAATAAGCTGTCAAAGGGCTTTCTCCATCTCTTTTTGACATCACTCTCTGTAGTATTTTATTATTTTCATCTCGGATACATCTAATCTGATTAAAATCTTTTGCTTTTTTGCTCCCTGTTTGGCTATTTTATATATATTCGTTTCGCCTTCCCTGGTATCAAGTTGATCGTATAGGTTTGACGAAATTAAAGAACTAATAAAAACATTTAGCGATATTCTTACGTTTAATTAAGCTAATTAGATATCCGATTCACAACAATCATTAAATGCAGCTGTCATTGACTCTACGGTGCAAAATATCGCGTCATATTATGAATACACCGTTCATACTTAAAGCAATTTTTTTAGTGATTCAATTTAAAAGAAGTTACGCGAATGTGCAAATAATGTATGCGTTACACACTTTTACCTTTCAACCTTCGACTTTGCGCTCTTCATTATTTTCTTTGACGGTGTACATATCAAGTTTTCTGAGAAAATTGCAGGCAATTCAGGAAATATTTATTACTAATGAATAAAAATCACAACCACTTTCAACTAATTAACTAGTTATTACAGGTGTTTTGTATTTATTTGATTATACATTTATACAGGGAGTCCAGAAACCTTCTTTATAAACGAAGACCGGAGATTTCTCAGATAATTTAACCCAATTCACCTAGTACGAAAATGCCTCCTGAGGGAGCTAGAGCTCTTTGAAGATGGCGCCTTGTAATCAGTTTTTTAATACCTCTAGAACGCTTCTTTTTAGAAAAACGAAAATTGGTAGGCACGCCTATTTATCATCCAAAGATAAATCGATTCCATCAATTGGGAATTTCTAGCAACGGTCATAGGCGTTCATTTGAAAAGGTAAACCGTTATTTTAAAGCCATAACTTTTTTGCCTTTAACTTTAAAAAGTCAAAATTATGACTAGTTAAAGGAAAATGTGGATAATACTCACGTTCTAATTAGTAGATGAAACTAGCAACCTTTTAAAATAGGTGACATCGAGAAATATGATTTACATGTTAAAAATCTGATGTTAGTAGCGACCCTAGCTTAGAGTCGCTACTAACATCATATTTTCAACATGTAAATCATATTTCTCGATGTCACCTATTTTATAAGGTTGCTAGTTTCATCTACTAAGCAGAACGTAAGTATTATCCACATTTTTCTTTGACTAGTCATAATTATAACCTTTTCCATTCATTCTAACGTGGAAATACTTCGTTCTAGGCGCTGAAGATGATCTGATCTAGATCGAAAACGTTTTGCGAATCCTTTTGGATGACCTTTTTATAGTTTAATGATGGTATACAGCCAGCCATATATTTTTTTAAATAATATTTACTGTGTGAGTAGTGTTTATCTTCAAATTAGCGCTTATACATATTTATCGTCTTTTGTTTTTAAGTAAGGTCTTTTAAGGGGGCCCTATCTATGAGCTGAGCTGGGCTTAGCTGGAGCTTAAGATTCGTCGGTGCAACCAGGCATTAATCGTTTATGAATGGTAAACGTTGAGTCAGTGGAATGCTCACGATTGAGAATATTTTTAAGCGTATCTATGTTGCGCTGCTCATTTTGCCATTAGGGGAGTGCATTATAGATTTTCACTTCGGAAAAAATCAAACAAGATAGAACTTTTTGTAATTTCATTAGGAAATGTTTAATAAACAACATATCAAAAAGTTCTACTGGAGAAGTGGGTGCTTCATTTTTTATTAAACAAATGAACTACGAAGTTTAATGTTTTTTTAAATAACTCCGAAAATATAAATTTTAGAACAAAACTGACTTGACCATTGAAAAATTCAGAAAATTTTACAAAAAAAAAAACTTATATAAATAATCTTCTAAAATTAAATCTGTATCATCTATAGTTTTTTATTTATAAAGCTAAAGTCACCCTTCTCACAAACATTGGCGCACTGTAAACTAGCGTACGGCGAAGTGCAGGGTTGAGTTATTTTAATGTAATTCTTTAACTGATGGATCAAATGAAATTTTACAAACTGAACCTAAAATAGGAATAATTAAGCTATCTTATGGTTATAATAAAAAGAAATAAAATTTATGGGTATAAGTACGGTGGGGCGGAAAGTGAGCCTTACATGAATTTTGTTAAAAATGATTTAAAAATGTGTAACTAATACATTTTTTCTTATAAACCCTCAATTTTGCACAACTTACCTCTCGAGCATCGTACTAAATGATGTTTTATTCAAAAACAATCTCAAAAATTTAATTCAAAAGATATGACGTCTTAAAAAATGTAATTTTTGAAATCTTCGTAGTTTTATAGAATTACCACCATTTTAAGACGGTATTACTCAAGTTTGAGCAGATCTATTACAGTTTTATAAGTGACTTTTAAAGCTTAGGATGTAGTCTTTAAAATGAACTAAATTATTTTACTTTAGAAATGAAATAGACTATTTCTTTTTGAGAAAATTAAGAAAGATAACAAAAATGTCATACAAAAACCGAAAATTTTCCAGCCAAAAAAATGTTTATATAAAGTGATCAAAACTTTGTTCTGTAAAACTTACCTAAAATACATTTAATAATAAACTTCAACAGTAATAAATTTTTTTAAATTAAAATTTTTTTTTAGCTCTTATACAGTATGTCTGCGTAACTTAGAACCTATTGATAACTTTTTTATTACCAGTTTTACGAAAAAAAGGTATTCTTTATAAAATACTCTCCATCGTATATAATCTAAGATGCAATTAGCAAATATCAAGTTTACTGAATTATATACGGGGTATGTCAAAAAATATGAATTTCACTCAAGAGTAAAGTATCATTAAATTTCGCAATATCGAAAATTGTTATTAAGAAAAGTTGTTTGAAATTAAAAAAATTGTTTAAGTGTTCAATTACATCCTTCTAATTAAAATATTGTGAATAATAAAGGCACTTAACTCTTAGAAAAATTCATATTTTTTACATACCTCGTATAAAATTAAAAAAGTTTAATATCTGATTGTATCTTAGATTTTAGACCAGGGAGGGCATTTTATGAAGAATATCTTTTTTTCGTAAAAGTGATAATAAAATAGTTATCATAATTGTAATAAAATGATGATGAGTATCCGTAATTTGAGAAAAAATTGAAAAAGATTTTTCGATTAAAATAATGTAATTGTATATTTAAACATAGTTTTTTCAAACAACTTTTCATAATAGCATTTTTTGATATTCTGAAATATATAGGTACTTTACTCTTTAACGAAATTCATATTTTTGACATAACTCGTATAAAATTGATAAAATTTGATATCTCATGGTTGAGTTTTAGATTTTTGACTATCCAGAGCCTTTTATGGAGAATAACTTTTTTTCGTAAAATTGATAATAAAAAAATTTCCATGTGGTTCCTAGCTACGCAGACATACTGTATAAGAGCTTCTGTATAAGAATTTTAAAATTACAATGCCATATTCGAATTCAGTATAATCAAAAACAAAATAGAAACATATTTGATCGAAGTAAAATGATGAATTTAACGATATTTATAAAATTATTAATACAAAATAATTGTTATTATTTAAGCAATTAATAAACAATTAGCGGCCAAATCCGCAAGTAGAACTTTTTACTTTAACATGTATATGAACTAACAAAAAAAGTTTTAGAAATATATAAGCTTGTTTGAATTTTTTCTAAACAATGCATGTTTTCGTTCTAATTGCACTCCCCTACATAAACTGTTCATTGAATTTAAATTATTGTGATTGAATTCCAAAAACTAACAGTTAAAACTTCGCAAGCTAACAACAATTTCACAATTAAAAACGTAGGTTTTGCTTCTGTTGATAGTTCAAGCCAACTAGAGCAACAAATATTAATTTAACTTTCATGACGAAAAATGTTCAAAACGATTTATCTAGGAAACAATATATCCTGCTGACTTAAAGCTAGAGTACCTTTTCATACTAAAATACGTCACCATTTAATAATGCACTGTCTGAAAAGCTTAAAAGTTACAGACTAAAAAGTTATGTGTTAAAATAACCATTGACCTACCCAAAACGGACGCCTATGACCGGTACTAGAAGTTCGCGATTTATTGATGGAATCGATTCATCTCTGGAGGATAAATAAGCGTACCAGTTTTCCTTTTTGAAAATAAAAGCGTTGTGAAGGTATTGAAAAACTAATTACAAGGTGTTTCTTCAAAGATCTCAAGCTCCCTTAAGAAGCACTTTTGGACTACGGCCTTCATTTGTCAGAAGAGTTTCTCGCCACCCTGTATAAATTATTTAACCCCTTCCGCTCCAGGCCACTTTTTGAGATAGGGAGCTGTATACCAGCAAAAGTTTTTTAATGAAAATACATTTTACGATAGTTATGATGTATAATAGAAGAGATATTCATCTATGGGGCCAAAAAAATGTTTGAAGCAATTTGAATTTATATGACAATTATTTATAGTGTTTACCAGAATATTCACATAAGGATATTTGGGTGTAATAGTATATCCACCCTTGGATATCGATTGTACTACCAAAATATCCACATCTGGATACCATTAAAATGTATCTATGTCTATTTTTTAATTTATAAAGTCACGCTAAATAAAAATAAAACATATATAAAAAGACAGTGAACAATGAACAAACGTCGACCTTGAGCTGTTTATGGTAGGGGAGCAAAGTATGCTAAATGTGCAGTCACTCGAGCGCTTTGGGGACCTATTGGGTTGTGATTATTAGGTCCTAAAACCAAAAAAAGTTAAGTAAAATTTTCCATTTTATCGGGCGCTTGCCATTTTTTAATTTAATTTTCCATTTCCATTAATCGTTTTTTCCGAATATTGCGCCATCTATCCATAATTCGAAAAAATGTTTCGAATAAAAGTTGCTTATTTTTATGCAGAGAATTCAAATCTGCAATAAAAAATGGGGGCTCCCATTTAAGATTTTAAAGTAACCCCCCACCCCACCTCCGTGGGGGGTCGCGTTTGATACCATTCGATATATTTTTCAAACATATTAAATAAGTGTATTTTGCAGTTTTTCGATCTGATGTTTATTTTGCTAAATATCGCGGGATTTGTATTTAAAATTTAAAATTTACCCCCCACCCCTCTCTGTGATGGGTCGTGTTTGGTATCTATCGATAGATTTTTGAAAAATATTGAACGTGTAATTTTTAGTTTTTCGATCTGACGTTCATTTCGCGAAATATTCGCCTTTTTCTTGTGAAACTTTGTGACTCACCAATTCCCTGACGCCCCGCTCAAATCGTCAGATTTTTTAAATATACACTGTTTTGCATGTATTTAACTTACCTTATCTTAATCTGACAATTTCGATTATTTTTAAGGATAGATTTTTTTTTTCGGGCCCCCCTAAACGAACTCCCCTGTGTTAAGAGCCCATATATGGCAGAGGTACATCTGCAGGGTACCACGTTTCTCCCCATATGATAATCTGACGCGCTCGAGTAACTGCAAAAATCCCCGCTTGGGCTCCCCTACCATTACATTATTCTGGGATGTTGTTCTGAAGCTATTTCCTTGTGGCATTTTTTTTTATGATTAATTATTTATATGGGAAATAAGCCACAATTAAAATGAAAAAATAATTTTATTAACGTTTCGACGCCCAAATCGGGTGCCGTTGTCAAAATACAAAATATTACTAATAAACAAAAGTGTTGTTGCTAAGCAAAAAAATTCTTCTAATAATTTATTTAATCTCACTCATTTATATTGGCAATTCAGACATATATTATACATTTTAAAGTAGAAGACTTTAAAATGATATTGCCAATATTTATGAGTTGCGTTCCTGGGACGACTTACTGAAAGATAGTTCATTCGATTACATGAAATTAACCCCAACTCAAGAATATCCGTCATAAAAAATTATAGCATGTGATATGTCTTTAAAAAGACAACCAAATGCAACGACAGTAAAATTCTCGAGTTAGAGACTTCATAGTAAATCACAAGGGAAAACCAGGAAAAAAAAATATAAGATAGTATCACAGGGTTTTTCCTGGTTTTCCCTTGTGATTTACTATGAAGTCTCTAACTCGAGAATTTTACTGTCGTTGCATTTGGTTGTCTTTTTAAAGACATATCACATGCTATAATTTTTTATGACGGATATTCTTGAGTTGGGGTTAATTTCATGTAATCGAATGAACTATCTTTCAGTAAGTCGTCCCAGGAACGCAACTCATAAATATTGGCAATATCATTTTAAAGTCTTCTACTTTAAAATGTATAATATATGTCTGAATTGCCAATATAAATGAGTGAGATTAAATAAATTATTAGAAGAATTTTTTTGCCTAGCAACAACACTTTTGTTTATTAGTAATATTTTGTATTTTGACAACGGCACCCGATTTGGGCGTCGAAACGTTAATAAAATTATTTTTTTCATTTTAATTGTGGCTTATTTCCCATATAAATAATTAATCATTATTCTGGGAATTGTGTAAAAAAATGGCTAACCATGATATCGCCGTATGGATATCCATGTCCTACCGTGATCCAAATTAATCTACAGAGCACTACACCACTTTTACAGAGTGCAGTAATATCCCTATATGAATATCCGTATGTGGATATCGTGGTAAAGTTCGCCATAACTAAAAATATCCATACGTGGATACGATGGAGCGGAACAGGTTAACGATGAATAATCTTCATAAACAGTTCTCTTAAATCGTTTTAATTATTTTTACTTCAACGATAAATATGTGGTTACATGTTTCTTTTGTGTAGATGTTGAATTTTTTATTTTATTCTGACTTTAATTAAATTCATTATAGTTGTAACTGTATTATGAATGAAATATTACGAATCGCTGCAATAATTCAGTAGTTTATGTGATGTAAACAACGTAATACACATTAATAAAAAATAATTTGATAAAATAATAATAAGTATAAAATAATAAAATTATTTAAACATTTATAAAAAAGGGTTAAGTATAAAAAATATACCTTTAAATTTATAATATAGACAGGGCTTAATATACAGGCTTGCCGGACGAAAACGAAACACATAATTAATTAAGGACTATCTATCTGAAAGATCCGTATGCATATCGAAGAAGAAAAAGAAACAAATGACCGCGGGAGTACCCCAGGGGTCAGTCCTGGGACCCTTACTTTGGAATATATTATATAACGGCGTACTAGAAATTCACAAGAGAATAGGAGTTAGAGCAATAGCATAAGCAGACGATCAAGCCTTACTGGTTGAAGATGATATGAGTCGGGGTATAACGGAAAAAGTAAATAAAGCGATAGAGAAGACCGCGGCGTGGATAGATAAAAACGATTTAAAGTTGGCCGGAGACAAGACAGAAATAATAATCTTGAGGGGACCAAGAAAAACAGATGATACACTTTTCAGATATCAAGGCTCCGAAATAAGGCCCCAACGAACAGTAGGGTATTAAGGCATAACTTTGGACGACAGATTGATATTTGGACAACATGTGATAGAGGCATATCGAAAGGCGTCGGAGCTATCAATACTATCCATAATATTATACGAGGCACCAGTGTGGCATGAGCTCCTCCGGATGAAAAAGTATAAAGACATGCTTCTGAGGGCTTAAAGGAAACCCCTGATCAGAATGTACAGGACTGTATCAACCATTGCCTTACAGGTGATGGCTGGTTCTCTACCGGTGCACATCCTGGCCAGGGAGAGAGTCCAAATGTACCGAAGGGGCAACGGGGCGATAGGTTCAGGGTCACTCGAGAGAGCTATAAGTTTAGAGAGGTGACAGAGGGAATGGGCAGCCGAAGTCGGAAGGGCCGCCTGGACGAGATCCCTAATCCCTGATGTAGTGAGTTGGTACGGATGTCGTCATCGGCGCGTCAGCTATTATTTCACACAATTTTTGACGGGACATGGATCGTTTCGACAATATACCCACCGTATTGGGAAGACTAGGGACGATATATGTCTCGAGTGTAGTGTGGTGGATGTCGTGTTCGTATGCCCTGCGTATCGCGCGGGGCGTACCGAACTGCAGCTGGGCCTGGGATCTCCCCTAGGCGAGCCCCATGAGCTGATTCATAGAGCTATCGACAGCAAACGGAACTTTGAACTGATCATTGTCTTGGTCACAAAGACAATAAAGCACAAAAAAAAGAGAGGCGGCTGCAAGCGGGATGACTGCTTTATATTTATTTTTCTTAAAAATGTGTTTGTGTTGTGATCGGGCAGCCAGCAGGGGTGGACCCTTTACATCCAAACCACGCTGACTGCCTAATTTTACCTACTTATTTTACTTTTAATATTTTTAGTTATTTATTTTATCGTAGTTTATTTATTTACCCATTTAATTTATATAAGTTTATATTTCTTTTAAATTTTTTTATTTTTCGGTTTTTCCTGTCTATGTGTTTTATATTTTCTTTCTTCTCTGTCCTTTCTTTGTTTCTTTCCTTTCTCTTTATGTATATTTTCTTTCTTTTTCTTATCTCACTGTATCTCTGCTCTTTTCTTCTCTTTTCCCTCTTTTTTCACTCTCGTTTCTCCCTTTGTGTTATGTCTTGTATCGTTTTCTGGGACAGTCAGTGGGGAAGGACCTTTTACATCCGGCCTACACAGATTGTCTCATTTTAATTTCCGAATTGAATGGGTGGATGAGTAAGCGTGCATAGATGAAAGTATGAATGAGTGGAATTGAATGAGAGAAAGTATGAAGTGGCGGAAGAGAAGGAGTGCATAGATGAAAGTATGAACGACTGGACTTGCTCGTAACTGCCAACTGACATCTTCTGGTTGTTTCCATCCGGGATTGGGGGCATCCCGGTCGCCCTACCTGCGCACGGGTTGCGCCAGACGGTCGCTTCGCTGACCGGCCTAGCGCGGGGCGTGGGCGGAGGGTCGACCTAGGGGCCAACTAATCCGTGGAATGTACGATAGGAGTGCCGGAGTAAGGTTGACGGGTCAGACATGTTCGCCAAGAGTGGTCCCAGACCCGTTGGCTGGAGAAAAGAGGGGTTGGGTTTAGTCGGTACGCGGCCCATGATACAGATAAGACGGACCGAATCCGACACACCTGGGACACCTTCCCAGACGGTCTTGCGAAGATTGGCACCCCCCACAAAAAATATACAGGCTTGCCGGAACATAACGAAACAGAGGTAGGTATTGGCAGGGGACCCCAAGCTGGGATTTTTGCAGTTACTCGAGCGCGTCAGAAAATCACATGTGGAGAAACATTATACCCTTTAAATGTACCTCTAACATATAGTGTGAACTCTTAATACAGGGAAATTCGTTAAGCGGGGTCCGAAAAAAAAATGTATCCTTAGAAATGCTCGAAATCGTCAGGTTAAGGTAAGGTAAAAGTTAAGTACATAGAGAAGAGCGTATATTTAAAAAATGTGACGATTTGAGCGGGGCGATAGAAAATAAGTGTGTCACAAAATTTTACAAAAAAGCGAATACTTCGCGAAATGAACGTCTGATCGAAAAACTGAAAAATACGTATTCAATATTTTTCAAAAATCTTTCGAATGATACTAAACACGACCATTACGGAGATGGGCGGGGGTAACTTTAAAATTTTAGATATGAACCAGGCGATATTTCGCGAAATGAATATCAGTAAATAAACTGAAAACTGAGTGTTCAATATTTTTTAAAAATTTATCGAATGGCATCAAACAGGACCACCCACGGCATTGGGGTTGGGGGGTTACTTTAAAATCTTAAATATGAGCGCCCTCTTTTTTTATTGCAGATGTGGATTAATTACGTAAAAATAATTAAATTTTATTCGAGACATTTTTTTGAATAATGGATAGATAACGTTATAATCGTACAAAAATCATTGTTGGAAATGGAAAATTAAATTAAAAATAGAAAGTTCCCACTAAAATGGAAAATTTAACTTAACTTTGTTTTGGTGTTAGGAGTTTATCTTCACAACCCAATTAGTCCCCATAACGCTCAAGTAACTGCAAATTTAGCATACTTGCCTCCTCTAGTATAAGTTGGCGATTTGTAGAATATTTTTGTAAAGCTCGTTTATGTTGCTATGGTGCACATTTGAAACACGCTACACATAAATAAATACATTTTTATTTCATCCTCCTCATTCTATTTGGTGTAGATATACCCTAATTTAGTTACCTGTGGCCATATTCTGTAACGTAATGTTGAGTATAAAGACCGTTTTTCTTCCTACAATGTGTCGAAAATATTCGGCAAAAGTTAATACAGAAATACTGTCTCTGATAGTTACTTATAATAAATAAATGTCTGCACAATATATTAACTGTTGGGGGGAAAAATACGATGTAGTCGTAAAAAAATAACGTGTAGGTATTGCAAATTTGGTAATTACTACCAAGAACATTAATTTATTCTTATAATCCATTTTATCATGTTATGTAGTTCATTTTTGTTTTGAATAAATTTTACAGCACGTTGTCTATTAATATTTCATGATTTTGACATAATATTTATCCAATAAAGGCTATAGCGGGATAAGATGATCAAAAATGCTCCCGCACCGATCAGCTCCGCTACATATGTTTTCGAAGGATATAAAAGTATGCCCTCATGCAAATTTTTAGCTTTTCAGAGGTCCTAAAACTTCTTAAATCGAGAAAAGAAGAATTTTTAAGTTTTATTTTTTTGTGAGCGCAATTTTACTTTAAAAAATCTGAAAAAATTTAAGAGGTTGTATCCTTCGAATACAAAAGAACCTGATTTTTTTCAGATTTTTGTGGCAAAAAATGAGCCCAGGAAAATTTTTTGAAATTTTCAAAAAAAATTTAGGTCATGATAATATATGACTTGGCCAACTTTTAAATAGTATTTTTTGTGTACTTTTTGCCGTTCTTTTGAATGGCAGAGGCAGAATTTTTAATATCTGAGCGGAAAGAACAAAAAAATCGAAAAAAACCGTTTTTGGCTATCGCGAGATGCATCTCGGGACAGCTAATTTTAGGATTTAGGATCCTGACTACAATAATTGAAAAAAAAAACTAAAAGTCTGAATTTTGTTTTGTTTTGTTTTGTTTTGTTTTGTTTTTTTATTTCCACGGGACAAGCCCAATAAAGTTACAATTGTTTACAAATTTTGGAACAATTTAGTATACTAAATATAAGTCATATATATATTGTTGTGATCTTGATTATTGATATGAGATGATAATTTTATATGTCATTTAATTTAATCAATGCATTACTAATAATCTAATTAATTTACCAGATCACATATCAATATGTTTTCAATCTCAGGGCTTTTTATAAAATTAATTACTTACATACGTGGCTTCTAAGTATTTCTTAATGGTTCCTAATCGGGATAGGAAAGAAAAGAGTAAAATAATAACACATATGGGTTACAATTGTAATCAAAATATTGTTTATTTTATTTAAATGGCAATCACTGCTTAATATTTGCTATATCTTATTATTCTTAAACATAACATTTACACATGGGAATCTTATTTCCTTTTGATTTCCAATTGAAAGTTTTTATTAACATTTAACTATTATGATTTATTAGCAACAATTCTATTTAAGTTTGATGAAGCTTTTCTGATATTATTGATTATGTTTCTTCAATTTTAAATGTGGTATTTACTACGAAAAAACCCATACATTCATGTCCAAACAAATGAGACTGACCTTTTTCTGGTGCACTGAGAATGTCTTCACACAAGACCCGTTTCCTGCTATCCTTGGCTGCAATCAAAACCTCGTCCTGGCTTCCAGTAATGTTCTCCTCTGAAACTAGCTCGTATAGCTCTCGTTTCCTGCTTCTGTCGTGATGCTGTGTTCTACCTTTTTCGAAACTGCAATCAGCTACCGGGAACTCTTGGCTCAAGGAGGTTCTTTTACTCTCAAACCTGGCCTACCTCTCGTTCTACGATAGATACTCCACACTCACGGAACTACACAGGCTTTCTCACTCTCCGTACACTACCGTCTACTACTCGACTTCACTTCTCCACCGCTCAAAACATTCTGATCTCTATTTGTCATTCATTCCCCTACTTTCTAAATATCCCTTCCAGATTCACAAATCAAACTTCCACCACCAACTCTCATTCGCAGTATTCCTCAAAACCAATTTTTAAACTTTCTAAATATGCTTAATGGATTTCAAAGAAAATAGTTAATTCCCATTCTAAAATTACTTTCTACTATATACAAATTTTAATGACCTATTCTCTATTTCCACTTAGTCTTATTTAGCATCGGCTAATGATCGATCCTTCCGCGAACAACGATAATGACCTATTAACGATTTCACTTGAGTCTTATTTAATCACTTCTTAAAATTAAATATAACAATTTGTTGTATACAGGTTGTTCTAAATTTATATGCCCGTGGTTGAGAAAATTGAAAATATTTTATATTAAATTGAATTCTGTTTATAATTATCAAATTTTAATTTTCATATCAAATAGAAATATAACAAATCCCCGCCTTGTATTCGATAAAATTTATCTGCATTTTTAAATAAATTTTCTCGAGGGCAAAACCAACTCCCTGTATATTTCCTTACTTTAATCTACGTCTTATATCCTAACTTACTATCTACTTCATGTAATTCTGTCTTTTATTCGTGATATTTGTATACATCGTGAATATTATAAATTCCTCGGATCTTTTCCGAGTTCCTGTGCCTCAACTCATAACTATTTATCCCATTTTCATTATTCACGATATACGGGCCTTCGAAAACAGGCATCAACTTTGCGCAAATGCCCCCAGGAAGATTTGATACTCGTAATGCCCTCACGAGTACTTTTTCACCCTTTTGGAAAGTCACTGGTCTTCTTTTTCTATTTTGTTCCTGTCTTTGGATATATTTTTCGTTGCTTCGCCGTAATCTTCTCTGTACGGTTTCAATCACCTGGTGATATTCTTTTGGCTCTTGGTCTTCCCATGGCCTTATCGGCAGTACACCCTTCATGATGTATTCTGGGGTCTCTTTTGTTACTGTGCTCGGAATTGTATTTAGATACCTTTCTATTTCCGCCATTTTCCTGTCCCAGTGGCGATGTTGACCATCTGTTGCAATGCGAAGAAATTTCGTCACTTCCTGTATGAATCGTTCCGAAGGATTACTCTGTGGATGCCTGATGCTGACAAAATTTGTCTCTATTCCTCGTTCTCGAAGTTGTCCCTTGAAACGATCATTTCGGAAATACGTTGCATTGTCCAGTAGAATCTTTTTTGGTGTTCCTACTATGGCTATAAAATTGTCGATTTTTCTTAATATTTCTTCCCCCTTTGTGGTGCGGCAACTATATAATTTTACGTATTTTGAAAACACATCCACCATTACCAGAATATGTTTGTTCCTTTTAGTGGTCATAATTAGATCGCTTAACATATCTATTGCTACAATGTCTAGTTTGTTTCGGGCTTCAATATTTTTGGCAACATTTTCGTTTTTGAAATTCCGACTCTTATATTTTTGACATACATCGCACTTCTGGGTAATTTCCTTTGCAATGCGGTAATCCTGTCGGCTGATGTAATTTTCCCTAAAAACCAGCCAAACTTTTCTGCTACCGATATGCCCATTGTCCTCATGTAATTTCTTTATTATCTTTTCGGCCAATGTCTGTGTCACTAAATATAGTTCCTTTCCGTCTATTCTCTTAAAATATATGTTATTTTCTGCTTCCGCTCTTCTTTTCTCTCTTTCCTCTAGGTCTTCCTGGTTTGTCCTTATCTCATTTAACGAATATATCCCTTCTTCTTGTATTAATCTATTTAGTCCCACCTGTAGAGTAATTGTTTCCTTTTTTCCGGTGTCCTCATCCCGTGTTAGAGCGTCGGCTATTATGTTGTCTTTTCCTTTTATATATCGGAACTCAAAATCATACTCCTGTAATAATAGAATGCCTCTATGTATTCTATTATTTACTAATCT
The DNA here is from genome assembly GCF_917563875.1 of Diabrotica virgifera virgifera. Lineage (NCBI taxonomy): Eukaryota > Metazoa > Arthropoda > Insecta > Coleoptera > Chrysomelidae > Diabrotica > Diabrotica virgifera. The sequence goes on from NC_065451.1 coordinate 52,796,831, forward strand.
ATTCTTCATGATATGTACTAAAGCTGCATGGTCTGTTTCGATTGTGAATTTTGCTCCCAATAAGTAAAACCTCAATTTGTTTACGCAATATAGTACACTGGCAAACTCCAATTCTGTAACACTATATTTTCTCTCATGTGTTTTAGTCACTCGAGATATAAAACATATCGGTACTTCTTGGTCGTTTTGTATTTGAGACAGAACTCCTGCAAATTTTTGTATGGACGCATCAGTTCGGAGTATAAAAGGTAAATTGTAAATGGGGTGGTATATTTTCGTTCCTTTTGAGAATTCTCGTTTTAATGTTTCGAAAGCTTCCTCCTGTTCTTCTTTCCAATTCCATTTTGTTCCTTTTTTAAGCAATTTTATCAGAGGGATTTCCTTTTGGCTCAAATCGGGAATCAGCTTTTTAAAATAATTTATCGTGCCAAGAAAACCTCTCAATGTTTTCAAATTCGTTGGTCTTGGGTATTCATCTATGAGCTTGACTCTGTCTTCGGCTAATCTTACTGTTTTGGTGTCCAATTGAAAACCCAAATAAATGACTTCTTTTTGAAAAAATTGACATTTTTCAATGTTTAATTTCAATCCCGCTGTGTCCAATTCTTTCAGAATTATTTCTATGTGTTCCAGATGACTCTGAGTATCTTGTGAAAAAATTAATAAATCATCGATATAATGAACTATGAAATCTTCATGGCGATTCAAAATGGTATGTAGAGCTCGGACGAGTGCAGCACAAGCACTCTGCAATCCAAATGGCACTACCTTAAACCGGTAGACAATACCATCAATAGAAAAAGCGGTGTAGTTTCTACACTTTTCAGCTAACGGTATCAACCAAAAACTGTGTTTTAAGTCAATTTTCGAAAATATGTGTGACCCGGTGATTCTTCCAAAAATGGCCTCGATGTTTAGAGGTGATTCATATTGTGATACAGTGTGCTGGTTGATATTTCTGGCATCTAAACATAATCTCAATTCTCCATTGCTTTTCTTTACTATCACAATCGGGTTAACATACGGTGAATCACATCTTTCGATGATTTGATCTTCCAACATTTTATTTATTTCTTCTTTCACCTCTTGTCGATACTTGTATGGAATCGGGTAAGTCTTTGATCGAAAATTTCCCAAGTTTTTCACCTCAAATGAATGTTCGTACTTTTTCGCCACTCTGTTTTCCTCATTGATCAAATTTTCGTAGTTTCTTAACATCAACCGCAATTCTTTTTCTTTCCCTTCTCCACATATCAATTTTCTGTCTTTTTTTTCAGATTCTTCACACATGTTTACCGTGCATTCCGCATCCTCGTTTGCATATACCTCCTCTTCAAATACCACTGTTTCAATCATATTTTTTTCACTTTCATTTTTTTGCTTTATTTCTTCTTCTCCTGAGCTCGTCTCTTCTTTTGAGGAATCCCAGGTTTCCTTTGTTACTGATACTCTCAAATTTTCTTCTTCTGGGCTCAACTCTTCTTTTGAGGAGCCACAGGTTTCATTTTCTTTTATCCTTTTCTGACTTTTTCTCCCTTTTCTTCTTTGTCCTTGCTTCGTTGCCAAATTCATTTCCACTGTTTGTTCTTTACCTGATTCGTCCGTATTTTGTTTCTCCTGTTCCTTGTCCTGTTCCTTTTCTTTTTCTTCTGTTAGTTTCATCGTATTATTTTTAAAATCTATCACTACATGTTTTTCTGCCAATTCGTCGACTCCTACTATCATGTCATGTGACATATTTGGCATTATTACACATTGTAGTGCATACATATTCTTACCCAGTCGTACCATTACTCGTATGCCTTCATTTATAGTTGCCAATGTCCGTTTGTTTGCGCCCACTAAATTTACCCTAGGTATTTTGTAAATTAAATTTGTTAAGTTAACTTCTTCTATTAGTTTTCTGTTGACCAATGTTATTTCCGATCCAGTATCTATCATAATTTTAATTGGTGTCTCGTTGATAAATCCTTCCACAAATTTTAAATTAATTCCATTTTTCTTTTCGTTGTTTCCTGCCAATTTAATAAACTCCTTGGGGTGACAAAAGATTCCTGTTTGTTTTTTTGTTTTTAGTGAGCGCCGTCGTGAAAAGACGCCGGTTGCTCATTGTTGTTTATATTTTCGTCATAATTTCTCTCTCCGTCATATTCTTCTGTCTGGGTATTATTTACCTCTCTTCTATTTTCTCTTGGTCTGTCGGATCTGTTTCGGTTTTCTCGATATCCCTGTTCATTTTGTCTACCATTATTTCTGTTTTCTTGATTTGAGCGTGTGGTGTTTCTATTCTGGTATTCTCGATTTCTATCCTCATTCCATTGCCTATTTCTTTGTTCATAATTTCCTCTTCCGTTGTCTCTATTTTCGTTTTCCCTTCTGGGATTAAAATCTCGTCTTGTATAGTCCCTCCTATTTTGATTTCTATCTCTGTAATCTTGTGTTTCTCGGGGCCTGTAATCTTCTCGCGACCTTCTTGATTTTCTTTCTCTTAGACGTGATTCTCTTATTTGTAGGAATTGGCATAAACTATCTATGTCTTTGTAATTTTGCAATGTGATATGGTCTTCTAGCGTTTCCTCGAAATGTCTTGCAATCAGTTCGACTAATTGTTCCGATGAGTAATTATATTGTAAATGTTTTGCATTATTGTAAATTTGCAAAGCATATGTCCTTTCTGATACACCCATCCTATCATTGTATTTCCCATTTTGCAATTCCTTGTTAATTTCCAATTGTTGGACCTTTCCCCAGAAATAATTCAAAAATTTTTGTTCAAATTGTTGCCAATTGCCGAATTCTTCTTCTTTGCTATCGAACCGTAGGCTTGCTTCATATTTGAGATGGTTTCTGATAGTTTCTTTTGCTGTTTCGAAATTTCCGATGTGCTGTATTTTCTTTTTCAGGCTATTTATGAACGGCACTGGGTGTAATCTTCTTACGTCCCCGCCAAACCTTATCTTCACGTCATCTGTGCTATGTATAACCATTTCTCTTCTTTCTCCGACATTTTGTTGAGTATTGATTTCCGCAATCTTTCTTTCCACTTCTTCTATGTCTGCTTGAATAGCGTTTTGCAACTTGTTTTCCAAACTTTCCATTTCTTTTTTCTGGCAATTCGTTATCTCCTTTATTTTATTTTGAATTTTCATTTCTTGTTCTTTCATGTGATCCTTAATTTTCATTTCATACTTTTCTATGCGTTCCTCCATTTTCTTGTTGTTCTCTTCTATGGCTTGTTTTGTTTCCTTCAGATTTTCTTGCATTATTCTTTTTGTTTCATCCATTTTTTGTTGTGTTTCATCCATTTTTTGATCCACTTTATCCATTTTCTTTGATGTTTCTTCCTGATTTTTATCCATTTTTTGTTGTGTTTCATCCATTTTCTGTTCTATTCTTTGTGACTGGACTTGCATCATTTGTAATAATTTATCTATTCCTGATAATTCTTGCTGTTCTGATGCCATGATTGTCGTGTCTAAAATATCTTCTTGGTCTGAATTATTCTCTTGATTTGAATGTTCTTTTTGTTTTTTGTTGTCTTTGCTTTGGCTTCTTGTCACAGACATTTGTTTTCAAGAAGTACTGTCCCCGCCAAATATGAAATTTTACTAGTATGTTACCAAGACGACTTTTTCTCACCCAAATATTATAAATTGTCAATAAATATATCAAATGTAAATATCGTAAAAATAAAATATTAAATCAGTCATGTAAAATTTGTACCTAAAGAGATCTAAAATTTTATGTTATCAAATGTAAGTATCTCACTTTTTACCACAGGCATATAAATTTTCAAATACCGGCTTTACTCTTTCTATCCTTCAAATTTGCCACTAGAAATACTTTCAAAATGCTTTCCACGTTGGACGACAGTTGTTGTGATCTTGATTATTGATATGAGATGATAATTTTATATGTCATTTAATTTAATCAATGCATTACTAATAATCTAATTAATTTACCAGATCACATATCAATATGTTTTCAATCTCAGGGCTTTTTATAAAATTAATTACTTACATACGTGGCTTCTAAGTATTTCTTAATGGTTCCTAATCGGGATAGGAAAGAAAAGAGTAAAATAATAACACATATGGGTTACAATTGTAATCAAAATATTGTTTATTTTATTTAAATGGCAATCACTGCTTAATATTTGCTATATCTTATTATTCTTAAACATAACATTTACACATGGGAATCTTATTTCCTTTTGATTTCCAATTGAAAGTTTTTATTAACATTTAACTATTATGATTTATTAGCAACAATTCTATTTAAGTTTGATGAAGCTTTTATGATATTATTGATTATGTTTCTTCAATTTTAAATGTGGTATTTACTACGAAAAAACCCATACATTCATGTCCAAACAAATGAGACTGACCTTTTTCTGGTGCACTGAGAATGTCTTCACACAAGACCCGTTTCCTGCTATCCTTGGCTGCAATCAAAACCTCGTCCTGGCTTCCAGTAATGTTCTCCTCTGAAACTAGCTCGTATAGCTCTCGTTTCCTGCTTCTGTCGTGATGCTGTGTTCTACCTTTTTCGAAACTGCAATCAGCTACCGGGAACTCTTGGCTCAAGGAGGTTCTTTTACTCTCAAACCTGGCCTACCTCTCGTTCTACGATAGATACTCCACACTCACGGAACTACACAGGCTTTCTCACTCTCCGTACACTACCGTCTACTACTCGACTTCACTTCTCCACCGCTCAAAACATTCTGATCTCTATTTGTCATTCATTCCCCTACTTTCTAAATATCCCTTCCAGATTCACAAATCAAACTTCCACCACCAACTCTCATTCGCAGTATTCCTCAAAACCAATTTTTAAACTTTCTAAATATGCTTAATGGATTTCAAAGAAAATAGTTAATTCCCATTCTAAAATTACTTTCTACTATATACAAATTTTAATGACCTATTCTCTATTTCCACTTAGTCTTATTTAGCATCGGCTAATGATCGATCCTTCCGCGAACAACGATAATGACCTATTAACGATTTCACTTGAGTCTTATTTAATCACTTCTTAAAATTAAATATAACAATTTGTTGTATACAGGTTGTTCTAAATTTATATGCCCGTGGTTGAGAAAATTGAAAATATTTTATATTAAATTGAATTCTGTTTATAATTATCAAATTTTAATTTTCATATCAAATAGAAATATAACAATATAACACATAAAATATAATAGTTAAAATAGAGTTAACATAAATAATATAAATTACATACAAAACAAATTAGAAACAGACTGGTAAAGGTGGACATAACAAAACAATTAAGAGGCAATATTAATTTGTTGTAAGTTGCGTATAAATTGGTTGGGTGTGGAACTAAAATTAAGCCTCTCGGTATTTTGATTTGCTAGACGTAACATTCTAGTTATAGGTTCATTGAGGCCATAATTACATCGATGAAATGGTACATGAAAAGTGGTTTCGACTGCATTTCGAGTACTGTATGAAGGAACTTTAAAACCAACCTTAGACAATAAATAATGACTATTTGCTGTACCATTTAACAAACTATATAGAATTTTCAAATCATGGTGATAACGACGTTCTTCCAGGGTATTGATATTTATAAATGCTCTAATTTCGTCATAACTGTAAAACCTGTTACTCCCAGTAATAGCTCTAATTTTAAATCCCAAAAACCTAAGGAATTTGTTTTGGACCTTTTCAATTTTTTCTGCGTAAACATTATAGTAAGGTGACCAAATACTACAACAGTATTCCAAGTAAGGTCTAACAAGAGAACAGTATAACAATTTTAGGGTATTGGGACTTTTAAAATCATAGCAGTTTCGTTTCATGAATCCAAGCATCTGTAAAGCCTTTGAAATAATAGAATCAATATGATCTGCGAATTTTAGCGATTTGTCAAACAGTATTCCAAGATCTCTTATTGTATTAACACAATCTAGTGGTGTGTTATCCAGTTTATATTCAAACGGAATACACGTTCTACCTTGATAAAAACTAATTTTATGACACTTTTTGACATTTAGCTCCATTTCATTTTCTTTACACCAATTCTGTATTTTATTTAATTGAAATTGCAGATTTTCGCAATCGTCAAGACTAGATATTTTCGAAAAGATTTTTAAATCATCCGCAAACAAAAGCTTATCACAGTTTATATCTGCAATATCATTTATAAATATAATAAATAATAGCGGACCCAGATGTGAACCCTGAGGGACCCCAGAACTGACAACTACATCCTGAGATAGACAATCCTGGATCCTTACTGCTTGGCGCCTTCCTATTAGGTAGCTTTCCAGCCATTCAAGCAGTTTCCCATCTACTCCAGCAGCTTCCAATTTAGACAATAGGATGTTATGATTTACCCTGTCAAATGCCTTGGAGAAGTCTGTATAAATAGAATCAATTTGATACCCACCCTCCAAAGGACTTGACAACGCATTCAAATAGCAAAGAAGATTTAATTCCGATGATTTGTGTTTCTGAAAACCATATTGCCCATCTACTGGAAACAATTTGAAACATACCGAGAGGCAGTCGGACACTAAGCTTTCAAATAACTTAGGAATGGTACTTAATATAGAAATCGGTCTATAATTTGTAATGTCAGATCTACTACCAGCTTTATGTATTGGCGTTAAAAAACTTAATTTCCATGAATCAGGAAAGTAACCAGTATACAATGAAGAATTAAAAATTTTCCACAATAGTCTGGCCAAAATAAAACTGCATTTCTTCAAAACTATAGGAGGTATTTTGTCAGAACCAGCACCTCTGTTCACATCTAACGCCATCATCCTTTCATATACTTGAAATATTGTAATATTACATGAATTAATCGTTATATTGGTGGTGGGAGGTAAAACACGTTTACTGATTACTTTCTCAGAATAAACTGATGAGAAATATAATGCAAAAGCATTTGCAATATCACTTGGAGTTGTATAAGTGATATTGTTCAAAGACATTTCATTTGGTAAACCTGTCCTCGTTCGTTTTGAATTTATGAATGACCAAAACGATTTAATGTTACTATGAATGGAATTCTCAGTTTTTTCTATAAAGTTATTATGACAAGTTTTTGTTAGAGCTTTACATTTACTTCTAATGCTCGAGAATGCATTATAATCATTTAGAGAGGAACTAACTTTAAATTTTAAATGTGATAACTTCTTTTCAATTACTAGTTTCTTTAGTTCTGGCGAGAACCATTTTGGAAACTTTTTTGTTGACATTATTTTTTTTTTGACACAAAAATTTCAAAAGCACAATACATGACTTCATACAATGTATTTAACATTTTATCTAGACTTTGATTTTCAAGAATTTGATCCCAGTTAACACAAGAAAGGTAATCATTCAAGGCGTTAAAATCAGTGTTATTAAAATCCAAATAGTAAGAGCTATTCAGGTTTGTTAAGCAGCCATTACTACAAAGAAAATCTTTTATGGCAATGTTCAAGGCAGGATGATGCCTATCTAATGGAACTATTTCCTCATCAGAAGCTATAACTTGAATAGAACTGTCATTAGCAAATATCAAGTCCAATAAAACCACACGAGAATTGGATATTGTGTTGATTTGAAATAAATTGTGAAAATTACATAGATTTGACAATATCCAAGCAGATTGAGTTTCATTAGGAGTACAATATTGACTAAAAGTAACATTGGAAGACAGTTCATCATTAGACCACATAATGTTTGGCAGATTAAAGTCTCCGAACAAAAATAGTTTGGAAGCTGGATACTTCTCACTAACTTCATCAACACTTTCACTGAATTCGGTATATACAGCTGGTTCCGCTTTGGGTGGAATATAGACAGTTCCAAATATTGCCCTGGACTGACCACTGCCAATAGTAATAAACACCTGTTCAATATTACTGCTGCTTACAAATAGGGCACTCGAGATTGACTTCCTGACCGCAATCAAAACACCGCCACCCCTAGTGTGGATGCTAGTTTCACTTGATCTATCTTTTCGGTACACAATGTAACGCTCCATACCAAGTTCAGAGTCTAGAAAATCAGCAGTCAGCCAAGTCTCAGTTAGAATAATTACATCATAGGAACAATGTGAAATATTTAATAAGAGAGTCTGAAGTTTAGTTCGAAGCCCATTTGTATTTTGGTAATAAACATTTAAGTTATTATGAGGCGTGCCACGTGGAGACTGACTTAGTTTTTTTGAACAATTTTGGGTATATTGTTAAAATATTTAATGGTTAAATTAAGTTCACCTTGGTCTTGTCTCCTTAATAATTCACTTCGAGTTTTACTAAAAAGCTCACGTTGCATTTGAGTTTGATCGAGACTTATAAAGATTTTTTTGTCTTTGTTGGTATTGTGTCTATTTTTAAACACCATAAAGGCTTCTTGAGCAGAAGATAGTGTTAGTTTTAGTGGTCGATTACCATTTTTATTTTTCTTACCCACTCGGATTATTTTTTTAACTTCAACGCTGGATGGGTTATCTACGATTTGAGTTATGAAACTCTTAACTTCTTGAACATCAGAGTTATGATTTGTTTCTGGAAAATTAAAAATCATGAGATTATTTGCTCGTTTTTGCCTCTCCTGTATTTCTGTAATCACTTCTTCGGCACTAAGATTTGACCTCTCTTCTTTTAGATTTTGAATTTCCACTTTCATTTGCCCAACTTCTGCCTTAAGAGCTTCAATCTGCCTCACAAGATTTGGCACATTTTTGAACGCAAGCCTACAGTCAGTACAGAAAAAGTATAAAGATCTCTTCTGCAGAACCACTGCACGTAACTCACTGGCACTGAGACTGGTGCACTCTTCAGTATTATGCAATATTATGTGACAGCTGTCGCACACTACAGATTTATCTCCCACAGGATTTTGACAATTTCCACAATTTCCATTCATGATTTTACTTTGAACTAAATTCCTGGACTATAAGGCTTATTAAAAACCAACTTATATTTGGAAACAAGTTAAATTAGCTTCTACTAATTGATGTCAGCAAAAAAGAAGGAAGCAAAAACCAGCTCATTAATAACTTACTGTGGATTTATAACACAATTTAGTCAATTAATTGCACAACAAACACAGGTTCAGCAAAACAAGGTAAATCACTGAATCACTTTGATTTTTCTGCAAATTTACATATAAAATAAAGTTTATTTACTTAACAAAAACCTCTTAAATTCAGCAAAAACATGGCATGACAAATTGTTCCACTTGTATTTGAGAATGTTGAAACTATAACTGAAACTATAACTTTTTTGTCATAAAATTTGGTATGTGGGGTTATAATATTTGGAAGAAATTTTCCAAATAACTTTTTTCGATATCTCTAACGCGAAGCAAATCGAATCGCGTATCGAAAATTCACCCTGTTTGTGAATTCGCAGTAGGCCGCGTTTAAAATTTAAAATTCAGTTGACTATTTTAAAAATTGTGACCCATCACCCTGTATCACTGCAAAATTTCAAATCTGTATATATTTTAATAGCCGAAACATATGGGTGTCTTCATCTTAAATGCCACACACTGTATCTTATCAATTTGATAATTTATTGCAACTAATATAGTCCCATTTTTTATAGATTCAAAATATACAATCAAAATACTAACTAATTCACTAATTTTATCATAAAAAGTTCAAATTGATTGCATTGAAGTATTGAACCAATTAATGCGTATTAATATAATAGTATAATAGTGAGTTTTATGTATAGAAACCCTCAAGTATCTCGGAAATGGCTTGCACGATTTTTATAGGTATTAGTGGGTAAGGAATATATATTTATATTTATATAGAACGCAACTCATAAATATTGGCAATATAATTTTAAAGTCTTCTACTTTAAAATGTGTAATATATGTCTGAATTGCCGATATAAATGAGTCAGATTAAATAAATTATTAGAAGAATTTTGTTTAATTCATTAATATTTTTTGTATTTTGACAACGTCACCCGATTTGGGCGTCGAAACGTTAATAAAATCATTTTTTAGTAAAATTCTGGCTTATTTCCCATAAAAAGTAGTTAATTGGTGGGTAGGGGTTTTCTAATGCAGCCGATATTACAGTGATAATTACATTGTTGTCAGATTTTTCGTTTTTTGGAAATCTAATGAACTTTCTTATTTCAAATGGAACACCCTGTATATTTTTTGCGTTTAAAAGTTCTAAAAGTTTAAAAGATATACTGATACTGATTATTTTTCATGTTATATTCCCTATACCTAAATGCCATAGTCTCGGAATTATTGCAACATCTATTAAAAATAAAATTAAACAAATTATAAAAATCGATTTTTGCGGCCCGTGTAGACGTTATTTTACGTTCTTTGGATCATTGGGAACAAAAAAGGTCTTTTGTAATTTATCTGTAAAGTTAATCGTTTTCGAGTTAAAAACAATTTAAGACTGAAAAAAATCGAATAATGACGATTTTCAAAGTTCAAATACACAAATAAAAAATATTATTTTTGAAACTGCGGAGTACCCAAATTCAAGCTAAATCCTTCTTCCAGGGGCTCGCTGTAAAAAATTTTTTGGCACGTTTTATTCCAAAAAAATAGCTTTTTAATAAATGTTAATGAAGCGCATATGAGAAGACGGGCGATCGAGATGCATTAAAAACTAAAAAACAATATTTTAGAATGGAACCAGCTCAAATTACTTACTGTTAACTGCTAAAATAAGGCTTTAGCTTGAATTTCTGTACTTCGCAATTTCAAAAATAATATTTTTGATTTTGGTTTTTAACCTTGATTATCGTCATTATTCGATTTCTTTTCAGTTTTAAATTATTTATAAAATAATTTTAGAGAAACATTACAAGAGAACTTTTTTGTTCCCGATGGTCCAAAGAACGCAAAATAATGTCTACCCATGCCGAAAAAATGGATTTTTATTTGTTTAAAAAGTTAAATGTAGCAATAACTCCGAAATGATGGTCTTTAGGTATAGGGAATATGACATGGAAAATAACCACTATTTCTTAAGGACTTCAAAACTCAAAAAATATGCAGGGTTGTTCCATTTGAAATAAGAAAGTTAATATCGGCCACATTAGAAAACCCCTACCCACCACAATCTCTAAAAATCATGCAAGCTGTTTCCGATATAATTAAAGGTTTCCATACATAAACCTCACTCTGTATATTATATTATATTATTACACATTAATTGGTTCAATACTTCAATGCAATCAATTTGAACTTTTTATGTACCTACTATGAACTATAAATTAGTGAATTAGTCACTATTTTGATTGTATATTTTGAATCTATAAAAAATACTACTATATTAGTTGCAATAAATTATCAAATTGATAAGATACAGTGTGTCGCATTTAAGATGAAGACACCCCTATATTTCGGTTATCAAAATATATAGGGGAGAGTTGACAGAACGGGATACCATTCTTGTTTACTTTTACTACGGAAAATATGTTAAAGAAATTATCATAATATTATTTTTTATAGGTATAACATTTATTGCAGCACACAAAACACATATATTTAGCTATTTTTAATAACTGGAAAATAGTAAAAAAAAATATTTATTAAAGTCCTACACATCCCGTTTTATCCAACCACGGTTGGATAAAACGGGATAGGTTTATAATATTTAATTTTTTGTATAAAATTATCTAAAATTGAATTTACGTCTAAATTAAGTAAACATTAAACTGTGTAGTAAAATTTACTCTTAAAAGAATAATATCTTCAGTAGTCAGAAACTTAAAAATAGGCGTTTTTTATGTTTTATGGCAAAATGAGAAATACGACCTTTTATTTAGGACTAGGTACGTATATTAGAACAAAAGTCACATAAAAATATGTTGTTTTTCTCTGCGGTATGAGAAAACGCTTTATATCTCTATTTAAAAAATTAATAGGCCAACAAATAAATAGGTAGATAAAACGGGACATAAGAAACTGTATCCCATTTTATCCAACTCATAAGTGTCCCGTTTTGTCAAACTCAGACATTTTTCAAAACAAAAATGGCTGATGCCTAAATGTGAAAGTAAAATTAGGTAGACTACACATGAGAATATTCGTTAATGACTGCTTAATTTAATGTAATAATCACCGGAATTATATTTTTATATATGTAGGCAGTACAATGTAGAAAATAACAAACTTAAAAGTACAAAGTATCAAAAAAATAGAGTTAAACAATTCTAAATACAACAACTTTTCATCAAATAGTGGCATCGAGGTAAAACGAACTGAGAATGTTAAAATGACGATTGATAACAAGTCTCCGTCGTTGTCCGATTGATAGCACCACTAGTTGGGTCTCTAGGCTAGGTATCCCGTTTTATCCGACTATCCCGTTTTATCCAATTCTCCCCTACAGATTTGAAATTTTGCACAGTCATACAGGGTGATGTTTCACAATTTTTAAAATAATCAACTGAACTTTAAATTTTAAACAAACAGTGTGAATTTTCGATATGCGATTCGATTTGCTTCGCGATAGAGATATCGAAAAAAGTTATTTGGAAAAGTTATTCCAAATATTATTATAACCCCACATACCAAATTTTATGAGAAAATTCACACTTTCAGTTTTTTTTTCAGTTGTAGTCAGGATCCTAAATCCTAAAATCGACTGTCCCGAGATGAATCTCGAGACAGCCAAAAACGGTTTTTTCGATTTTTTCGTTCTTTCCTTTCAGATATTAAAAATTCTGCCTCTGCCATTCAAAAGACGGCAAAAAGTACATAAAAAAGTACTATTTGAAAGTTGGCCAAATCATATTATCATAACCTAAAATTTTTTTGAAAATTTCAAAAAATTTTCCTGGTTTCATTTTTTATTAAAAAATCTGAAAAAATCAGGTTGTTTTGTATTCAAAAGATATAACCTCTTGAATTTTTTCAGATTTTTTAAAGTAAAATTGCGCTCACAAAAAATAAAAACTAAAAATTCTTCTTTTCTCGATTTTCTCGAAGGGGGTTTAGGACCGCTGGAAAGCTAAAAATTTGCATGAGAGCATAATTTTATATCCTTTATCGAAAACATAAGTAGGGGGGCTGATCGGTGCGGGGGCATTTTTGACCATCTTATCCCGCTATAGCCTTTAGATTTTTACTATAAAAAAGTGACGTTGGTATCTCAAGTCTATATGAAGCGCAATTTTCTAGAAAAACTGATTTGTACTTTTCATGTATCAAGGCATGTTTACATTTAGTTAAAATTTATTCTACTCGTGGAAAATCGTTATGTAAAATAACATAAATACTAAATAAATTTAGAGAGTTTTAAAACTTAAGAGGACAGGCGCAAAATTTCGCAAAAATGCTTTTTAAATGCATTGATTTTTTTCAAATCCTGAGAAAACTAATGATAGGGGAGTGCAATTAGAACGAAAACATGCATTGTTTCGGAAAAATTCAAACAAGCTTATATTTTTCTAAAACTTTTTTGGTTAGTTTATATACATGTTAAAGTAAAAAGTTCTACTCGCAGATATGGCCGCTAATTAATTATTAATTGTTTAAACAATAACAATATTTTTGTATAAATCATTTTAAAAATATTGATAAATTCATTATTTTACTTTGATCAAATATGTTCCTATTTTGTTTTTGATTATGCTGAATCCGAATACGGCATTTTAATTTGGTAATTCTTATACAGAAGCTCTTATACAGTGTGTATGCGTAGCTAGGAACCACATGGAAAACTTTTTTATTATCCATTTTACGAAAAAAATTTATTCCTAATAAAATGATCTGGATAGTCAAAAATCTAAAACTCAACCATCAGATATCAAATTTTATCAATTTTATACGAGTTATGTCAAAAATATGAATTTCGTTAAAGAGTAAATTACCTTTATATTCCAGAATATCAAAAAATGCTAATATGAAAAGTTGTTTGAAATTAGAAACTATGTTTAAATATACAATTACATCATTCTAATCGAAAAAAAATTTCAATTTCTTCTCAAATTACGGATACCGTAAACATGGCCTACTTTGCCCAGTGGGTTCAACTTTGCCCACTGTAAGGGTTATAATATTTGTAAAAAAAAAATACTTGGCAACATAACAAAGTACCACAGACGTTTACGCGCGCACTAAGAAACTTGCATAAATCCAAACAGTGTAATCTAACCTGTGTGAGTGAAGTGTAATGCTTGTAATAAGGTAAGAAATTTGAACACGTGTTTGTAGTTTTTTTAGGGTAAAAGCTAAGCACTGCTGGGTATACACCAGTAGGAATATTAACTAAATATTTGTTTATACGCCTTATTTAGTATTGTTTTAACTGAATTTGAGATGAAACGTTTATCAGGGATTACATGTTTCTCCTTTATAAAATAAAATCCAAGTGGGCAATGTTGTCCTGTCATTTGTCATTAATTTTTTATTTTTTTATATAAAATGTTTTAGGGGCATTTAAAAGGAAACGGAGGTGTGCTTTTGAGTTTAACGCCACAAAGTATTAATTTTTACGTAAAACAGCATGTCAGTATTTACCTAATTGTTTTTTTTTTCGTTCAAGGACCAATCAAAATTCCAAGAAAAAGCAGAAAAAAATTGGGAGCAAGGCAGTATGTAAACTACTCTGAAACCATGCTTGAACGAGCTGTGGAAGCAGTGAGAGGAGGTTTAAGTTCCCGTTAGGCAGAAGAACGTTTTAAAGTGCCACGCCGAACTATTCTGAATAAAATTAAACGAACGCATGTTTCCTCCATTGGTCATCCCCTTACACTCACTAAAATAGAAGAACGTCATTTAGTGGATGTTGCAAGTGCAGAATATGGTGCTCCTTGATGCATCAACTTTCCAAGAATGGTTTTTTAAAGTTGTTTTACCTTGGTCAAAACGGGATAACAGCACAAAGGTTTTGATTGGGGACAACTTGTCCTCACATTTGAATATTTTGATAATAAGGGCTTGTCAAAGGGCAAATATAAGGTTTGTATTTTTGCCACCTAATTCTACAGGGCTTACACAACCACTTGATGTTGGATTTTTCCGGCCTTTAAAAAGAGCCTGGAAAAAGATCCTTACTGATTTAAAAACTAGTCAACCTAACTTAAATTCAGTTGAAAAAACCATCTTTCCTCAATTGCTAACAAAACTAATAGACGTGATTGAACCAAATTTTCAAAAAAATCTTCAAAGTTCATTTCGTGCAACTGGAATTTGTCCCTTTGGCCCACATGAAGTGCTAAAAAAGATGCCAAATGAGAGATTTGCCAAAAGAGTAAGTTCTGAAATTGATATGATAATGCATTATTAAATTTTTTTACAACAAAAAAAAAAGAAAGGGAATACCATTAAAAAACGAAAGAAAAAGTTGCTTAATACCCGGTAAATCAGTTCAATTTGAAGAAATTGGTCAGAATCAGGAGACGAGTGACAACGAAAATTTAGCAGAAGAAATGAGAATGACTAACAGTGACGATGATATTGGTGTGGAGGCAGATCAATTACATGAAGAAGAGCAGGATGAAATGGTTGAAAATATCGAGTCTGATGAAAACATCGAAGTAGATGGAAATAATCTAAAAATTGGTACTTTTGTGGTGGTCCAATTTCTTACAAAAAAAAACCGTTAAACATTTCATCGGAATTATAGTAGTAATAAACGACGACAATACATACTGCACCGTAAAATTTTTAAGAAAAAATATAAATGGTTTTTTTATCCAAACATATTAAACATATCGGACGTCAATTTTGAAGGCATTATAAAAATATTAAAGGAATCTTCCAAAAGTAGAAGAGGATATTTTTCTTTTAAAGAAAATTTAAGTTTTTTTCAGTTATAGTTTGTCGTATTTTTTTTTAATAAAAGTGTAATATTTTTTTCTATTTTTATTATAAATGTGTAATAATTTTTTTTCTAATTTTTTAATAAATGTTTCTCCGAAATTAAAGAAAGCTCAGAAAATAGAGCTTTTTGTTGTAGTTTTTATTAAAAAATTAAATTCAAAACGTATATCGTGGGAATAGTAGACAAATTAAAACGTATGCCATGGGCAAAGTAGTCCTATTACGTTTTAATTTTGCCCTACAGTGAATTTAAAATAGGTGGGCAATGTTGAACTTTTCCGGGGCAACTTTGCCCACCTTGTATTTATATTTTTTTCTCGGCTGTGTTACAGATTTTTATAAAAAATGATAAGAACATTCTCGGTTAATATTTCGAGGGTTCTCAAAATAATTTTTGTATTTATTTATATGTGCTAAAAAAAGAAATATTTAAATAAAACTGAAATTTGCTGGGCAAAGTAGGCCATGTGTATGGTACCTACTCATCATCATTTTATTTTAATTATGATTACTATTTTATTATCACTTTTACGAAAAAAAATTATTCTTCATAAAATGCTCTCCCTGGTCTAAAATCTAAGATACAATCATCAGATATCAAATTTTTTAAATTTTATACGAGGTATGTAAAAAATATGAATTTTTCTTAAGAGTTAAGTACCCTTATTATTCACAATATTTTAATTAGAAGGATATAATTGAACACTAAAACAAATTTTTTAATTCCAAACAATTTTTCTTAATAATAATTTTTGATATTGTGAAATGTAAAGCTCTTGAGTGAAATTCATATTTTTTTACTTACCTCGTATAACATTAATTAGATTTGATATTTGATGATTGCATCTTAGATAATATACGATGCAGATATTTTATAAAGAATAACTTTTTTCGTAAAACTGATAATTAAAAATTATCAATAGGTTCCAAGTTACGCAGACGTACTGTATAAGAGCTAAATTTTTTTTTTGCTGAACTTTTATAAAGTTTGATCACTATTTTGATCACTTTGTATAAACATTTTTTTAGCTGTTAATTTTCGGTTTTTTTATTACATTTTTGTTATCTTTTTTAATTTTCTCAAAAAGAAATAGTTTATTTCATTTCTAAAGTAAAATAATTCAGTGCATTTTAAAGATTACATCCTAAGCTTTAAAAAGGCAATTATAAAACTGTAATAGAACTGTTCAAACTTGAGTAATACCGTCTTAAAATGGTGGTAATTCTCAAAATTACAATTTTTGAGACGTCGTATCATTTGAATTAAATTTTTGAGATTTTTTTGAACAAAACATCATTTAGTAAGATGATTGAAAGGTAAGTTGTGCAAAATTGAGAGTTTTATAAGAAAAATTGTATGAGTTACACATTTTTAAATCATTTTTAAACAAAATTCATGTAAGGCTCACTTTCCGCCCACACCGTACTTATGTCCATAAATTTTATGTCTTTCTATTATAACAATAAGAAAGCTAAATTATTCCTCTTTCATGATCAATTTGTAAAATTTTATTTGATCAATTAGTTAAAGAATTACATTAAAATAACTCAACCGTGCACTTCGCCGTACGTTAGTTTACAGTGCGCCAATGTTTGTGAGAAGGGTGACTTCAGCGTTATAAATAAAAAAATATAGAAGATACAGATTTAATTTTAGAAAATTCTTCATATAAGGTTTTTTTTTTGTAAAGTTTGTTGAATTTTTCAGTGGTCAAGTCAGTTTTTTTCTAGAATTTATATCTTCGGAGTTACTTAAAAAACATCTATTTTCGTACCTAGTTCATTTGTTTAATATAAAATGAAGCACCAATTTCTCGAGTAGAACTTTTTGATATGTTGTTTATTAAACATTTCTTAATGAAATTACAAAAAGTTCTATCTTGTTTGATTTTTTCCGAAGTGAAAATCTATATGCACTCCCCTATAAGTATTTTGGAAAAATTTAAACGCAGATTGAAATATTACATTATTACTGAGGATCGAAGGTCCCTGAATACTTCTATATTGTTTATTTTAATTAGTTACAGGTTTATCAGTTACAGGTGTAAAAAGAAGAGAAAATTTATTGTAATTTTTAATTTCAAATATCTCATTCAAAAGAAACTTTTTGTTTATTCTATAGACCAGGGCGCATCTGTAAAAATATTAGTACATTTGGACGTTGAGAGGTGACTCAAATTTTTTTGCAGAAATTGCTTGAAAATAAATCAAATAGTAATATTTGAGTTATCCTCCCTCTCAAAAAGATCTGGAACATTGTTTAAATAATCAAAATGTCAAAAAATTAAGGAAAAATTCGATTTTTTCCTTCGTTTTTTGATTATAACTTTAAAAGTGTTCATTTTCGAGAAAAGTTTTGCTGACATAAAAGTTGCGTAATTAAATTTCCTACAATATAGAATGAGTTAAGAATTTCAAAAATAGTCACCCTTGTTGCAAAATAGCAACATACAGCGAAAAAAACATACAAAAACAAGTATTTGCATTTTACGTTTTTCAACCATTTATGCTACACTTAGGACCTTCATATTTCACTCAGAAAAACTTTATGATACAGTAGAACAATACTAAAAATTTAATTAAGATCAGTTCAATAGATTTTGCAAAATAAATGTTGCAATCCAGCTTTCACAAAAAAAAATTCATTTTTTCAAAATGTTACAGGACTGAAAATAAAGCAGATAGCACGTTGAAATTTTTTTTGCTTATAGAACATTACTGTACCTTTCATTTGCAATTTTGGAAAATTAAAATCAATTAACTACCACGGCGTCAGGAATTTTTTAAAATAAACATTAATTATTGGTGCTACGCGCAGGACAGCGGATAGTTTGCTCTTATTGGGCATTCCAATGACCTTTGATAATGATTGATACATTTTAATTTTTATTACGTTTCCATATAAATAAATAAATTTGTTTATTGCAAAATAAAAACACATACTCTATCCTTTGAAATAACACATTTTTTAGCAAAAACTTTATTGTTCATATATTTTAACTTAGAGAATAAAAGTTTATTATTTTTAAACATATTATGCAATTGTTTAAACAATATTTCACAAACAATAATAAAATTAGTTTGATTTTTGTGGAATTAAAATGTTAAAATACAACAAAATATAGAGTAAGAAAATAATATATTAGATAAAGATTGGAAGAAATTTTGGTGGAAATCAACTTGTGTGAAACGAACACCGCTGTCCTGCGCGTAGCACCAAAAATTAATGTTTATTTAAAAAATTTCCTGACGCCGTGGTAATTAATTGATTTAAATTTTGCAAATTGAAAATGAAAGGCACAGTACACTTCTATAAGCAAACAAAAATTCAACTTGCTATCTGCTTTATTTTCAGTCCTGTAACATTTTGAAAAAATGATTTTTTTTTTGCGAAAGCTGGATTGCAAAATTTATTTTGCAAAATCTATCGAATCGATCTTAATTAAATTTACAGTATTGTTTTACTGTATCATAAGGTTTTTCTGGGTGAAATATTAAGGTCCTAAGTATAGCATAAATGGTTGAAAAACGTTAAATGCGAATACTTGTTTTTGTATGGTTTTTTCGCAATTATGGCTATTTTGCAACAAGGGTGACTATTTTTTAAATTTTTTACTAATTCTGTATTATAGGAAATTTAGTTACGCAACTTTTATGTGAGTAAAACTTTTCTCGAAAATGAATACTTTTAAAGTTATAATCAAAAAACGAAAAAAAAAATAGAATTTTTCCTTCATTTTTTGACATTTTTATTATTTAAACAATGTTCCGGACCTTTTTGAGGGGGAGGATAACTCAAATATTATTATTTGATTTATTTTCAAGCAATTTCTGCCAAAAGATTTGAGTCACCTCTCAACGTCCATCTCAAAACAGATGCGCCCTGGACTACTAAGGAACTTTCGGCCCTCGGTAATAATGCAATCTCACATTCTGCGTTTAAATTTTTCAAAAACATGTATTAGTGTTTTCAGGATTCGAAAGAAAGGAATGTCTGTGGTGATATTTTCCAAATCGAACATTCGCTATCTTTGTCATACATTGCACTCAGTCGAACATAATATGCTGGCAAGGCTACTAAATATTTATAAGGCTTCAGGAATATTTTGAGTTGTTTATTAAATAATATTGATACTGCATTAGATAAATAATTGATTTTAGACGTGAAATTAATAAAAATTTATTTATTGTTTTTATTTATGGAAGATTCACGCACATAATACACCAGGGTATATTCTGTGATCCAAGTATTTTGTTGATTAAGATGTCCAAAATTTATGTAAGCTTTCCATAGTAACAGTATATTATTAAAATCACTTTATCACTTTTTCTCGTTTGTCGATTATTAGTTTTTATTGTATAGTATATAAATTATTGTAATCACTGAATATACAGGGTGTAACGAAAATACAGGTCATAAATTAAATCACATATTATGGGACCAAAAATAGTTCGAATAAACCTAACTTACTTTAGTACAAATATGCACATAAAAAAAGTTACAGCTCTTTGAAGTTATAAAATGAAAATCAATTTTTTTGAATATATCGAAAACTATTAGAGAGTTGAAAATTTACATGTGGCATTCTTATAGCAGGAACATCTTAAAAAAGAATTATGGTGAAATTTGTGCACCCTATAAAAATTGTATAGGGGTTTTGTTCCCTTAAACCCCCCCAAACTTTTGTGTACGTTCCAATTAAATTATTATTGTGATACTATTAGTTAAATTCAATATTTTTAAAACTTTTTTGTCCCTTATTATTTTTTCGATAAGGCAGTTTTTATCGAGTTACGGTTTCTTTTTTAATATGTTACCATAAAAATTTTATGGGGGTTTTGTTCTTTTAAACACCCCAAATGTTTGTGTACGTTCCAATTAAACTATTACTGCGGTACCATTAGTTAAACACATTGTTTTTAAAACTTTTTTGCCTCTTTGTATTTTTTCGATAAGGCACCTTTTATCGAGATGTGGTTTCTTTTTTAATATGGTTCAAAATATACCTAAAAATGTTAATCATAAATAAATGTTCATATTATTACTAAGTCTCCATAATCGTACTTAGCTATATACAAATATGTGGTGGATTTGACAATTATTCAAAATATCTCGATAAAAGCTGATTTTTCGAAAAAGTACGAAGAGGCAAAAAAGTTTTTAAAACATTGTGTTTAACTAATGGTACTACAATAATAATTAAATTGGAACGTACACAAAAGTTTGGGGGGTCTAAAGAACTAAACCCCCATAAAAATTTTATGGGGTGTCCAAATTTCACTATATTTTTTTCTTAAGATACTACTACCATAAGAATACCATATGCCTATTTACAATAAAAGATCTCTAATAGTTTTCGATATATTGGAAAAAATCGATTATCATTTTATAAATTCAAAGGGCTGTAACTCCTTTTATATACAATCGAATTATTTTTGGTTCCAGAATATGTGATTAAATTTATGACCTGTATTTTTGTTACACTCTGTATAGTCCGTAAAAAAATAATTCTAATAATTAAATAATTAATAATTTAAGCGATTATACAAGCAACGGTTATCCAAGGACATTCAAAAACTGAACGAAATAGGAATATCTATGTTGCTAATGACAATGTTATTTTCAACGAATGATTACATCTTCTGCAGCTTCCATACCAGTGAGAATTTTATTACACATAGTTTGCCGTGTAAAGAAATAAAAGAAGCACTTTTCGGGAAAAACTCATCACAATAATTTGTTAAAAGATGTATTTAGAAAAAACTTTTTTTTTGTTTTTTTTATTGTCTAGCGGCAAAAGTAAACATGTTATGCTCAAAATAAAATTGGCCATTTTTTTTGGTAAAAAGAAACTCTACATAATTAGCATCCCAAATGAAATTAATCATTAGCTATTCACAAGTTACTTTAATTATGTATTTTTAATATATGATCTATCTAACTTTCACTGATTCAAAGTACTTACTTTCGACAGAGCTGTAGTTGAAACGGGTTGAACGAGTCACTAATCACGAGTGTATGAAAATTTTGAACAGCCATATCTTAACCGATTTTTGTCTAACAGAAAAATAGAAAATCCGAAATATTCAGAAAAGCAAAACCTACATTTTTTTATTCTTTGAAATTTTCGGTACTTATCACTAATAATTTTTAAGTTAGGTGGATTTTTTTTCCAAATTAAAAATTTTTTAGTTTAAAACCAAATTGTTTAAAAAGTAAACACTTTAAATCGATGAATCATATGAACAATACATAACTAAAGTAACTTGTGAAGCGGTAACGATTAGTTTCATTTGAAAAGCTAATTCAGGGGAGATTTTCACGATTTTTTTTACGAAAAAAAAATGGACCAACGTTATTTTGAGCGTAACTTGCTTAATTCTGATGCTAAAATTTCTACCAAAAAAAAGCTTTTTTAAACACTTTAAGAAGGTTGTAATGAGTTTTCCCCCAAAATGTTTGATTACTTGCTTATTTCACGTTAACATATTCGATTTGGAAGTATTTGCGAAAACCGTCTAAAAACGTGTTTTTTTGGTTGACAAATGAAAATATTCACTCACATATAACTCGAAAAGTATTAACAATAAAAAAACTCTTTTTAAGTAGAACAAAAGTTGCTTAGACTTATTCAGATTGATATTTCGGACTTATTGTGAACGATTATTTTTTATCTCTGAGAAGGGGTGAAACTCACCCCCAAGGCAAAAGCAATCATTGGTACAATATCACTTTTTTTCTTTAAGATGTTAGCTATGTGCACAGCTATTTGTATGCCTTTCACGTCAATTATGAGTCATGTTAATCTAAGCAGTTCTTTAAAATTTATAGCAAAAACCGTGAGTAAATGGACTATAGATAAATTAATACTTTAGAAAAACTCTACAGTATCTATTTCTAAATAGGAATTCTCGTATTTAATTCACAAGTCACATTAATTAGTCTATATAGTGTTGATGCAGCCCATAATTTTGTTGTTTTTTTGATGCGATTATAATCTATAAATTTAATGTTAAGATAGCCAATCATTACTAAATAATATCATCCATCAGATGATCCTTACCTTCGCAATGTCCTTATATTTACCAACAAATAAACAAGGTTAAGCGACTAATCTTTTCTAAAATTTATATATCATCTTTTTTTAATATATTCACTTATAAAAAAAAATCCTTAAATTCGGTAACCCTGAGTCAAGGTTGCATCTTATGGTTTGACTAAGTTACCGTTATTTTGAATATTTTATTAATTATATTAAAGTGATGTGGGTCAATATATTCATTATTTGTTTACTTTGCACCTACAATTTATTTTCAAGAAAATTTGTTAACTCATGTTAATATTACCTGTCTAATAAATTACTTTTTAAGGATTATGCAAGATGATATTTTTTATTATATACTAATTTAATACAAAATATTTAAACGATTTCGCCTTCCTGAAATAATAACTTTTAACAATGTAAAACAAATTTTATTGCCTTATTTTTGCTATATTTTACATTTTATTGGATAAAAATACGTTATACCAAATACACCAGTTAATAGGGAAAACATTCATCGATTTTACGTAAAAATGTTAAGCAGGGTTTTGAAGGTTTTAAACGATAGATGAGGGATAAATGATGATAATTCCGTGAAGACGTACAGCTAATATTTCTTCTTCTTTTTTCTAAACAGTTACAAAAAATGAAAAACTCAGTTTTTTGACTATAAATCGTTTCTTGTACATTTTAGAGAAAAATGTTTCAAATAAATATTGTAGATCTTAAAAAGTTCTTTAACTTGGTGGGACAAGTATTAAAATATATAAAGAATTGACCGAGATAATTGTAAAAAACTCTTATTTTTGCACTAATTTATAAATGTTAATAACTGTATTTTTTGCACAACGATATTTAATTTAACTACTTTAGAATATGCCAATTAAAGGGTTATTTCAGTGTGCTAAATTTCAACCAGATTGACCAAATAGTTTATGAGTTATTCAATTTGTTTATCCCAGAGAGCAATTGTTTAAACAACTGTTCTTGCCCTAACAGTGACTCTAGAGATATTTTACAAATCCCAATCGGTTATTTGAGACTTTAATTTTAAGATGTATTGAAAATGTTTTAAGATTTTATCAAAATTGCTATTAAAAAAACCGTCTGAAAAAGACCCTACTTTTTAGGTTATAAACAATTGGAATAACTTTGACAGTTTTTATGATACACGCTTGTATGTAGGTTCACTGAAAAGCTGGTGAAAAAATATACTTTAAAATTGTAAAAAGAATTTTATGTGACCAATATAAATCAAGTTAGAATTTTTTTTCAATAAATCATATTTCCATTGTTTATAAACATTAAGAGCTGAAAATTGAATGAGTTGTTTAAGAAAATCTATGTTTTATGATCCACTTCATATATTGCATATGCGGTGAAAAAATAAAACGTCATGACTACTCCTGACCCGTTAAACTGATGGTATTCGTGAAACACCGCCAACGAATGTGAAGGTGAGAATAGCTTCGTTTTATTTTTTAGAATGGAATCCCAATTTAAAACAATTTACAATTAATTCAACTTTTATGTGCAGAGCTCAACAAATCTGGGTACCGAACTAAAGTAGCAGATGAAGATGCAGACGTATTAATAGTGCAGAGATCTCTTTACGAACATACATATGAACCTGACAAGATCGTTGTAATAATTTGTAATGATACCGATATAATCATCATTTTGACGCAACTCTCTGTTCCGGACAATTACATATATTTTGAAAGAAAAAAAAAGCGAAAAAGGACAATCTATCTATCTATTATAGTTGTAATAAGTTTAAACAATCTCATATAAGAAAATACGTTGGGTTCTTCTTATATAGTTTTACTGGGTGTGATACAGCTTTTTAGATCTGATAAATATTTTTATGACGAGAATGCTAACAAGGAGGACATCATGAAAAACGGATATATCATTGTTGCTTTGTATTCTGCTGCAATTGATGTTACATATAAAAAAACACAATAACATATTGGAATTAAATGAGTTACGATTTTTACAATTTGTACGAAATACAGGGAAAAAAATTTGCGTTTATCATCAATTACAACACTGGTTAGGTAAAAAACTGGATGCTACCCATACCCAATATGGATAGAAAAAGACTGATATGGATTTTGAACCCATTTACACCTTATATTGTTTGACTCCTTAAGTGATATTAAAACAAATAGCATGTAAATGTTTAACGGGTTGCAAAAGTACAAGATGTGGCTGTAAAAAATATGGTATAAACTGTACGGATCTTTGTACACACTGTGCAGAGTGTGCAGTGGAAGAACAGGAGAAAAAATGTTGCAATCGCGCTGCAGTGGTTCTTGACGATGTCGAGTCAGACTTTGTAGACGATGAACTAACTGTAACTTGCCGAGAAGTTTAGAAGTTGTAGCTGTTCACTAGAATAATCAAATTAAAATTCATAAACAATGTTTTATTTTTTATTTTTATACTTATTACATGCCTACCTAGACAAATATTAATAGCTTCTTTCAATTAAATCATAATAAAACAAAAATTAATTTTTTAAAAACTATTAAGGACTTTTATATACTTTTTATTATTGCAATTAAAATAAATAAATATTGTATTGTACTAATTTATAATTATTTTATACTTATATAAAAAATATACTTTGTTTAATAAAATTTAAAGAATTTTTACGAAATACTTGTAAGATTCAATAACTTTTATAGTATAATTGAATCAATTGATTTTCACGGGATTTTCCCATTTTCCCGGAAGTTGAAATTTGCACAGTTTTTATTATTTTTTTGAGCTAACCCAGTTAAAAAAAGAAGGTTGCGCGAGCTATGGAAGGTGATAATTTATTGCAGTTTTTTTTTCGAAAAAAGGAAGTGAAGCTCGAACAGTTCCCACCTTCACTTTCGTTGGTGGTGTTTCGCGAGTACCGTCAGTTAACGATACCGTTATAATAATAAGTTTTTTTATTATTTCACTGCCTATGCAATCTATACACTGGATCATAAAATATAGATTCCCATAAATACAATATGTTCAATTTTCAGCTCTTAATGTTTATAAACAAGGCAAAATTGATTTATTAAAAAAATAATAACTTGATTCATATTAGTCATATACAATTATTTTTTCTATTTTAATATGTATTATTTCATCAGATTTTCAGTGAGCCTACATGCAAACGTGTGACATAAAAACTGTCAAAGTTATTCTAATTGATTATAACCTAAAAAGTAGGGCCTTTTTCAAACGGTTTTTTTAATAACAATTTTAATAAAATGTTAAATTTCTTTAATAAATCTTAAAAATAGAGTCTCGAATAACTGATTGCGATTTGCTAAATATCTCTAGAGTCACTGTTAGGGCAAGAACAGTTGTATAAACAATTGCTCTCTTGGATAAACAAATTGAATAACTTATAAACTATTTGGTCGATCTGGTTTAAATTTGGCACACTTAAATAGCCCATTAAATAGCATAATTTAAAGTAGTTAAATTATATATCATTATGCAAAAAGTAAAGTTATCAATATTTATAAATTAGTGCAAAAATGAGGGTTTTTTGCAATTATCTCGGTCAATTGTTTATATATTTTAATATGTGTCCCACCAAATTAAAGAACTTTTTAAGGTCTACAATATTTCTTTGAAACATTTTTCTCTAAAATGAACAAAAAACGTTTTATCGTCAAAAAACTGAGTTTTTCATTCTTTGTAACTGTTTAAAAAAAAGAAGAAGAAAAATTAGCTGTACATCTTCACGGAATTATCATCAGTTATCACTCCTCTACCGTTTAGCACCTTCAAAACCCTGCTTAACATTTTTTCATGTTTTTTTACCTATTAACTGGGGTAAAAGTCACTGCAGGTAGCAGGGTAGGAAAGTATGCTAAATTTGCAGTTAGTCGAGCGTTTTGAGGACCTATTGGGTTGTGAAGAGTAGGTCCTAAAACCAAAAAAAGTTAAGTAAAGTTTTCCATATTAGTGGGGACTTTGGATTTTTTAATTTTAATTTAATTCCTCCTTTAATTTAATTTTTCATTTCCAGCAATCGTTTTTTCCGATTAGAGCACCATCTATCCATAATTCGAAAAAATATCTCGAATAAAAGTTGCTTATATTTACGTAAAGAATCCAAATCGGCTATAAAAATTGGGAGCTCCTATTTAATATTTTAAAGTAACCCCCACCCGACTTCGGTGGGGCGTCGTGTTAGATGCCATTCGATAGATTTTTCAAAAATCTGGAATACGTGTATTTTGCAATTTTTCGATCTGATGTTCATTTCGCGAAATATCGCAGATATCGTATTTTAAATTTAAATTTACCCCCCCCCCTCTCTATGAGGGGCCGTGTTTGGTTTTATTCGATAGAATTTTGAAAAATATTGAAAACGTATTTTTTAGTTTTTCGATCTGACATTCAGTCCGCAAAATATTCGCTTTTTTTTTGTGAAACTTTGTGACTCACGACTCACCCATTTCCTTACGCCCCGCTCAAATCGTCAGATTTTTTAAATATACACTCTTTTCCATGTACTTTACGTACCATATCTTAATCTGACGATTTTGAATTTTTTTAAGGATAGATATTTTTTTTTCGGAACCCCCTTAACGAACTCCCCTGTATAAAGAGCTAATATATGGCAAAGGTACATTTACAGGGCACAAAGTTTCTCCCCATGTGATAATCTGACGTGCTCTAGTAACTGCAAAAATCCCCATCTGGGCTCCCCTACTATTATAAACACATCAAAATAATCTAGGGGCAAAACATAGTATGAAATCCGAATAGGAGGTCGAAATGTACCCATCTACTTGCCGGATGAAACATTTTCTTCTTAAATTTCATACATAGACAAACACGACCAGCATGGGTTTCCTATCAAAATCGTGTCATAGCTATCCTTAAGGGGGCCGTAGGGGTTGAAATCAACATTTTTAGCAAATTTTTGTGAATTTTTTTTTTGGAATTATGAGAGAATAATTTTATTTTTAATTTAAATAAGCATATTATGAAGTATTTATTATATGAACAGAAGTATATGAACAGCTATTCTCATTTTCTTTTGTAAATTACTCTGCGATTCAAAAAGATATTTCGGTGTGCATCATTTTACGATTTGACAGACAAAAAAAAAGAATGTGTGTGTACTTTGTACGCACGTAAGAAGTTATACTTCTATTATATAATTTCAACGAAATAAATATAATTAACAGTTATAATACAAAAAATTAACAATAATTACCAAAAATTAACCAAAACTTAACAATGCCAAATATTAAAAAAAAAAAAGAAAAAATATGAATCTTCCGGGATTTGAACCCGCAATCTCGCGGTTTCTCGATCTCGGGTCCAATGCTCTACCAACCAGGCCATCAAGGCGCATGTTACTGACGTTTCAGATATACAGAATTACACATCACGGTGACAAGTGAAATATAAAAATAGATGTTTTATTATTTTACGCCCAAGGAAGAAAAATACAAAGACACAAAATTATAATAAATAATACATTTACTAAAAAACACTAATATATTATTTTAATGGCGTATTTGCGCTGATACATAATTTGAAAAATTAGCAACTGAACGTCATACTGTCTGTGTGCAAATGCGCGCAGATTTATGAAAAATTTTACTCTCAATCGCGCCTAAAGAAGTATAACTTCAAAAAGAAATTGAAAATAAAAGTTGACAATACTTTAAACGCTTTTTCCTCAACACTGCTTTTTTCAAAGGCTGTAGACATTGTAACTCAAAAACTACTTGACCCACCCACCTGGAGTTTTGTAAACATTTTACTTCGATATTCCTTGAAGTAACGCTGTCGAGATATTTTTTGTTTTATGCTTATTTTTTATTTAACAATAATAAATATGTTGATTTTCGCCCTTTTTTGTGCAAAAAATTTCGTTTTGATTTCTGAGTGATACCAAAAAGTCAAAAATCGTTATAACAAAAAAAATTCGACAGAGTTATCTCGATAAACATATAACCTAATAAAATCTTTTTGAATTTTTTGTTTGCCATGATCCAAATCAAATCCATTTTTTTTTTCAAGGTGTCTTTAAAAACCGTATTTTACTGAACAAAAATCAGTTGTTCATGTTAACTTCACTAAGAAGAAAATCGATAATCTTTTAATTATCAGTAGTAATTGCACAAGAGCTCTAAAATTATTGAATTTTTCCCGAGTGAAATTATGTCAAAGTGTCACGAGGGCAAAAATTATATATTAATTTTAGAGATCGAGTGCAATTTTTTGCGATTATTTCATGAATAAAACTGTTCAAAACCAAAATTTTATTGTAATTTATTTATGTAAGTACAAATTAGTACAATTAAACACACAGTTGTTATAAATATTTCACGGTTGAAAGTCATCACTTTTATAATTTTTAAAACATTAATTGTCATTAATGTCACTGAATGTAGTTTTTCATAGCAGCGAAGGGCATCTGACGTAATATACTTGACGACGGGAAATTATCAAAAATTATCGATTTAATTTAGATTTCTGTAGCTTTCTATTGGTCAGAATCTCCTATGAATGAAATAATCGGGTATAATATCACAAGAGAGTGAGAATAAATTGACAATAATGCGACAGTTTTTCGAAAATTTATTGCCCAACGACAACAAATTTGAGTAAAAATGAAGCATTATTTTCTTATTTATTCTTACTGTCGTGTGATAACGTGTCATCCAAAATTATTGTCACCATAGGTGGCTCTGAACGACAGAAATAGCTATACAGTTCATGTCTATTCTTAATTCAGATCATACTTTCCAGTTTATGTCAACTTTGCAGTGTACGTCAACTTAACAAAAAAAGTTAGGTTATGTAGAGATGTTGATGGTGGACATTATACAACATCTTGTTTGATTTTATTTATTATTGTTACTTATAATTTTGTTAATTCTTTTTATTTTTGATTAAAGTTCTGTGTTAAAGGTTTTGACTGATTTTTTATGTTTTATAATGTTAATCAAAATTAATTGATAAACCAATGATATAAATTCAAATTAAATCAAGACATACGTAATTTTTTGCACGGCTAACTTTGATCCCAATAATTCTTGATCGCTCGTTATTAGTAAGATAATTTTTTAATACGTACATTATGGATATTTTCTTGAATGTGACAGTTGTCAAAACTAGGAAATTGGTTGCCATTAAACAGAAACAATCTACTTAAAAAAATTCTATCGGTAATTTTCTACAGTAGATAATTCTCAGTATAATTTTAATCTGATTGGACAGAATTAAACACGTGATCAAATATCTTACTATACGATTGAAAGTTAAAATCGTTAAAAAATAATCACCTTAATTTTCATTTCTATTGGTCAGAATCTCCATGAATGAAATATTCTTAAACAACAACATTGCTCCTAATAAGAAAACAGCAAAATACCTGAGTTTAAAATCCACTAACCTTTTTCCATAAATTTGGTCAAGTTTTTCACAAATTCTCCCCTTTTCCTTATTTGTCTGTCACACACTTACATTCGTAACAATATAATTAATATTTTTTGCACACTTTTCCTCGCCACAGTTACATTGGAAAAATTTAAGTAAATGTCCGGAAAACGGTCAACATCGTTTTTTTAAATTGTTCCTAAAAAGCACAGCAGAAACACGGTTCCAAAAAGTACCTTCAAATTAAATTTTTGAGTTAATTGGTCGAAAAAAAAAATGATTTTAGAGATTAGGCAATATCATGAAAAAAACATACCCTCGATTCGAATCTCGTGTACCTAAATACCTAAAGTTTTTAAAGCTTTCATTTCCTGTTTGCTGATGTTCTGTTTAATTTGATTAGACTTTTCCAATTCAAGTTTACATAGTACCCTATATTGTTCTTTTTCATGAGTTGCTAGACACTGGGATATTTTCTCCACTGAGCTGATTATGTCTAATTTTGGAATAGATGGATGAGTAACAGCATAGTTTAAACCTTTTGATATTTTGTATTTTGACAACGGCACCCGATTTGGGCGTCGAAACGTTAATAAAATTATTTTTTTCATTTTAATTGTGGCTTATTTCCCATATAAATAATTAATCCTAAATACCTACATATTAAATCTGAATGAAGGTATAGTGCGATATACCAGCAGTGGTATTTCCCACTCTAATTATTACAGATTAATAGAGCTTTATTTATGTATTGAAAACATGTCCTACAATTTTAAGTATTAGTTTAAAATACGTAGATCTGACCAAACATTTATATTAATTATTAAATTACCTTTTGAAATTTAATAAAATTTTTCCGTTTTTTTTTTTAATTAGGCACTCTCAAACTAAAATAGATATGGAAAATATGCAGCAATATGAAAATATAGTATTTTTTTAAAATGTCTTTTTTTTAATTTTTTATACAACAAAAACTAATTGAGATGTTGACGTTTCAAGTTTGCATAAAATGTGATAAGTTCGTTTTTTGAAACCTTTAAATCGCATCCTTTAAAAATCAAAGATTTCAACAAAGCTTAAATCAAATTTTTCAAATTCTTAAATATTGTATCCTTTACAATTTTCTATCAAATAAGCTTCGGATAAGTCAAATCTCCTTATAATTAAAGAAGTTATAGTAAGAGAACCATTTACTTTTTTTCTCTAATTTTTTCTTCTATTCCAAGTATTTCGAAGCAGCAAAATACTCACAAACAGTAAACGGTGACAGAACGAAAGGAGACAAAGAAGACCCAACAATTATAGTGGTATAAATCTACTGAACACCGCACTTAAGCCAACCACAAAAGTTCTAACCAACAAAATCAATAAACTAACAACTTTATCAGATGAAAAACAAGGATTCAGATCCGGAAGATCCTGCGTAGACGCCGTATTTCTACTGAGACAAATCAAAGAGAAGACCATCGAGTACAATAAACCAGCATATCTATGTTTTATAGACCTGACGAAGGCTTTCGATCGCATCCAAGTCGGAGACGTCTAACACTTACTGTATAGAAGAAACATACCAATCAATATTATACAAACCATCGAAAACATCTACTTCCATAATCGAATAGAGGCAAATATAAATGGAAAAATAACACAGTTTATACCAGTACACAGCGGAGTCAGACAAAGTGACTCGTTATGCCCACTTCTCTTTAATATAATAATGGACGAAATAATAGAAGCAGTACGTAAAGGTAATGGTTACAGAATGGGGAACAAATAAATCCAAATATTATGTTATGCAGACGAAGCCGACGCCGCATTAATCGCTGAGACAGAAGAGGATCTCCAAAGATTAACAAACATCTTCAATACAACAGCCAAGAAATACAATATGATAATATCAACAGAAAAAAAAAACAAATTTATGACAACATCTAAACACCCACTACGATGTAAAATCGAAATTAATGGGAAAATAATAAAGCAGGACGCAAGGTTTAGATGCTTGGGAATAGATATAACCAGTTACGGAGATGTTGAAGAGGAAGTACGACAACAAAGTTTAAAAGCAAGTAAAGCGGCGGGATCTCTTAATGACACAATCTGGAAGAACAAACACCTAAGATAAGTCACAAAAGCAAGAATCTATAAAGCAGCAATTAGAAGTATTTTGACGTACACGGCGGAGACAAGACCTGACACATCTAAAACGAGATCACTACTAGAAACAACAGAGGTGAAAATCCTTCGACGAATATCAGGGAAAAGTCTGTTAGATAGGAAGAGAAGCGAAAACTTAAGAAGATTATGCAATGTAGAAGTCATTAATGGATGGGTGACAAAACGGAAACAGGAGTCGAACGAACACATTAGTAGAATGGCAGAGGATAGGATTGTACGAATAGCACGAGATAAGTCACTAAATAAACGAAGAAGTATTGGCAGACCAAGAAAAAGATGGTGCGATAATTTGAAAAATTTAGGAGGCTAATATTGAAGAAGAAACAGGCTTTAAAGCCTACATACAAGAATGAAGAAGAAGAAGACACTGAACAATTTTAGCGGGGGTGTGATATATTATAACACTTTTACTTTTACCTTTATAGATACTTAATTGGTTTTAATAAAAATAGACAAGTTATACATTTTTTTTAAATACAAATTTTGAAATTTTTTTAAATAAATAAATTTAAATTTTTTTCTACAGTAATTTTTAAAGTTTGTAAAGATTCTTAAGGTTGAAACAATGAATTATTTGAGAAATAATATTAACAATAATGAGGAAATTTTAAATTATTGTACTTATATTACAACATTGTTTAATTTGAAATTAAAGGAAATATTTTTTATACAATATTGAATACTCTATAATGGGTAATTTGTAAGTGTTGAATAAAAAATGCATTAAGTCACAAAATAGTTATTTATGAAACAGTTCGTGAAGTATGGTTTTTGCGAAAGCACGCGATGTTTAGAGCACGAGCGACAACAGAGCGAGTGTTATATTTTATCGCGTAAGTTCGCAAAAAGTACTTCACGCACAGTTTCATACAATATTTTATCTATGATGAACAAATAAAAAACTGTAACTCTTCGTCACTGGAATTTATTTCTATTTTACAATTTTTACAACTTTGACATTTAAAAATTCTAACTTCTTTCAAACCACAAAACTGTCAAAACTTTTGTCGTAATTTATTGCTCATTATGTCATCACCATGACAACGCGAAAGTTAAGGATATTTGATTATATGAAAGGTAGTCAAAAACAGTGCGAAAAAGTAAGTCCCATTTAAAATACATTGTTACTTCACGCACACTTTAAACACTTCACGCACTGACATAGAGAAAATAAATAAATTTAATCTACCATAAGTAGACCAATAAAAAGTATGAAGCTTCGAAAAAGCTTTTCTTGATAAACTTCAGTATCGGAATATCGGATTAACTTCATTTCCATTAACTGTAAAAATTACACTAATAGATAATTTTCGTTGCAAATTTTGTCTTCAAGGGTAGTTTTTAAGGGTTGCAAAATAATTAATGTTCCTATATGATAAACAAATCTTGATTAACATTCCTAAACATTACTAGATAATTATTAAACTTGCAGTTTTTAATTTTAGCTAAAAAGTGTAGTGTTTACGCCTTAAAAATAAAAAGTCCACATTTTGATCATCTAATATTTGTAGAGGAAGGTACAGATAAGATTTCTTGCAAAATTTTATCCAAATCAGTGGGGTTTTTTAGAATTCTTAAGTTTTACAATATTTTACAGTGGGCGAAAATACTAGTTTAACACATTCGCGGTCATGACTGCATATGAAGTCATTTACTCCATAAGATTACGTGTATAAAATGACAGCGTGTCCGCGAATGTGTTAAAGATACATCGTTATAATGCACAATGAACGAGTAATGCGGTAGTAAGGTACAATAATTTTGACTAAAGTATGGAGCTCAACATTTAAATTTCGATTGGTTGCAAATAGTTCAGAGAAGTAAGGGAAAAAATATCCTGTTGATGATACAACCCCCTCCAGGCTGAAATCAAGTTTTTTGAGTAGTATGGACATCTATATTAATAACCTATATTATGTTTCCTGCAGCCGATTTTGATGATATACATAGTTATAAACACATGAAGATAAAAAAACGGCAAATTTTCGCTTTTTTCGTCTATTAACAAAAAGTTAAGCATTTTAAACAAATTTGAGAGTAAGAAACTCATAAATCGTATAAAATCGGAATATGTCTATCCTTATTGGTTGCTTAGAAAATTGCAAAATAAATCATAAATTTTGAGTTTTTATAAATATTCATAACTTATATAAAAAAATTAACTTACGATCTTCTTATTACACGAAATGCTGAGACTTCTGGTGCTTAAATTATACACTAAATTTCAAAGCAATTGGTCAAATAGCTTAAAAGTTATTGAATTTGTTTTTCCCAAATTAATTTTTTTTTTGCAACACTATAAGTCAGAAAATGATGAAGTTACAGTGATACATTTGATAGTTTATGAAAGAAGAAGATTTATACTAGATATTAATTTAATTAAAAAAAAAAAAATACAAAAAATAATTCTAAATATTGCAAAACTATTTTGAAAGAACTTTTGAATTAACCCGGGAGTAGTCGCGCTCACTTCTGTAACGTCGATAGTCGCGTGTGAGATTCTATCTCAAAATACGAATTTAAAACAAATTTTTATTTTGTACTATTTTTATCTACTTTTTATACTGAAAATATATATTTCTAACAATTTTATTAAAAAACCTGTGTTAACGGCCACCTGCCTACATCGGCCACCTGTCCTAACGGCCAGTTTAAAAATTTCCCAACCAATTATATGTAGACTACAAAAACTGGCAATAGCAGCCACCTTTCTATATCGGCCAATAGTTCTTTCATTTTTAGTGGCCGTTACTGACAAATTTTACTGTACAGTAAAACCTGTGTTAACGGTCACCTGCCAACATCGGCCACCCGTCCTAACGGCCAGTTTAAAAATTTCCCAAACCAATTATATGTAGACTACAAAAAGTGGCAATAGCAGCCACCTTTCCATATCGGCCAATAGTTCTTTCATTTTTAGTGGCCGTTACTGACAGGTTTTACTGTATTGCGAAAAAGGATGAAATGTGAGATTCTATCTAACGGTGCGACTACTCGCGGGTTAAAGCTAATTGGTTCTCCCCAAAGCCATAAATTCCAAAAAAAGAAGAAGAAGAAAAAAAAATTCCTACGCATTACTACACTTTCGAGTTATCGCGAAAAAGGATAAAAATTGAGATTCTATCTCACCGCGCGACTACTCGCGGGTTAAAAAAGGTGGGCGAACTTCGTCTCTAATTGTCCTAGGACAATTGTTTTTCCTTCTAAAGGTGTATAAAAATTTAGTCTTTCTGAATATGAAAAAATAATTTTTCTACGGGTAATGGTTAAAAAGTTATTCTAATTGTTTATAAGTAAGCAAAAAACCGATACGTTTTTGCAAAATAATTTTACACTGTTTAAAATTATTTTTGTCATTTTCATTTAATCAAGTTTATATTATAAATGTTTTTCTTTCATAAATTGTCCGAAGTATTACTGTAACCACATAATTTTCTGACTTATAGTGTTGCAAAAAAAAATTAATTTGGGATAAACAAATTAAATAACTTTTAAACTATTTGACCAATTGCTTTGAAATTTAAAATATAATTTAAGCACAAGAAGTCTCAGCATTCCGTGTAATGAGAAGGCTAACTTATTTTTTACCAAATTATAAACATTTATAAAATCTCAAAATTTATGATTTATTTTGCAATTTTCTAAGCAACAAATAAGGATAGAGATATTCAGCGAACGCCGTATTGAAGTTTTTTTATATGATTTATGAATTTCTTATTGTCAAATTTGTTTAGAATGCTTTACTTTTTAGTAATATAAGAAAAAAGCGAAAATTTACCGTTTTTTGATCTTCATTTGTTTATAACTATGAATATCATCAAAACCGGCTGCAGGAAACATAATACAGTGTGTCCACGGTTGGGGTGCCCAAGAGGAAAAACCTTTTTTATTTTCAATTTTAGCGAAAAATGTCATTCTTGATAAAAAGTTTTTCTTGTTCTAAAACCCCATAAAACGAAGTAAAATTCAAGTTTTTTAAATCATGGTTAATTTTGTGGCCGATTTTATGTAAATCCCTATAAACATTTGCACTAAGTTCGAAATTGTAACAATAATGACTTTGGAGAACAACCTTTTCACTTCTTTGGATTATGAAACCAGGCTTTGTCGTTCTCCTCAAAACATCAAATTATTTAATAATTAAATATTTATTAATCCAATGATCTTAACAATAAAATTAATCACAAGATAAATTGTTTTTTGAACGCTTAATATTGTCGAAAAAAAAATGACAATTAGCAAATTATTTATCGGAGTTGACAGTTACTAAGCTACATTGTGGCTTGGCAACACTATATTATTGTTAGGATTTTGAACTTAGTGCAAAAATTTATAGGGATTTACATAAAATTGACTACAAAATTAAGCACGATTTGTAAAACTTGAATTTTATTTCGTTTTATGGGGTTTTAGAACAAGAAAACCTTTTTATCAAGAATGAAATTTTTCGCTAAAATTAAAAATAAAAAAGTTTTTCCTCTTGGGCACCCCAATCGTGGACACACTGTATTATAGGTTAAATACAGATTTCCATATTTCTCAAAAAATTTAGTTTCGGTCTGGAGGGGGATGTGTCACGAGAAAAATCTTATCTCTCTGGACTAAAAAGGGGATTCGTAGAGCTAAAAAATGTTCCTTAATTATTTGGAAGAACTAAAAATTTGCTAAAAATGCGCTAAAAAACTAGATAAAGTTTTGTGATGTAATAAAATCTGGAAATCCAGTTTTATACATCTGAAAAAATATTCCAATATTACCATGAATTTTTACGAAGCCTCAATGGAAAATGTTGTATATAATGGAAAACATAATAATGAATAACTGAAATAATTTTACTCAAAAAAACCTTAAATTCCACTAACCTTTTTCCATGCATTTGGTCAAGTTTTTCACACAAAGTCTCCCCTTTTCCTCATTGGTTTTTCCCACACTTACATTAGTAACAGTATAATCAATATTTTTTTGCACATTTTTCCGCGCCACAGTTACATTGGAAATATTTAAAAAAATGTCCGGAAAACGGTCAACATCATTTTCCAAATTGTTCGTTAGTAGAAAGCACAGCGTTAACACCGTTCCAAAGAGTACCTTCATTTTAATTTTTCGTTTTTATTTCTCGAAAAAAAAAATAGTACTAATTTAGCGATTAGGCAATATCATGGTAAAAGCATACCGTCGAGTCGAATCTCGTGTAACATATTATGAATGAAGGTATAGTGCGATAGTACAGCAGTGGTACTTCCCACTCTAGTTATTACGGGGTACTACTAATCGGTACTACCTCTGCTTTTAAACGCGTACTTATGATTTTGCAAGACTATGATAACTTGGAAATTTTTGTTGACGCTCGTCTATCGATGCATATTATGTACTGTCTGGTAGCAAAACCGTTAGACTAGAAGACAAAAATTATTTTGCAAAAATGTGGAGTGGGTAGGAACAACTTTTAAAATTTTTAATATTGATTGACAATGACCTAATATGTAAAATTTTATGCACCATATATTATCTACATTTTAAGGAGTTTTGGTGTTGTAAATTATTGTATATTATATTATCTGTAACGAAATCTACTAATATTTAACCCATTAGCGCCCAGCCTTACTATATAGTAACGTAAAACACATGATTTTTAAAAATTCTGCGGTATGCCCATGGAACTAGTCAGCCACATATTTTGAAAACTCTCGTTTCTAGTAATACTTCAGGCACCAAAAGGTAACGGATTCGTATTTTTATTTTAGTCCTCATAGTCTTCTTTCAACTGTCGAGAGATAATCATATCGCACACCTAGATCTAAAGAGAGTTAAATCAAAAAGCACTTTTTTCAAAAAACACGAAAAACTCTTTTCGGTGTCCATGTGCACTTCGGGAGTGTTTTGTTTTTATGGTTTTGCTTTATTTATACACCAGAATATTATGGTAAAGTACTTTAAAGTTTAATACACGTTTAAGGCTAAAAATCGACATTTTTGAATTATTTCCCTTTTGCTTATTAATATATTTATATTTGATATACTAACTTAAGTTAAGCCTGTGTTGGTGAATTCAGTTTGTAGTTGCCTCTCTTTTGAAGAGGCATTGTTCATTTAGTTAGAACGAAGTGACTTTTTGGTTGGATGATGATTATTGTTTTCTTCTTAAATCGGCTTGAATAATACCTAATTCTGTTTTCTTCGAATATGATTTTTTTATCGCTTTATTGCCCAAATCAAGAGTTTATTTGAAAAATGCTTTGCATATTTGTATTTTGGATGCATTAATCTCGAAGTAAAAGGGATTGTTGAGAGCTCTAAAGTTGTGTGTACTTAAGTACCCATATTTAGACTTTATTTGTTGCGAGTGGCGTACTAAGAATTCTTTTTGCTTTCCAAGATCACCGAGTGTCCATTATTCATCAAAGTCCTGTTGTCTTGACATCTTGTCCACTTTATCTTTGCATTTTAGGCGACATTTGTCTCCACAGGGTGGTCCAACCATTGTTGCTAGAATTAGTGTTTTAGATTTTGACAGGAGTTTATCTATCTCAATATCAGTAGCAGTTTCAGGAACCATAACACCTTCTGGGGCAACTTTGTCACTATCATCTTCGGTATCCGATACACTGGAGCTGCTGCTGCTGGATCAAGTTACCGATGATGATGAAGGTACGACCTTAGCTGGGTGAGCATTTTTGTTTAACAATTGCAAATTAGGATCTTTATCTTAGTTGTCAATATCACTTTCATCGCTCCAAAGAAGTGAAATATAATAGTCCGGGGCTGCTGTTAAGATGTGCTAGGGATAGATGTATTAACCGGTGTCAAAACAGCATGAGTTTCTTTGGATGGAACTTTATCACTTGATGACATCTTCAAGTTATCTTTCACGGTTGCATGTTGACTAGAAGTTTTAGGAGTAATATTTTATTTATACTGTTCTTCTACCATACTTACTAACAATCGCCGGAGATTCATTGTTTTCCTGAAATATACAATGTTTATTTTACTAACTTACAGAGTCATGTGCTACAAATCAATTTAGAAAGCCCACAAAAAACCTTTTTAATCTTTTTGGCTATGTTGTAAAGATAAATTTGTCAGAAACCATCTAAACGGATCCAACTTGAAAAATTGGCAGTAAAAGAGGAACCAATATTGTTAATGGTAAGATCAACGTTAAACTGTACTACGACCTACAAACTCGAATCGTCAATAACGAAATAAGTTTAATTTTGATAAGATTTTACAGAAAAAAATTAAGTATCAAATATGACTCAGCAAAACAGACACAACTACAATATCGAAAATGTTTCAAGAGTAGGGTACCAACTAAAAATAAAAATAAAATATGTACTTACCTTGCCAGCGATACAGGTTTAACTCAAATTGTTGTATCCTTGTAATTAGCACTAACCATTTAAAAGGTGACAACTCAAAATAATACTGGTTCAAATTTCAACTAAACAGGTACAACTCAAAATAACTACATACTTTTTACGGAGGACACTTGCACTTCGCTTGTAATTCTGATTGTATCTAGCATTGTTCCCATTTATGAGCGGTGGGATCTGGCTCGCTCGTTCAACAAAAGAGACTCTAGGTGCCATCTAGCGTTGAATTTTGCACATATTTTTAAATCTCTTTTATTGATCGATAGGTATCCGTACAGGGAATTAAATGGTGAGCTCAATTTCACATATTTTTGACTTAACTCTCTTTAGATCTAGGTGTGCGATATGACAGTGTGATTTAAGTTTATCGAAAAAGATGGACGTCTATTTTTCGTAAGCAATTTTTGATGTCTGCTAGTAACTATATTTGCATATTACAAAAAACAAGTTTATTTTACCCCAACTTATTATAAATTGTTGTATTTTATCAACAATTAAATGTAGCGAATTTGGTAGGAATAGTCAAAGTACGCCGTTACCATATTAGCCTAATAAAATAAAAAAAAGTCAAAATGTAAATTAGTACAGGTTAAAACAAATTTTATATCAAAGTTTAGGCGGGTAAAAAAGATATTTTCAAGAAAGTATCCAAATCATACAAGGGGATCATTGTTTAAATAATTAAAAAGTGGTCATTTTTGCAAAAAAAAAATACTTTTTTAACTGCTGAGGTCAATCACTTATTACTGAAGGTCTATGGGATTTTTTTCTACAAAGTTTAAGGGTAAATCTTTCAGATAAGACTTACCAAATTAAATTTCACCCCCTATTTATTTAAATAATTGTATATAAAACTTTAAAAACAAATTTGCAAAAAATTATTTTAAGCGTTTTAAATAAGCACTATAAAATATCTTATTTTACAGACTAAGTTGCGCTATGTTATCAGTATTAAGTAAAAAAGAAATGGTCAAAAAATATTTGATATTTTTTGAGATATTGAATTTGTTTATTAAATGTTACTTTATTTTCAATTGCAAAAATGCGGTTGTTACCAAAGAAATATTCACTTGCTTAAGATCTCATTATTTTTATTTTTATGTATGTTTTCGATAAATGTATTGGTAAATTCAAATTTCAATTAAACTCCCCCCTAAAATGGCATTTGAAAATTATTCAAATTTGTTTATAATTTATTTTTTTAATAACGTCGCGGGGATTAAGTATTTTGAAGTGCCGTTTCAATAATTGGGTTCCTGGGAATTTTTTACTAATTATCAAAATTTTTTTGTCGTTTTTTCTTCTTCTTTTTTTTCTTGGAGTTATATTACTATGGGCCCTTTTAGGGTTAAATTTTATTAAGAATGCTGAATCTCTGAGTTGTAGATTCTAGACCTCAAAATATTAAGATTGGTCAAAAATCACTTAAATAAAATGTGGCTACTTACTGAGTTACAGGGTGTTTTATTTAAAAATTTAAAAATTATTTTTACCAAGTACTTTAAAACTATTTGACGTATTCTTATCATACTTGGCAGATAGTGTGGCTATTATACACCCTACTAAATTGTGATTAGTAAACATTTCTAGGTAGTGCCAGAGCCGTACGACAGGGGATGGTGAATGATTGACCCTTCCCAAATTCTACTCCACTGAGTGAATTACTATTTTAGCGAAATTTTTCGATTCTCACATACTTTGTATGTAGATAACTTTATTGGTATCGATAAAGTCATCAGTTTAAGAGATATTGGAAGTTTAAAATGAATGAATGAATGAATCAAAATAACTATGCCGTTTCATTTTTAACGTCCAATATCTCGAAAACTATTGACTTAATCGTTACCAGTAAAGAGTATATTATTTACATAGAAAGTAGAAAATCGAAAAATTTCGCTAAAATAGTAATTCCCTCAGTGGCGTAGAATTTGGGAAGGGTCAACCATCAACTATCCCCCCTTGTACGCCTCTGGCACTAGCTAGAAACGTTTACTAATCACAATTTAGTAGGGTGTATAATAGCCACACTATCTACCAAGTATGATAAGGATACGTCAAATAGTTTTAAAGTACTTGGTAAAAATAATTTTTAAATTTTTAAATAAAACACCCTGTAACTCAGTAAGTAGCCACATTTTATTTAAGAGATTTTAGTTAAATCTTAATATTTTTAGGTCTAGAATCTATAACTTAGAGATTCGACATTCTTAATGAAACTTAACCCTAAAAGGGCCCGCAGTAATATAACTCCAAGAAAAAAAAAAAAGAACAGGGAAAAAAGAAAAAAAAATTTGTTAATTAGTGAAAAATTCCCAGGAATCCAATTATCGAAACGGCATTTCAAAATATTTAGTCCCCGCGACGTTATTAAAAAAACAAATTATAAACAAATTTTAATAATTTTCAAATGCCATTTTAGGGGGAAGTTTAATTGAAATTTGAATTTATCAATACATTTATCGAAAACATACATAAAAATAAAAATAATGAGATTTATTACAGGTGAATATTTCTTTGGCTACAACCGCGTTTTTGCAATTGAAAATATAGTAACATTTATTAAACAGATTCAATATCTCAAAAAATATTATATGTTTTTGGACCAATTTTTTTTCTGGTTAATACTGATAACATAGCGCAACTTCTTCTGTAAAATAAGATATTTTATAGTGCTAATTTAAAATGCTAAAAATTATTTTTTGCAAATTTGTTTTTAAAGTTTTATACATAATTATTTAAATAAATAGGGGGTCAAATTTAATTTAGTAAGTCTTGTGTGAAAGATTTAGCCTTCAACTTTGCAGAAGACAATCCTATATACGTTCATTAGTAATTGGATGACCTCAGCAGTTAAAAAAGTAATTTTTTTGCAAAAATGACCCCTTTTTAATTATTTAAACACTGATCCCCTTGTATGATTTGAATACTTTCTTGAAAATATCTTTTGTACCCTCCCCAACTTTAATGTAAAATTTGTTTCAACCTGTACGAATTTACATTTTGATTTACATGTAGTGTAATTTTATTTTACTAGACTATATGGTGGCGGTGGGCGCTTACGGAGTCATAATCTTATTTTTTTTCAGTCGTAAATTTTCGTAGAGCAGAAGCGATAGTGTTACCGGTGCGATGGAAAGATAACTCTGTTGTTACAATGGCATCTACGAGTTGTGGTGGTTCAGCATTGGGCACGGTAAAAAGATTTTCTCATGAAGAAAAACGCCACATTCAAGTGAGTCGGCCTCACTGTATTGCTAAATACAATAAAATTACGGGGGTACCGACTTGATGGATCAAGGTGCTTCAACCTACCGAGTAGCAATTCGCAGTAAAAAATGGTACTAGCCAATTGTAACATGGTTGTTGGATGTTGCAGTCCTTAATTGTTGCAAGTTGCAGTATATAATTTGGAAGTTGCAGTATATAAAGAAAATAAAAAAGATATATCCTTTCTATCGTTTAGGAGAGAATTGGCCTAAGTTCTTCTCGCAAGATATGGAAGTCCTCCCTTACATACAGGAAGACCAAGTCTACATAGACAGAACTCGCCAGATCTTCGTCTTGATCGCTTCGACCATTTGTTACATCAAGCAATAGAAGGCGATGTGCTGGTGACGGATGTACAACATCTGGACGAACAATGTTTAAAAAATGCAACGTTGGTTTGTGTGTTAATTGTTTTATAGGATACCACACCAGACGATGAAAATATTATCAAATAAATATTTTAAAAAAAATTAAAAATTTTGATTTCAACGATCCTAAAAATTCCTTAAGCGCCCAGCGTTTACCATAAGGTAACACCAAATAGTTTTTTTAAAAAAAGTCATCAAACCGAAAAACTTGTTTTTTTGGATTAAATTATTAAAATTTTCATCTAATTAACCCTAAAATAAAGATTTAAAAAAAAATTGGGCGCTAATAGGTTAATGGTTAATGACACAAAGTCTATAACCTGACGAGAGAACGGAGACTTGGAAGAAAATAAAAGAACACATTTTAAACACGGCAAAAAATCGACAGATAATAAAGCAATACAAGTAAAAAAGAGTGGTATGATGAGGACTTCGAAACAGTATCCGGAGAAGAAAATCAAGCCAGAAATAAATGGCTGAAGACAGTTAAAAGCAGATTTAAAGACTATAGGGAGAAAAGAAAGATTGAGACCAATGGTCTATACATACAGAAAATTTGTATATAGAGAATAAAAACAAAATAAAATAATATAAAATAAAAAGCTAGGACAAATAATACCCGGACAAATAATCACGGAAAAAAAATCCTCGCAAAAAAAAATCCCGACAAAAATAATCCCCGGACAAAAATACTCAAAAAAAATTCGGGACAACTGATCTCCACAGTTGTTTTGTTTACAAAAAATATCCCCACAAAAATTTTCTGGAAAAAAATCCCAAGAAATATTATGTATGTAGGTACCTATTATCATTATTATGTACCTATTTGAATTATGTATACTTTTACAAAGTGAGTTTTATGTATGGAAACCCTCAATTATCTCGGAAACGGCTAGCATCATTTTTATACATTTTGGTGGGTAGGGGTTTTCTAATACAGCCGATATTATAGTGATAATTACATTGTTGTCAGATCTTCCGGTTTTCTGGAAATCTAATGAATTGTCTTATTTCAAATAGATCACTCTGTACATTTTTTACGTTTTAAGATCCTTAAGAAATACTGATTATTTTTCATGTTATATTCCCTATACCTAAATGCCATAGTTTAGGAGTTATTGCTACATTTATTAAAAAAAAATTTTAAACAAATTTTAGAAATCAATTTTTTTGGCCCATGTAGACATTATTTTACGTTCTTTGTATCATTGAGAGCAAAAAAGGTCTTTTGTAATTTTTCTCTAAAGTTAATCTTTTTCCAGTTATAAACAATCGAATAATGACGATTTTCATGGTTCAAAAACACAAATAAATAATATAATTTTTGAAACTGCGAAGTACCCAACTTCAATCCAAACCCTTCTTCTAGGAGC
This sequence comes from Diabrotica virgifera virgifera, assembly GCF_917563875.1. NCBI lineage: Eukaryota > Metazoa > Arthropoda > Insecta > Coleoptera > Chrysomelidae > Diabrotica > Diabrotica virgifera. The sequence goes on from NC_065451.1 coordinate 52,841,625, forward strand.
TCGCTATAAAATTTTTGAGCTCATTTTATTCTAGAATATTGCTTTTTAATAACTGTTATTGAAGCGCATATGAGAGGACGGGCGATTAACAACCAAAAAACAATATTTTAGAATAAAACAATCTTAAATTACGTACTGGTATCTGATAAAATAAGGCCTGAACTTGAATGTGTGTACTTCGCAGTTTCAAAAATAGTATTTTTAATTTAAGTTTTTGAACCTTGAAAATCGCCTTTATTTAATTTTTTTCAGTTTGAAATTTTTTATAGCTCGAAAACGATTAATTTAGAGAAAAATTACATTAGACCTTTTTTGTCCCCAATGGCCCAAAGAACGTAAAATAATGTCTACCCGGGCCGAAAAAATTGATTTTTATAATTTGTTTCAATTTTTTTTAATAAATGTAGCAATAACTCCGTAACTATGGCATTTAGGTATAGGGAATATAACATGAAAAATAATCAACATTTCTTAAGGACTTTAAAATGCAAAAATATACAGGATGTTCTCTTTGACATAAGAAAGTTCATTAGATTTTCAGAAAAACGGAAGATTTGACAACAATGTAATTGTCACTATAATATCGGCCACATTAAAAAACCCCTACCCACCAAAGTCTATAAAAATCGTGAAAGCCGTTTCCGAGATAATTGAGGGTTTCCATACATAAAACTAACTCTGTATAGGTAAGTGTACTTTAGGATGTAATAATAAGAATATTAGCACACATTTGATCGATTCTGTTTTGTTTTAAATCCAGTTTGACACACGTAACATACCATCATCGCCTTAAAATTTCATAGCTTCCTACGTTTTGACAGATACATACCCTGCCGTGATAAACATGGTATCCCATGACGCATGAGGGAGCATATTGTTTTTTCCTTGCTGTATATTGCAAAGAACATTAGATAGCAGATATATCAGTATAAGATTTTAAATGTATCAAAACAATTGAAATGTTTTCCGAAATTTCATTACACTAATTTAAATTCCAATGCCAGAACCACGCATTGTTAGGAAGTTATACATAGTTTTTCGATTATTTTGACCTTTTTGGTGCTCTTGGAAACAAATTTATAGGCATTACTATTCGATATCCGGTTTTTAAAAAACGTACTTGAGGATCTGTGTGCATCCGTAAAAAATGTTTGCGCTATTATGAGTGTTTCGCTTTGTTATGAAGACGCGTGCCACAGGTTTTTGACATAGCTTTTGGAACCTTTTGAAGCAGGTTGCATTTGATATGTTGCTTGCATTGAGTTGAAACTGATGACTAACACAGGTTTTTTGAATTACAATCAAAATTATCGTTTTCAGAACCAGTAGTTATCATCACGAATAGGCAATATTTAAAAACAGCGCGAGCAAAATATTTAAGGAAATAATTACATAATTTTCACAGACTTAGCTCATTCCCCATATTTTCCACGATTTTAGAAAAAACTCACATTCTTTTGTCATATAAAATTTTAAGTTTTAGGCATGGAATTGGAATTGGAATTTAAAATTTGGTAATCGAAATTACAATTTATGCTTAATCTGCTAATTATTATTTTCCTGCCAAAAAGCGGTTTCATGGCGATTGCTATACTCTCATGCACTGAGGGAAAACATTTGCGTCGCTTGCGTTCAGGAGAAAACTTTTGAGAACAGTTCTGGATTTTTCTGGATTTTTTGTCCGGAATGTATTGTGGGGATATTTTGTCCAAAAAAATTTGTGGGAATTATTTGTTCGGAATTTTTTGTGGCGATTTTTTTTCCGGGGATTATTTGTCTGGGGATTATTTGTGGGGATTGCGTTTAAACCAGTTGGTGGGGATAATAAACTGCGTTTAAACCAGTGTTTTAAAATTTTCAATCATGGCACTCTTCTACTTTTTATACTTCATCCTACTCTTATCCTTTCCTGTATTATCAGTCTTAGCATTTCATATCGTTGTCCTCATTACATATCCCAGATAGTGCGGCCGATATGTGAAACAAATGCACATTTTTTTTTAATTTAGCTAATGCCTCGACAACTAATGGCCATTGGCATGGTATATACGGTGAATTTTTGCAGTTAGGTAGCTAGTGTCAGGGATGCATTTTGTCACCACTGCTATTTAATGTATATAGTGAAAGCATCTGTCAGGAAGCCCTTTTGCAAGCAAATGAAGGAATCGTAATCAATGGAGAGGTTGTAAATAATATTCGATACGCAGACGACACTGTACTAGTTGCAAGAACAGTAGAAGAATTACAACGATTACTTACAAACATAAATATTGCTTGCAACAATTATGGCATAAACATTAATATCAAAAAAACCAAGTATATGGTCTTCAGTAAAATCATGACACAACCAGCACATATTAGTATAAACGGCATTCAAATTGAAAAAGTATCAAGTTATAAATACTTGGGAACTTTAATAAACGAAGCTGGAGACCAAAACAATGAAATAAAAAGACGTATCGAAATTGCCAGGGCCACCTTCATAAAGATGAGAAAATTCTTCTGCAACAGAGATATAAGCATCCCTCTACGATTAAGAATGCTAAGTGGCTACGTATTTAACACGCTATTATACGGTGTAGAGGCCTGGACTCTCAAACAGAACAACATAAAAAATATTGAAAGTTTCGAGATGTGGTGCTACCGTCGAATGCTGAAGATAAGTTGGGTTGAAAGAATCACAAATCTTGAAGTAATACGAAGGATAGGAAGAGACCCAGAAATTGTATTAACGATAAAACGAAGAAAACTCGAGTATTTGGGTCACCTGATAAGAGGTCATAAATACACATTACTTCAAAATATAATCTTCTTTATGTGCCGTCTTCTACCGAAGGTTGGCGACCATCAAACGATAGGTTTCTCTGTTTTGTGCCGCATGTATTATGTTCGCAGCTTCTGGTATTTGAAACCATTCTCTCAAGTTTCTCAGCCAGGATTTCTTCTTCCTGCCCAAACCTCTTCTACCTTCAATCTTGCCTTCGACGATAAGCTGTAGCAGACTGTACTTATCATTACGGAACACATGGCCCAGGTATGACGCTTTCCTCCTTTTAACAGTTGTTAGCAATTCCAACTCTTTACCCATTCGTCTCAATACCTCTGTGTTGGTCACTCTGTCTGTCCAAGGAATTCTCAGTATGCGTCGATACAGCCACATTTCTAGAGCCGCTAACTTCTTTATAGTTGCTGCTGTTAACGTCCACCCTTCTACTCCGTAAAGTAGCGTAGAGAGTACATAGCATTTTGTGGCGCGCCATCGGAGGTTAACGCTTAGGTTGCGGTTGCTTAAGAGCTTTCTCATTTTTCATTTTTATATAATATATAATCTCAAAATATAATGCAAGGAAAAATAGAAGGAAAACGGAATCCAGGCCGTAGAAGAATGTCGTGGATGCGGAATTTGAGAGAGTGGTTTGGCTGCACCACTAATGAACTTTTTAGGTCAGCTGTAAACAAAGTCAGGGTAGCCTTGATGATTTCCAATCTCCGATAGTAGTGGCACAAGAAGAAGAAGCTAGTGTCATGTGTAGTGTGTGTTGAGTAAGTGTCTTGTTACTTTGCAAAGTCGACGTTATTGTCTTTGCAAAGAGATGCTAATTGTATCCAAACGTCTGCGGTCCCTCCGGTGAGTACCGATCCCACAAGGACAGAAACTATTTTCATTTCCTTAATTTATAATAAACGAAAAATTTCTGACCCTGGTGATATTCGAACTCACGACTATTCGGACCTTTCGATCCAAAGGTAGGCGCTCTTACCACTGAGCCACAGAGGGGGTTAAATGCACAATTAATAATGACAGAATCATATAATTTGAACTAAATATACTACACATAGAAAGGTTTAAAAATTATATATGAGTGCACCTCAAGTTTTGCCTTAAAAAATGGCGGCATTCAAAATATCGGCTATACATATGGGTCTAATAGCACGATAATTCAAACGAAAAGTTCAATTTCAACCAAATATATAGGTTCCTTTTTGGTTTATAAGATCGAGTTCGTAAACTGTAAGAGTCGGTTTATCAGAATTTGTGTTTTCCTCGTTTTTATGTAAAAATCTGATTTTTTTAAATTCATTCACCCTGTATATAATATTTTTCAAAAACCTAATACCGCCATCGAAAAGAGCGAAAAAATATTGTTGTGGAAATATTTGGAACTTTTTTAATTATATTAATTACCATTTAATAAATGCATAACGTATCTTTATATGAGATGTATTTCTAATGGCGAAACTTAAATGGGTTTTTATGAACATGTTTTTTAGACCAGGACGGATCTGTGAAAAAACGTCTATTTTTGGATGTGCGAGGTGGCATTCGGATTTTTGCAGATAAGGTTAGGTGACAACTTCAACAATAATAATTGACTTATGCTCCTTCTCAAATATGCGCAAAACATTAATAAAAAAATTAAAATATTTAAAAATATTTTAAAATAAGGATAACTGAATTTTGTATGATAAACGAATGGTTAAAAATGTCTTAAATTATTACCCTTTCTGCAAAAGAGCAATAAATACAAAATAAGGGGGCAAAATGGACCTGTTTTTAATCAATGTTTTTCAACTAATTTGGTTGCAATTAGGACTTTCGTAATTTGCTTAGAAAATTTTTACATGCTTAAACCGTTCACCAAATTTCATTACAATCGACCTGATCGATTTTGCAGTATAATTTTGCAATCTAATTTTTTTTTAACTTTCTAAAGAAAAAGTAGACTATTTAGAAGATTGATAATTTTTTTACATATAAAAAGATTCTCTACCTATCTAATACACTACAGAATTAAATTCGGATTATTTAAGCGGCCCCAGCACTGTTTTAAAGTTATTAACAATTTTTTGGCTTATAGGCTAATACAGTGAGGACATTTGAGTTGGCATAAATTCATTTTCTCGAGAATAGGCGTATCTGGAGATAAATCCCGAAACAGGTCGATTTTTATTTTTAAATTCAAATTTTTTAGTATCTATATATCATACTAGTGACGTTATCCATCTGGGCATGCTGACGTAACCGATGATTTTTTTAAATGAGAAAATCAATCGAGAGGCTATTTAATTTTGTATTCACTAATATAAACATTAACATAATTATTTTTACAGGGTTTGAAATAAAAAAAATGTTGAATTAAATTAATTCCAATATTTAGATTACGTCATAACACCCAGATGGATGACGTCACTAGTATGATATTTATGCTAAAAAATTATAATTTAAAAATAAAAATCGATCTGTTTTGGTATTTATCTCCAGAGTCACCCATCTCAAGAAAATGAATTTATTCCTATTCAAACTACCAATTTAAACGTCCTCACTGTATTTTTTATAAGCCAAAACATTGTTTATAACTTTAAAACAGTGCTGAGGCCGTTTAAGTAATCCGATTTTAATTCTGTAAACTGTATTAGATAGGTAGAAAATCTCTTTATATGCAAAACAATTAGCAAACTTCTAAATAGTCTACTTTTTGTTCAGAAAGTTTTTAAAAAATTTGAACTTTTTTAAAAAATTTAGATTGCGAAATTATAATGCAAAATTTATTAAGTCGATTTTAATGAAATTTAATGGACGGTTTAAGTTTGTTGTTAGAATTTTCTAAGCGAATTATGAAGGTTCTAAGTGCAACCAAAGTGGTTGAAACACTTTGAATAAAAACAGTCTTTTTGTCCCCTTAATTTCTATTTATTGCTATTTTGCAGAAAGGGTAATTTCTAAAACATTTTAAGCGAGTCATATGTTATACAAAATTCAATTATCTTTATTTTTTTCCCAACGACTTTGTTCCAAAGTGAATTGTTTTAAAGTTATAAGCAATGAAAGTAGAAAAAAAATCGATACTTTTCGAAATTTTTAAATATTTAAATTTGTTTATTAATGTTCCGGGCATATTTGAGAAGGAGCATAAGTCAATAATAATTATTTAAGTTGTCACCTAACTTTATCTGCAAAAATACGAATGCCACCTCTCACATCCACCTAAAACAGATGCGCCCTGGTCTATTTCTGTATAACTACACATTTTAAAGCAAGTCTAAGTTGGGTAAATGTTTTCATTGGAAATTATAAATTATTATGGGCCGATAGGAAGTCCCATAATAAGTAGTGGGAAGGGGATCGATGGGGCAACTTTCCCAGACCCAAAGTGCTCAAAGTATGAGTTTCATATTATATTGTAAAGGTGATTCATTAATAAATCTTTAAAAATAATAGTGAAAATAAGCTAGACACAGGTTCCTGCGACGGAGTTATTAAAAGAAGTAATCTGATCATAATACATGTATTTATAATACTTTACTTATAACAAAATGGGCTGAAAGCTAGAATGTATAATGATACTATTCAAAGCAACATATCATTGGAAACAAATATCGCCACAAGCACAAAGTGCGGTACCCTCTAATGAAGCCTTCCTACACCGACGACACTGTCATGTTCAGCCTTTCTTGCAGCCACACCAAATTAGTTCTCTGCATACTTGGGAAACCCCTGGTAATGTTGTTTAACATATTTCCCATCCACCCTACAACTTTTTTCTTCCGGCCCCAATCCGCCGATGACGAGATAACTGGAGCTGCGACCATCATTTGGGCACAGCAATAACTAGCCTGGTAGATCGCTCTCTTTGTGTGCTGAATGAGAACATCTTGTGTCGAAGGAGTCGATAGATCTACATTTTTGGCTAAACAGGTGTTTTCGTGTATTATTAACCAACTCGTGATTCCTAGTTTGGCCATATATAAGAATACTACAAACCGCTCCAATGGTTTCAACAGATCTTGTATAGTTTGTTGAGTAGATCTGTCAGACAATGCATAAATCGTTGTGGTAATATCTGAATATGCATTCCAGGTGTCCCACACCGAGAGAAAAAAATTCTTGACATGAAGAAACTTTATTAATATTTAAGAAAGATCGACTTGGCATATTGCCTAAGAAATATATCTTTGTATGTAAGATATAATTTTCTAAAATATTTAAAATGAATTTTAATATACCCAAAGAAATATATCTTAAACATGATTGAACTATCACTTTCTTGCAAACTGAAAGCCCATTTGTCAGAAAGAAATTATATTTGTCATAAGAATATATTTTTTTGGAATTACAAAACTCTTCTTTCTGAGCAATAATATTTCTTAGTTAGGAATATTGTTATCATACCATTATTAATTAATATATTTAATGTTAAGAAATATATTTCGCAGATATAATTGTGTATTTAGAATTAAGTTACATTTCTTAAAAATAACGTGATATTACATACGGCGAAATCAATCATTATGTTAAGGTAGAATTATTCTTTATTAGATAAAAAACAGGATATAAAACGTTTGATATTAGTACATACAAATAATTTCTCCACTCTTAAACCACTCTCTTCTATAGCTACAAAAATAAAAGGATGGAGAGGCAAATCCAACTTCCTTAATTTCTCCTTCTTTTTGTTAATAGCACTTTGTATATCAGCAATTACCTAAAACAAAACCGTTATGTAGAAAGAGTAAACTTATTTTAATAAAAAACATTTATAAGGATATAAGTACCTACATACCTATTTTGACAAAAGGAAATAAAAAAAAACAAATACACGGGCCCACAAAAAACTATTAATTTTTTGTATAAGAACGGTAGGTATCAGTAAAACAGTCTACAATCCAAAAACATTTCTTAGCATTTCAACAAATAATAATCAATCATATTTAATTCAAACACGGCTTTATTTATCCTACCATCTTTGTTAATTTTTTTCTTTTTGTATACGAAATATTAATTATTTATCTGTATAATACAATGTACAATACAATCTGTACTGTAAGTCACACAATAGACATTGTTTAGCTGAAACAAGAAGAAAAATACAACCAATGTAAAACATTGAAGCAGACATATATTTTAATTTTATTTATTTATATAATCTAAAAGATACAGTGAACCTAATCATTAAGAAATTTTATTACAGGAAAGTATTATTAGTTTACATCTTAAGTTATTTAATACCTATTAACTTATTCAGTTTTCGGCAAAAAAGAATTTCTTAACCGTTATTTCTTTTATATTTCTTTTATACTAACTAACATTTCTTTATGACAAATAAAGGACACGCCATGTTTGATATAACGTTGAATTGTAGGATTGTATATAGAAGACTATACATTCAAGGAACATTATTATAGTTTATACATATTATGTATACACATTTTTATAAAGGAACTTACCTGTATACAGTTCTACCATTTATGGAAGCCCCTAGTTGGTTAATAGCTCCTTTCAATATTGTTGTGAAGCTTTATATTATTCTCTCCGAGGTGGAAGTCGAAACGTCAATAAAATCATTTTTTAAGTTAAATTGTGGCTTATTTCCCAGTTAGAATAAGATCCTTTCTTTCAGAGTTGTCCATTATTATAGATATCTAAAATGCATATAAAGATACTATTATGTTTCTTTTAGAACTAGATATTCGGATGTGCAAAAATATTAATATTACATCTTAAATTAGTCAATTTACTTTTATATGTATACCTATGCACGGACCTTCAAACTAAAGAAAACTAACAAATTAAAAATCCATCTATGAAAATTAACTAATGCCATGCACGCCATCTTGCCAAACACTGAGATTAAATCACAAATAGTGAATAATGGTTACTGCGCAATTCTTTTGTGGAAGAAAATTTCTTTGCAAGTAGCATTTCGGCATTAATGATAAGCTTTTTATTAATTAAAAAAAGTCATTACAGAGGGTATTTCTGATACGCGATTATAGCGCGCCCGCTTGATTAGCAATTAAAAAACAAAGGGGTTTTGGATATTGTCTTGCAAAAAAACTCATCGAGAATTCATCAATCGATGGTTAAGAAATATCTATCTACCTGCCTTGGCAACATTGAAATTTTCAGTTTTTCACATAGTTTTTGAAGGTTAAAAATGGCCGATTTCGCAATTTTTAAATTTATAATCGCTTATATGTCAAAAACTATCAACTTTGGAGAAAAGTCATTCAAGACGTTTTTGCACGATTGATCATTTTTGACTGTTTACCGTGACAGATTTTACGTCAGTAGGTGACATTTACTAGCAACTCGACGGTAAGTAATTCAACTCGACGGTAAGTACTCCAACTCGACGGTAAGTAATTCACTTACCGTCGAGTTAAAAAATCTCTTAATTTTAATTTATTTTTTAAAAGAATAAAGAAAACTAACGAATTATTTATTAATATTGAAACTTATGGTACAATTTGTTAAATTATTTAATGAAATCCCACTTGTTTGGGCTGTGGTTTCACTTCTAACAGAAACTCCTGCAGAATCGAATACATTAGTAGTATTACTAGTATTGCACAATATTTTTTCGGCAAAATCTATTTTATTTTGAAGAGAATCTTCTACATAGCTTTATGCCATTGTCGATGAACGCCAACCTCCATGATGCTTTAATCCGAGGACATCAACACCTTTATTAGCCAAAAGCGTTGCTGATGTCTTCCTGAACGAATGGCCAGTATAGTTCTCGGGATTAGACAAATTTAAGAATTTGGCAATTTGAGAAGGCTAGCCCCCGATTGTCCCTTTCCCTATTACTTGAGCACAACATTTTCCTTTGGCGTATCTTAAGGACAAATGATTTGATTTTACTTGTAATGGAGGAAGTTTTATACACTTTTGCAGAATTTCTAAAGATGGAATTTTATCGTCTGGTTTATTAACGACTGTAAAAGTACGCTGGATGTTCGTTTTTGTATTGGGTACTTTTCCAATCATTAAACCATCGGTTTGTCGGATGTCATTCATAGTAATATTATATAATTCTTCTCTTCTACAGGCACCAGATATTCCCAATATCATTGCGACCTACAAATTATGAAAAAATCTTCAATAGAGTATTTCTTTTACCTAAACTAGCTTATATTACCTTGTGAACTAAAAATTCTTCATCCGGTGCTTCCATCAGAAATTTTTCAAATTGCTCCCGTGTAAAAATGCTCGCTTTCTTAGGCCTATAGCCAACATTTTTTCTCTTCAAATACGCGATCAAAGTTGAAAATTTGGAAATATCAATGCCATCATAAAGAAAAACGGTGGATTTAATCATTGAATATTCTGCCCAGAGACTTCCAGGAGCTTTCAACTGCATATGTCTTTGAACGAAATATGCCAATAGAGTCTTTTCTTCGATTCTTAATTTCTTGCCTTCGCACCATTTTTTAAAACTTTGGTAGGTATTTTGATAACGGATTTTGGATTTTTCGGGAATAATTGCGGAACACCCTTCTTCCCAAGCCCGTTCAATTTCTTCAAATTCACTTTCGCTCATATTTTAATTTATAATAATCAAAATTGTATTTAAAATTATTGACAACTAAATAAAAACTCAATTCTCCATTGTTGTTATGCACCCTAGTTACTACCTAACAACCAAAGTATCTATCTTGATAAAATGAATGAAACTAGTCAATATGACGAAAATGTTTAATTTTATAATTTATAATGGTATCAATCGTACAAAAAACGATATAAGCATGTCGAAGGTTAAGGGTAACCGATCGCAGACAATAATTGGAGTCGTCGTCCGCTCCTCCTCCAAACAATTGTCTTCGATCGGTATAAAACCCTTACCGTTCTCCATACTTAATATACTATTAAGTTTCATTACTTGGACTATTATATCGTCAGATTTTTTAAATATACACTGTTTTGCATGTACTTAACTTACTTTGTCTTAATCTGGTGTTTTCGTACGTAATCCGAGTTTTTCTAAGATATAATTTATTATAACTGTAAAAATTCCCGCTTGTGCTCCCATATAATTTGGTATCTTTAATAAATTAAGCGTCTGTCCATTTATTTTGATGTATTCTAGTTGATTTGAAATTTCCATTTTTTAAACATAAAAGCAAATTCGAAACTACTTTTTGTTCTTATTCTTATTTCTAGATATGTATATGTAGTTCAAGTTGATTATCCAGTTGGATTATCAACTCTAACGGCTGGTTTCAGTAAAAGTTGAGTATAAATATAAAATGAAGATTTATATTCAACATTTACTAGTAAAAGTAGACTCCAACTAGGAAAAGTATACTCTTCCCAATGCCATTTAGTAAAAGTTGATTCTGTTCACACAAACAGCCGATTCTAGAAATTAAATGTTACTGAATATGTTCAAATTAGTCTAAGCTGTATCGTCGCCCCCGTTAGGTAAATTACTCCGATTCGAATTTTTTGCACAAACTTACTCAAAAAGAGGTCCTTATACCAAATCTACTGGGTGCCAGACAGTATCTTGATCGATAAATTGTTTTTTAAACAATTTTTTTAGACAAATTCACAAAAATAATTTTTTCACTTCGAACAATTTTTTTTAGATCATTTGGGTTATTCTGAGCAAAAAAAGTTATTTTGTGATTTTTCTCTAAAATTGATTGTTGTCTAGTTATACGCGATTTAAAATTTGAAAAATTCGAAAATAGCCATTTTCAAGGCTTAATAACTCGGTTAAAATCCATTATTATGAAAGTCAGAAAGTGACCCAAATCAAAGTTTATAGCCCCCTCTACAAGATCCAGCAGAAATTTGTGTCACTATTTTATTACTAAGCTTTATCTTTAATTATTAACAATGAGCGCTAAATGCGTATTAGGCGGCCGTCAATGGTGAGTGCTAAAGAGATGCACCATTCCAGCCATCCAATGGTGAATCTCACTCGCACTCACATTGACGGCACCTCAATACACGGTTAGCGCTCATTGTTGATAATTAAAAATAATATCTTTTTAATGAAATAATGACAAAAATTTCTTCAGGATCTTATAGAGGTAGCTTTAATCTTTGATTTTTTTAGTTTCTGACTTTCATAATATATAATATCGTATGGCATTTTTGCCTTTCGGACAGTTCTGGCGCCAATTACATCTTTAACCCTGTTTCAAGTAACTAGTGTCGATGTACACTAGCCCAGGGGGACCGACTGCTTAACGTGCTCTCCGAGGCACGGTGAGACGGCTCGTATCATTATTGAAAATGAAAATGGTTTGTCTTTAGCAGGGCTCGAACCCACGTGCACTGGAGTATGAGGCCAGCGATTATGCCGTTACTCCACGGCCGCTCGCTCGACTTTCACAATAATTGTATTTAACCGAGTTATTAAACCTTGAAAATGGTTATTTTGGCGTTTTTCAAATTTTAAGTCGCTAATAACTCGACAACAGTCAATTTTAGGGAAAAAAAGGCCAACGGATCTAAAAAAATTTGTACGAAGTGAAAAAACTATGTAGTTTTGTGAATTTGTTTAAAATCATTGTTTATTGCCAAACTTCACTAAAATAATTCATTATTGTACTCATTTGTTCTCGTTTTGGGCAGTAAAGTAACACTTTGTTGTATTGAAAGAAGAATGTTACTTTACCTGCCGCGATAATTAATCAAATTAACCGAGATTGAATGTAAGTGGTCAATGGCAGCAATCGATTATTTATTTGAGTTAAATTAAAATTTATTTACTTTAATTATTAAAAGTATTGTACAAAATTTATCTTATTATTAATAAAATTTATGCCAAAAAGTAAAATTCTGTAGTGTTTCGCATTTATATTCATACAAAATAAATCAAAACTTTACAGATTTAGTAATTAGGTAGGTATACAATATTGATAACTATCGATTAAACATCAAAACCGGCCATCATGCAAAAGTCATCTGTCATTAATGTCATTACTGTCATACGAATCTTTTATTTCGTCTAAAATTAAAAAAATTTCCTCATAGTTGTAAGTAAGTATTAATGTTTTTTATGATTAACGATACAATTTTCTACGCACCACCTCAATACTCTTTATCGAACGCGTCTGTTCCTCTGCTCGTAATATCAGACTCGTTCGATAAAGAGTCACTTTACTGACTGACTTTACTGAAATTGGTTAAACAATTTTTCGACCGCGGTACCGCGTGACACCCTGTGTATTTGTTATAAGGATTGTTATACGGATGTATTTCTTTGAGTAAGTTTGTGCAAAAAATCGAATCAGAATAATTTACCTAACGGGGGCGACGTTACAGACTATACTAATAAATAGTTGAAACGGTCAAAACAAAGAAACGCACACTCATCAAAAATGCACTTGAGATTCTCGTATAATTAACATTTACTGAATCGATTCAGGAAGAGTCAACTCCAACTAGTAAAAGTTGATTTAAATTTTTAAAATCAACTTTTACTGCTCGTTTCAGTTGGAGTTGACTCCAACTAGTTGGAGTCAACTCTAACTGAGATTCAACTTGAACTGTAACATATATAAGCAATACAAATAACGTATGTATACCACTGCGTATAAATGCTGTCATCATCATCATCATCCAGCCTTAATTGTTCATTGCTGAACATTGACCTCTTCCTCGTGCTTCCAACCCCGTCTATTTTGCGCCATTCTCGTTAAAAACGTAATAGACTGGTGTAGACACACTGAGAGAATAAAAAGGTAAAAAGTAAAACAAACATAATTTTAGAGAAAACAGGGGCAAGTAATTTTTTCCTTATTTCTGTACCAATTTCATCATAATATTAGCCACAAGAAAAATACGCACGTTAAACACAAAAGGGGATTTTTAAAACAATTTCTATTAAGTCATAGATACCGTTTAATTTCTAATTTAGATTCCTCTGCAGGATAATTTTATAGTTATGAATTTTCCCAAGGACAAAATGACAAATATGGAAGACTTTATAACAAAGGCGGATGTTGAGTGATTCTTTAAGTTGCCAATAAATACATGAAAAATAACTGAGAGACTACACGATGTGTAATGTTAATGTGAAGTCCTCTATAGTAAGGTTTATCGATACATCGGTGTCGATACTGGTTTGTAGAAATAAAATTGAGACTTACAATATATTTTATTGATCCATAGGGCGACCGGTTTCGAACACTTCAATTTAGTATTCATCTGCAGGCCTTCAAGGTCAAAATGTAATATATAATTTTATGTAATATAAAAAATAATTTGTCTAAAGTGGAAGTAGTATTTATATGGGCAAAAGGGCATGCCGGTATACTGGGTAATGAGAAAGTGGATGAGTTGGCCAAAGATGCAATAAAAAATGGTGAGATCCTAACTCAGATCTTATCGACAGATGCAATAAATTACGTCAAAGATAGAATAAATAAAATATGGAAAAAACAATGGAAAAATATTTCAAGCATATCAAAAAATTTATATTTTTCTTTACATCAAGAACTTCCTCCGCCACCTGAATATTTTCTTTGAGTGCAAAATTAACGAGAGATATATAAATCAATTGTATTACAATTTACGACAAACACAAGTTCATTTTCCAATTAGTATAGAATATCTACAAGTTGTCATAAAATGGAAATATTTAAATTACTCATAAACTAATTGAAAGAAACAAATATAGTCATTTGAGTCAGATAGGTGGGAATATAACAAAACTAAAAAATTGAGGTAAAAATAAAATAAAAATCTGTGGCTAACGGACCCGCATCCAAGCCATTTTTTCACACACACACACACAAGGTCAAAATGCTAATACTCTGTGCTAATTAGCAAAATTCATGGAAAAGTTATTTACCAGCAATTTTATTGCTGGAAACGAATTATAAGATCCTATATATTAATAAAATAGGTATGCAAAGTCCGCAGATAGTGTGCTACTTTTTTTATAAACAAAATGGCGCCGACAAATCGTATTTTTTTCAATTATTGCTCTATAACTCCGAAGATTTTAATTTTACAACAAAAACACTCAAATAAAAATTCACCGCAATTAAATTCTGCATAGAGATATGTTTTTCGCGATTTGCTCCGACGAAAATTTTCCTCGGAAAATGCGGGTTTTCCTAACAAAAACTCTAATTTTCAAATAACGTTTTAGGTAAGTAATTCTTAATCAATAATTAAATAACTTAGTGACGCCAAAGCTTTCTTGGTATAGATTGTAATTCCAGAAGCCGGTGAAAATTAAACGAATATTTTAGCAACAATTCAGTTGTTAATGAACAATTTATAGTCGCAATAACAACCAAAATAATCGTGAGACATTGATCAAACTTAGAAAGATTATAAAGATGAGATGCTTATTTAATATTTTATCGACAAAATATAAATTTTTCTGTTTTTTGCATAATCTTTAAATTTTGAAAAAAAAATAGTTATAATACGCTGGTCTAATTAGTAAAGTACAAACAAAGGTTATTTACCAGCAATTTTATGGATGGAATCGAATTATAAGATCCTATATATTATTAATATAGGTATGCAAAGTCCGCAGATAGTGTGCTACTTTTTTTATAAACAAAATGGCACCGACAAATCGTATTTTTTTCAATTATTGCTCTATAACTCCGAAGATTTTAACTTTACACCAAAAATACTCAAATAAAAATTCACCCCAATTTAATTCTGCATAGAGGCATGTTTTACCCAATTTGCTCCGACGAAAATTTTCCTCGAAAAATGTGGGTTTTCCCAACAAAATCTCAAATTTTCAAATAATTTTTTTGGGCCAGTAATTATTTATCAATAATTATATAGCTTGGTGAAATAAAAGCTTTCTTGGTATAGATTATAAATTCAGAAGCCGGTGAAAATGAAACGAATACTTTAGCAACAATTCAATTTTTAATTAACAATTTACAGTGGCAATAACAACCAAAATAATCATGAGACATTGATCAAACTTAGAAAGATTATAAAGGTGTGATGCCTATTTAATATTTTGTCGACCAAATATAAATTTTTCATTTTTTTGCATAATCTTTAAATGTTAAAAAAATTGTTATACACAAATTAACATTTCTCAGAAATTGTTTATTATATTCTAATTTTAAAAATACTTAAAATGCGTATTTCATAGGTCTTGAAAATGAATGCTTTAAAAAATGTTTCCAACCATTTGCAAAAAAGTTATGAAACAGCAAAATAAACATACGATTACTCCGTTGTTTAAAATTTGTTTTAATTGTTTCAAAGCTTAAAAGTGAGTTTATGGTACAAACTAATTACTCTCAAAAAATACCAAATATTAGTTCAATGGTTATATTTTAATCAAAGATTAAAAATACTTTTTTTTGTAATTTTTAGCGCAAAAGTAGGCCTGATACAGAGTCGGAGCTAAAATGTTCACTCGAAGCGACTGACATGCAGCATTCATTATTTATTAAAAGTGTACGTCGCGCGGCCGCCGGTCGTCGCTCCGAGTGAAAATTTTAGCTACAGTACTGTATTATTCTACTTTCGCGCCTGTAAATTACAAAAAAATATATTTATAAGGTTTAATTAAAATATAACCATTAAACTTATAATCGATATTTTTTTGCAAATAATTAGCTTGTACTTTAAACTCACTTCTACGCTTTGAAAGAATTAAAAAAATTATAAACACCGTAGTAATAGTATGTTAATTTTGCTGTTTCATAAATTTTAAAAAAGTTTTAAAGCATTCATTTTCAAGATATTTGAAATTCGCATTTTAGCTATTTTTTAAAATTATAATATAATAAAAACTTTCTGAAAAACGTTAATTTGTTTATAACTATTTTTTTTTAACATTTAAAGATTATGCAAAAAAATAAAAAATTTATATTTTGTCGACAAAATGTTAAATAGACATCTCACCTTTTTAAGATTTCACAATTTAATCAGTGTATCGTAATTATTTTGGTTATTATTGCGACCATAAATTATTAATTAACAATTGAATTGTGGCTAAAATATTCGTTTAATTTTCACCAGCTTCGGAAACTATAATCTAAACCAAGAAGGCTTTTAAGTCACCAAATTATTTAATTATTGGTAGATAATTACTTATCTAAAACTTTATTTGAAAATTAAAGATTTTGTTGGGAAAACCCGCATTTTCCGAGGAAAATTTTCGTCGGAGCAGATCAGGAAAAACACGTCTCTATGCAGAATTTAATCATGGTGAATTTTTATTTGAGTGTTTTTGTTGTTAAGTTAAAATCTTCGGAGTTATAGAGCAATAATTGAAAAAAAAAACACGATTTTAGTGCGCCATTTTGTTTATAAAAAAAGTAGCACACTATCTGAGGACTTTGCATACCTATATTATTAACCCTTTGACTGCGGGAACCGCATATTTGCGTAATTTCAGTAGTGCACGATATGTGCGGGAAACGCATATATGCAACAGGGCTAATCGCTTCGCTGCGGTTAGCGATTATTTGCGTATAAATATAACGTAAACAAAATATAAAATATAATGTCATCAGGTGTTTTCTGAATGAAAGGGCGTGAACCACCCACCTAAAATGCCTCGAGCGGGATGAGTAGGAGGGGTAACTGAGAAGGTGTTTCCGTAAAGTGAATATTGTCGCTAATTATTACGTTTTGTTTGAAATCAAAAATACTAGTAATAAGTATTACGGTATTACATCATGTCGCCGCCCCAAAAAGGGGTAAATATTATTCTATAGCGGAATTGGAAGAACCCTAAGAACAGATGAACCCTATCATTTGTTTTACTACATTATTTATTATATATATTATAATAGTTCTAGAATTGGCAATAAATAGTCGAAATAAAATAATAAAGTAAAACAAATGATATAATTCCGACAATTAAGTCAACTGTAACCTAAAAGCCAAAAATATTTGCTTCACTGCGGGAGACGTCTATTAGCGCCGCAGCGACGGGATGCAAATCCTCTCAGCCGCTCCGCAGCGAAAAGGTTAATATATAGGATCTTATAATTCGATTCCAGCAATAAAATTGCTGGTAAATAACTTTTCCCAAAAATGGCCTATTCTCCGATAATCAGCCCAGACTATAACAGCTTACAAGTTATAACTAAGGGCGAGGCCCCATTAGTTCGTTGTGCTGCGTTGCGTTGCGACGTCGCAACGGAACAACGCAGGGGCGAGGGTCCATTAGTGCGTTGCGTTGCGACGTCGCAATCGCAATGGGATAACGCATTGTATGCCACACCCAGTGATGTAAAATTTCCGGGAAGATTTAAATGCCAGAAAGTCTCCAGAAACTTTCCGGGAATATTGGAAACATGGAAATATTGTATTTTTTCTTGTTAGTGTATTGTATGTTAGTGTGTATTGTATGTATGTTGTATGTCTATTGTATGTTAGTTCTGTAAAAAGTTTTCTTTTTGTCAATAAACTTGGGGTGGTTGGTTAGTATTTTGTCTATACATTGCTTAGCTAATATATGCTCTTTACCAGTGATGCTTTGTCCTGTTAAAAGGATCACATAAGTTTGCAGCATAGTGCACAGGCTTCACTGCCATTTTTTTCTTTTTTTTTTCTAATTTAGATATAAGCATTCCTTTTCCTCGGGCTTACTGATTGGAAGTAATAGAATATTGTCGGTAAAAATATTTTCTATGTCCTTAAATGCCTTAAATGTCCTTAAAGTAATGCATTTTACAATAATTATATAATACATAATTATTATTGGTGTTATAGACGGAGAGGCATCACTGAAAAATCTATTTGAATTTACTAAAGCTAGATTTTTCACAGTTGATTACTGTGAGTGTCTAGAGAAACATACAGCGTTCGGTCAAGCGAAACTTAGAACAGGGGTTACTGAGAGGGTATCAAAGTTGCTTTCCTACGAAGGTAATTTTTTCCATTTACTAAGGCTGAAAATCAGTAGACACATTCTAAATTGAATATACATAAAAGTTATTATAGTCGGTCAGCCCTATGACGGGACAGAGCCGGTCGGTCGGCCCCAATAGTCGATTGAGGAAACGAAGCATTTTGGCTCGCAATTTTGTCGTCCAGCATGGATTTACTTGAAATTTTCACAGAAGGTAGAGAATAGTCCAAGGATCATTTTCTATATCATGCCGCTATCATACGCTAAAACCTTGGGGGTGGTTGCCACCCCATCTCGGGGGTGGGAATTTTTTATTACATGTTAACCAGGCAGTTCGATGGAAAAAGGGATTCTAAGAAAAAAATGTTTTTTACATTTTCCTCGTAAAACTAATATTTTTCGAGTTATTCGCGCTTAAAAATAACAGTTTTTCGACGAAAAAATCAACTTTTTTAGAGGGTTTTTTGAGAATACCTCGAAAAATATGCTATATATTTTTGGCGATAAAAAGTTTCCCCAAAAATGATTTTGCAGGATTTTTAAAGAGCTATAAGACTGTGTAAATTAGATTCCATAAGATCCCTTAGTTTATAATTGGGAGGGTTTAAAGGGCTCGAATAAAGGGGTGTTTACTGGTAAATAGAGGTTTTAAACAGCTATATCTGGATAACTATTCACTGTAATGAAAAACTATGTACAGGGTAATTTTAGTCATTAAAATAGCTACAATTTAGTAGTTTATAATTTTTTTCGTATCTTCAGTATTTTCGGAGATATTTTCAAGTAAAAGGTGAAAAATACCAAATTGCAAAAAATTATTTTTTTTTAAACTCCAATTTTTCCAAAATTAGGCATTTTTAATAGGTCAAGCTCCTTGAATGTATTGATAATATAAATGTAAAAGGAACTACAGAAAGGTAAAGACCAATTTTGAATTAGGAAGGTAGTTAGGGGGTTGTTTTCACTAATTTTTTCGTAGAGAAAAGCAGGTACCGACATTTTTTTGATTATTAGTCGCTTAATTTTCATGCTAAAAACTTTTTATTATTTTTGTTTGAAAGGTCTAATTGTATACTTGAAAAAAGATTATTTAAGTTTTCCTCGAAAAAAGCAAATTTTTCCCATTATTTGGCTTTGAATATTTCAAATTATGCATTTGACGAAAAAAGCTAACCTTTAATATGCCGTATCTCGGTTTGTATTGGTCTTAAAGATATTATAGCAAAACAATTTGGTTTGTGTTACTAAAAGATACAATTTCTATATCCAAAGTTTTTTTGAGTAAATGCATATTTTTCGAGGTATTCTCAAAAAAACCCTCTAAAAAAGTCGATTTTTTCGTCGAAAAACTGTTATTTTCAAGCGCGAATAACTCGAAAAATATTAGTTTTACGAAGAAAATGTAAAAAACATTTTTTTCTTAGAATCGCTTTTTCCATAGAACTGCTCGGTTAAAATGTAATAAAAAAGTCCCACCCTCGAGATGGGGTGGCAACGACCCCAAGGTTTTAGCGTATGATAGCGGCATTATATATAAAAGGATCCTTGGACTATTCCCTACCTTCCGTGAAAATTTCAAGTAAATCCATGCTGGAAGAAAAAATTTCGAGCCAAAATACTTCATTTCCTCAATCGACTATTGGGACCGACCGACCGGCTCTGTGCCGTCATACAGCTGACCGACTATAATAACTTTTATTTATATTTAATTTAGAATGTGTGTACTGATTTTCAGCTTTAGTAAATGGAAATAATTAACTTCGTAGGAAAGCAACTTTGATACCCTCTTAGTAACCCCTGTTCTACGTTTCGCTTGACCGACGCAAATTTTGCACCTACGCTCTTAATAACGGAGAGAATTGTATTCACGGAGAGCCAGACGGACGGACTGACAGACAGGCATGAAACCGGAAGTATATATTTGTGCTCGTTTTGCTAAGCCGCGTCATATAATATATCGCTTTTACTTTTTCGGCGACGTTAAAACAGTACTTCCGGTTGCAACTAGACGTCCTAAACAAAACCAGAAGTCCTAGGTCAAATTTCTGACTTTTAGTACCATCTTTGGGTTATAAGTATAAGCTTCCATTTGACATCTCATTTGCCATTCTATCTGCTCTAATGACGGAGGAGCTGTGTTTACAAAGGTTCCTAGGACACAGACAAAAATTAAGGGATTGGAAAAGACTGTAAGACTTGTACACACTTCTAAGTAGGTCAAAACGGCAAACAGGTGTGTGTTCTCAAAAAATTTGATAGCGTATAAAAAATGTTTTATTATCAGCTAAGTACTTTCAACACATAACGTGCCATCATCAGAGCTTCCTAAAAGGACATTTAAGATAAGATTTTTTTATAAAAAGTGAGTGAAAACCAAAAACTTAAGAAGAGAGGAAAAACGCATACACCGAAAAAAGAAACGAGACTCAGAAAATGACATATTAGAACGGCTTGAAAGCCATATGAGTCACGGAGAAACAAGAAAGTTCTACCATCAAATAAATACTATTAGAAAAGGATTCAAACCGAGAATCAATTATTGCAATGATAAGGAAGGTAACTTACTTACCAACAAAGATGATATCCTGTTACGATGGGTAGGGCACTTTCAAGAGTTGCTGGAAGGGGAACTTACTAACAACATAGAGCTGGAATACCGAAATGAGGAGCTCGTGGAACCCCCTCGATAGAAGAAGTAAAAATATCTATTGAAAAACTAAGGAACCACAAATCTCCAGGCAGCGATGGCATCCCAGCAGAGTTATTTAAGCACGGTGGAGAGCAGATCACCAAGGTGATGCGAGAAATTGTTTGTAAAATTTGGTCTGAGGAGCAAATGCCTGAAGAATGAAGTTTAGGCTTAATATGCGCGTTACACAAAAAGGGAAACCAACTGGAATGCAATAATTACCGCGGAATAACTCTCATAAATATAGCATACAAGATATTGTCAAACATTTTACACGAGAGATTGAAGCCCTATACCGAAACGTTTCTAGGAGAATATCAGGCAGGATTCAGGCGCGGACGTTCAACCATTAACCAGATCTTTACACTACGACAGATCCTCGAAAAAGCGCAAGAGTTTAACATAGATATGTACCATATTTTTGTCGATTTTAAGGCGGCATATGACAGTGTCTTAAGACCAAGTCTTAACAATGCTATGAATGAGTTGGGAATTCCAAAAAAACTCATATCTATGATAAAAGTGTCAATGGCGAAGATGCTATCAACAGTAAAAATTCAAAATGACTCGTCAACTCCATTCGAAATACATAAGGGGTTAAGGCAGGGAGATACGCTGGCGTGTCAGCTTTTTAATGTAGCCTTAGAAAAAGTTGTACGAGACGCTAATTTAGATAGCAGAGGAACAATCTTTAATAGATCAGTCCAAATTCTTGCATATGCAGATGACGTGGACATTATAACAAGAACCAGGGCGAGAACTGCGGAAATCCTAACCGATCTAGTAGCAGCAGCAGAACTAATGGGGTTACATATAAATCAAAATAAAATGAAATTCATGGCGACCAACACAAGCACAAGAGCTGGAAATGTTGAGGCAGATCTAATCATCAATGACCAAAACTTCGAAGCGGTCAAAGAGTTCATATATCTAGGGACATCGGTTAACTCCAATAATGACACATCTGAGGAAATAAAAAGGCGAATAATAATTGCAAACAGGTGTTATCATGGTCTATCAAAGTACTTATCTAATAAACGTCTGTCTCAAAAAACTCGTATAAGGCTGTATAGAACACTGATAGTCCCTGTTCTCGCATAATATGGTTCAGAGGCATGGACGCTAACTAAAACAGATGAATCCGCTCTATCAATTTTTGAAAGAAAGGTACAACGCAAGATATTCGGAGCGGTTTGTGAGAACGGAATATGAAGGCGTAGATATAACTTTGAACTGCAGAATATCTACAAGCAAACGTTTGGTGGAAAAGATATTATCACTATATTTAAGCGAAATCGCCTACAGTGGGCAGGACATGTAGCCCGAGCCCCTGAATCGAACATGATAAAAAGGATTCTAACAGCTCAACCCATGGGAATGAGAAGACGGGGTAGACCAAAGTTGAGGTGGATGGACGGGGTAACACAAGATGCCGAGAAGATCGGAGTCGGCAACTGGAAAGTGCAGGCAAGGGACAGAACAAAATGACGTAGAACGCTTGAGAAGGTCGAGGCCCTCTAAGGGCTGTAGCACCATGATGATGATGATGATGAGTAAAAAACTTACGTTCTCTTATAAAACCTTCATAGAAGAGCAATTGCTAAACGACACAATAAAAAACATGGATACTGGGCAAAAGCCACAGATATCGGGTATAACAACCACTTAAAATTATACAGAATGAGGGATAAAAAAAATTGAACGTAATAAATGAGTGCTGAAAGGCGTATGTGGCGCCCTCTGGGCAATACATCATTTTTGGTAGAGAATTTAGTTTTCTCGTCCCAAAAAACCCCCACATACCAAATTTCGTGTTAATATCTCATACCTGTCAGAAAATATTTAATAATAAATAAAAAAAAGTTTAACTTTGACACCCTCTATCTCGGTAATTATAAACTTTGTACAAAGGTAAGTTAGCTTAAATCGGCCTATTTTAAACACCCTGTATATTCGTAAATAATAATTAAAATTAATTAAAAATTGAAAATGACTAAAAATCCATGTAAAGGTTAAATGAATTTTAAGTTAAGATACTAAATTGTAAAGTTAAATTTTCAAAAAATTACTATTATTAATGTTGAAGTGAAATGCTAACATGTATATAATAAGTTATCAAAATAATTCTTCTAAAAACAAAACTGTTATAGTTCGACCAAGTGTGGAAGAAGTTAGATGAAATCAAACCTAGGCGAAATCTCATTTGATAAGTTCAGAGTTCGAAAGCTGTTATTTTATAAATTAACAATCTTATTAATTAATTCAGACAAATCTCATACATTTTACTTGTTTACAAATCTGTAATCAATGAAAGAAAACTCAAAAATACGTAAAAGTAATGTTCAAAAAACTTTCATAAATTGTTGGGTATACTGTATGCTAAACCAAAATGTTTAAAGAAATTTCTTAAACTAGGATCAAATTTAGAATTTAATTGAATCTGGGTGTTAACACAGTTTTAACTAAACAATTAACGTAAAAAGTGAAATTATGTATAGTTCATGTCATTAGCTACAATCGGTAAAAGTTTCAAGTTTATACATTGTAAAAAACAAGAGAATTTAAGCATTTTCCATTAAAATCTTTTTTTTTTATTTAAACAATTAATAAACAAAAACAAATTATTGACTATTCGTGTATTGTTCCCGCGAATGCATATGTCTGCAAATTTTCATTCATTTGCAATGAAGAAAAGGCAGTAAAATTAACGTCTAAAAATTTGAGGCAAACTATTGAACTAAATAAAAGCGCTTAAAAATATATGGTAAGAGACCATCTGCAACTAACCCGTGAAACACAATATAGAATTTTCATCTCATCGACCACATCCACGGCGCCTTTTATTACTTCATAAAAGGATATTATTGTAGGTTTTAAGGGGAACAATAAAATTAATTTTTATACACAGTTGGTGACGCCGGTGGTGGCTTGATGAGAGAATATCTCACATGAAGCGCACTGACTCAACAATATGGTGATACTAAGTGAACTGAGTCACTATCTGAGAGGACGAGTCTATTAGATTGTCGAGAGAGGATAGTTAGGGGACTAGGAGGAATTACAGCGCGTAGAATTTCCCAGAAAAAAAGTTGTGCACAATTTTCTGAAACCGTGAGAGGAAATCTCATATAGCGACCACTGGCGGGTTAGGGGTTTATTTTAATTTTTCTACTTATATCTAGATCTTCTCTTAGATTCATTTTGGTATAGTTATTATTAGGTATGCTATGTAGGATCCTACTATCTCTTTGTGGACTAAAGCTATGTTTCGATGCATGCAAATGATGAGCAAAGCCAGTCACGGACTAAGAATCTTGAGGCCCCTAGGCAACTCAAGCTAGGACGTCCGTTAAGAAACTTTTGTCTTTTCCCTCCAAAAGCTCGGATAACCCTCTCTATCTCCGAGCGGTATTCCGTTGATATTATATTACTTGACATTTTGCAGATTTATAATTAAATTTTTGTTTCATTTTGTAAAACTTCTTGCTTGAAGAAAGGAACAAAGAAATAGTCAAGAAACTGTTAATTTATATAATTTTGCTTAAATTTTGCAATAAAAAATTACATTAATTTAAAAAAACTCTACATGACAGAATAAGAAATAAAGACATCAGACAAAACTGCGGAATACGGGACATAGGAAGGTGGGTCAGACAGAGATGAAGATATGGGAACAAATATAAAGAGAATGGAGGACAGCAGACTCGTTAAAGCGCAAAAACGAATAACTCAGTAGGTAAAAGACCACAGTACCACAGGGTAGACCACCAAAACGTTGGCGAGAATGCTGGACCTCATCGTCCAGGGAAGACTTGACGGCAATGAACAGGCGATAGCCTACTAGCGTCACTGACCATACTAGAAAGAAAAAGATATTTCAATAGTGTTAGATATTGCATTCATATATTTACTATATTTCGAATCTGTGTGCCAAATATCTCGACAAAATATTCAAAATTAAAGCCGCAATCTTGGACCGTGTTTTCCGTTTTTGATGACGCGCTACTGTAGCCTTTTAATCTAATATTACTTCGTTCCCAATCTCTATCCCTTTTTTTTGTAATCATAAAGTTTTTGTTATCGAAATAGCCCAGTCGGGATACCATTTGACCTTGCATTAGGAGCTGCCCCAAATTTTATTTTTCTAATCTTTAGGGGGGTCAATAGTAGTATAAATTTAAACTCTCGACTCAATTTGACCGTTGCGTTAGCCGCCATCTTGATATTAAACGAGAACCGTTTTTGCTTAATATCTCCGCCACTTTCAACTTTTCGACAAAAAATATAGATACTCAAATTGTTTAGAATATGATTTTCTATAATTTCGTTTATTATAATTTTTTTCGTGCAGTCCATATTTTTCGAGTTATGGGGAAAAACAGTGAGTTAAAGCATAATTATTGATTTATTGAATTATCTTGCTTATTATTACTTTTACAACAAATTTTAACCAATACAAAAATGAAGATAATTAAATTTTGTACAGTTTTGATCTCCTTCATTTTTTTGATAAAATCAATATTTAAGGTAGTACGTATGCGGTAAAGGCGCGAGCGTAAGACCCGATTGATTTTAAAGCATTTGTTTTTGTTCAGTATCTTCCCCATTTTTAACTTTTCGACAAAAAGTGTAAGGACTGAAATTGTTGCAATTACGATTTACTACAATTTTTCGAGAAAACCAGTGGCGGATATAAGAGGGGGAAATGGGAAAATTCCCCCCAACGGGGTCCAAAATTAAAAAAAAAATTGTTGAAATATTAAAATATGTTAGCTGACATGAAACTTAATTATCGGCAGACAAATTCAACCAATAAAACCCGCTAGTCAATAAAATTAAGTGAACTTAATGCATATAAGTTATTATTTATGTCTTTTATGTACTTAGTTTGGTTGGTGTTTCATTGGAAGTTGAAAATTGTATAAAATATCATTCTCTTTATTTTTGGTTAGGTACAATTATGTCGTAAAGTTAATAATAAATGAGACAATTCAATAATTATGCTTCCCCTCCGCTTCCACTATTTTCCTCCTTAACTCGGAGAATATTGATCGCATAAAAAAATTGTGCAAAAGAAATTGTAGGAAATTGTGTTTCCTACAATTTTAGTTCCTACCGTTTTTGTCGAAAAGTTGAAAATGGCGGAGATATTAAGCAACAACGGTTCTCTTTTAAAATCAATATGGCGGCTAATGCAACCGCGGAATTCAGTCGAGATTTTAAATTTACGCTACTGTTGATCTCTCCTAAAGGATAGAATTATAAAATTTGGGGCAGCTCTAAAAAAAGATTCAATTCAGTAATTATGCTCCCCCCACCACTTTTTATTATTTTCCCACTTAACTCGAAAAATATCAACCGCATGAAGAAAATTGTTAAAAAGCAATTGTAGGAAATTATATTTGGAACAATTTTAGTTGAAAATGGCGTAGATATTGAACAAAAACCATTGCTACAAAATCAATCAGGTCTTACGCTCGCGCTATTATCGCATAAATACTACCTTAAATATTAACTTTAGCAAAAAATGAAAGAAACTAAAATTGAGTAGAATTTAATTCTCTATATTTTTGTATAGAAACATTTTTGTCGTAAAACTAACAATAAACGAAATAATTCAATAATTATGCTCTCTTTATATATAACTGTCATTATTTTCCTCTATAACTCGGAAAATATCGATGGCACAAAAAAATTGTAAAAATAGAAATGATAGAAAATTACATTTTCAACAATTTTGATTGTTATACTTTTTGTCGAAAAGTTGAAAATGGCGGAGATATTGAGCAAAACCGGTTCTCGTTTAAAATCAAGATGGCTGCTAACGCAATGGTGGAATTCAGTCGAGATTTTAAATTTAGACTACTATTGAGCCCTCCTAAAGATTAGAAAAATAAAATTTGGGCCAGCTTCACATACAAGGTTAGGCCTGTTATTCGTCTAACCCGACTGGACTAAAATAGGTGTATAGTTTTATTAACCAACAATAACCATCCATGAAAACCAAAATAAAAAATAAGGTACAGTCAGAGATTAGGATATTAAAAAAAAAAAAGATAAAGTTAGGGAAAGAAATAACAATTCACGGGTAAAAGTTGGTATTAAATTAGAAATAATTAATAAAGGTGGAATAATTAGCAGCATCATAATTATTTATCAACATCGATGAAACTTACTATACATAATTAACGTGACAACAAATAGCTACGCATTGCATACCTTTTAAATAATTTGCAAAGATGTGCAGCGAATAATAATTTATAGCGATACACTCAATAAATTTTACACCGTACACAACATTTGAAATTAGTTGTTTCGCTCTAATTTTCGTATACCAAAACTGAATGACATCATGGTCACTAAATGTGGACATATCGATACATCAGTATCAGACTGCACCAACTCAAAATTTTTCAAAATTGAGATAAGTACGAGGAAATGGTTAAAAGATGTTTATTTATCAGTTTAAAATTACACCATCTCAAAATTCCAACACCATTTTAAAAATTTTGACTTGTCAACATGTAGAATCGAATATTTTGTATACAACATCGTAGTTTCATACCGCATTATTTTGAGTTAGTGCATAATGAAACTTGATCAACAGAGCTGTTGTCAGCTACTAACTCAAAATGGTCTATGAAAGCTGCTTGCACTGACTGTTGCAATATTAAATGTTCATAAAAACTGAGTGACATAGAAAGAGAAGAACTGTTAAATAACTACTGGTGATTTGGTGATATAAATAGACAGCGGTATTTTATAGTTAACAATGTAATGCTGGTTTTAAGCCAAAATATCAATATAAGAAAGAATAGAGGCATAGAAGCGAAAATAGAGCTTTTTACTTTGAGATGATAAATGAAAAAATTAGAGTATGTAAGGTTTTCTTTATGAACACTTTGAACATTTTGAATATGATAATAAATCACAGCAATGAAAAAAACAGAGCTAGGGTTTGTGCAGAATGACAATCACGAAGGAAAAAGAATGCGTTGCAACCAAGTGTGCTAGATAATGAAAAAGAAATAATTAGGTCCCAAATACTCCCAAATATAATCTTCTCCAGTAATTCACTCTCATTATTGCAGAGCAAAAAAAACCAAACAGTACGTATTTACACGGATAGCTTAACTTAGCCACCATGTACAGACAGTAGCAAGAAAAATGTAGAGAAGAGCAGAAAATTTATTCTCGTAAAACTCCATTATTACACCATTATTTTCAACACGGAATTTAATATAGCCTCTTTTCAGCCAAAAAAGGACCAGTGTTGTTTCTGCAACTCGTTTCAAAATCTAACAGCAGATGAAAGTAGTACAAGTTAAGTATGATGCACATATTAGAGAAAAAAATCAGATTCGGTTAGAGAAGGAGTTGGATATCAAGAATTCAAAGGAAGATGGCAGTATCTACTGTAGTTTGTTGCTTCCATCTCCAAGCTGTATTATCAGTAGCAAATGGAGATCGGATTGATTTTTTTTTATATGAGACGCCTATTATGTTGCAACTTCACTATATTTGATATTTCTCACAAACACGGCTACAGTTTTTTGTCGCATGAAGGTATAGCAAGCAGAGGTGTTGATGAAATAGGTACGTCTCTTTAACAGTATCTAAAGAGCCATCCACTTCAATATGAGCACATAATATTTTACTCTGGTAATAGTCTGGGCCAAAACAAAAGTTCATTGCTTGCTTGTTTTTATATTGCTATCAAAACTTACCAATAAAAGCATAACCCACAAATTCTTAGTAGTTGGACACACTCAAAATGAGGATCATACGATGCATACCCTCATAGAAAAAAAAAAAGATACCTGAAAGGAAGCCCACTCTATATTTCATCACAAATGGTACCGATAATTAGCTTGCCTAAGAAAACTGGACGGCCGTGCGCTACAGAAGAAATAGCCGAAGTTTACGAAGTAAAAAATTTACAAAAAATGGGGAAAATTTTTTATGTAAATGAAGCCAGAGACAAATAGGTCTGGATCCCGCGTATGAAAAAAAAGTTGATTAATAGCAAGCTGAAAATTTGTTAATAGCTTAAGGGTGTCTAGTCGGATAAACTTTGATATATGGGAACACTGGAACAGGGGCAGTTTTAATTGTGGAACAGGTTAAAAATTTGGAACGGTCACACCACGAAAACGGCAAATTTATTTTGTCCGACAGAACAGACTTAAACTCTTCGAACAGAAATTAAACTCTCATGCAAAAATCAGACTGCTATTTATCACCAAATGGGCGTTTTAATGAGTGGAACATGCAGAATATGTCAAACGACAGGAATTATGACAGGTGATAAATAGCAGTCTGATTTTTGCATGAGAGTTTAATCTCTGTTCGGAGAATTTAAGTCTGTTCTGTCGGACAAAATAAATGTGCCGCTTTCGTGGTGTGACTGTTCCAAATTTTTAACCTGTCCCACCATTAAAACTGCCCCTGTTCCAGTGTTCCCATATATCAAAGTTTATCCGACTAGACACTCTTAAGCTATTAACAAATTTTCAATTTTTTTTCATACACGGGATCCAGACCTAAAAGCAAAATGGAGCGCAATACAAATTCTAAGAGTTGAGAAAGACCAGCCACGCAAAATAATGTACAAGAAAGTCTTTTTGAATGTCATAAATACAAAAATATTCGACAAACCTGAACGAGAGTGGCTTATGAAGAACCATCTCTCATCCTCTCCAATAACCCCCTGTTATTTGTTGTCGCTCTGCTCCTCGGGTGCAATACCCAGAATTCACTGTGAGTTTTTGTAGAACTTCTGCCACAGCTGCCGTTGCTGAGGAAAGTAACAATTCAGAATTATTTTGATTTGATTATATTTTTTTATAACAAGGAAACAATAATGATTTTATAAGAAAAAAATACTTAAAATTTTATTTGATTTCCATACAAATACCCTATATCAAATGCACTAACTAATAAAAATCATGTGTTGACAGTTTCATAGTGCACCAACTCAAAAAAATCTGAATTATTAAAAAAAAATTAATCAAAAATTATCATCTAAAAGAACCATAAAAAAAACATCTAATTCCAAAATTTTGTTATATTTACAACAGATTAAAAAAATTTGCTCTCAGAGAAAATAAGTTAAAGTTGATTTTTGAATAACTATGTTTTCTGAGTTGGTGCACTTTGATACTAATGTATCGATATTATGTGAGGTAATTAGTACAGCTTAAGAGATTAAACTTATAAACCATTTTTTTGGAACCTGTTTTCGTGCAGAATCTTCCAAAAACTGTCTCGGGCCCAGATTATAATTCAAATTTCGACTTAAAACAGGTCGCAATCAATATGGCGACGTTGAAATGCGACTATGCGATACTTGTGGATTTTAGTTGAACTAACTGTGTGAACTAACGTTTCTCTGCAAAAACCTTATGGGAAATGGCTCTCTGTCAAACGCTCTGAAACTTTGGGTTCTGGTAGTCCTTGATGTGTAGAACAAAAGACTCAATGGGCGCGTTGCTCCAAAAAATCATGGTTTTAAGATATAAGCCTCTGAAATTATAGGTACAGTGAGGACGTTTGAGTTGGAATAAATTCATTTTCTCGAGAATGGGCGACTCTGGATATAAATTATAAATCAGGTCGATTTTTATTTTTTAATTATAATTTTCGGCATATATATCATACTAGTGACTTCATCTATCTGGGCGTGATGACGCAATCGATAATTTTTTAAATAAGGATTGAGGTCGTGTGATAGCTCATTTGAAAGGTGATTCAATTCTCTATTTACCAATATAAACATTAACATAATTATTTATACAGGGTGCCCAAAAAATTTTTTAATTGAATTAATTGAGACAAAAAGAAGAATGTACATAATTTATTTAATTCGAAATGCATTTTACTGTTGTCCGAAAATGGAAAAAAATGTTTATTCAATAAATAAATATTGTTTTTCGCTTAAATTCAAAAATAAAGCTACCACCCACCTGCCCCTTAGCAGTTTGAACATTTAATCTAAGCGAAAAGCAATGTTTATTTTTCAAATTCACATTTATTTCTGATTTTTGATAGCAGTAAAATGTATCTCTAATTATATAAATTATACAGGGTGTCTGCGTAACTTGGAACCAAATGGGAAACTTTGTTAATATCAATTTTACGAAAAAAAGTCATTCCTTATAAAGTGCTCTGCATAGTCTAAAACCTAAGATGCAATCATCAGATATCAAATTTTGTCAACAGTATACGAGGTATGTCAAAAAATATGAATTTCGCTCAAGAGCAAACTACCTTTATATTTCAAAATATCAAAAAATTTTATTATGAAAAGTTATTTCCAATTAAAAACCATAATCAAATATGCAATAACAGGCTTCTACTTAAAAAAAAATCTGAAATTTTCCCAAATTACCGATTCCGAACATCATTTTTATTTATTAGACATGTAACTCTTTTATTAATAATTTCAGGAAAAAAACTTACTTCTTCATAAAAAACTGTGCATGGTCTAAACCTCAAAATGCAACCATCAGTTATCCAAGTTTGTTAGTTTTATACGCGGTGTGTCAAATAATATAAATTTACAAGGAAATATATTTCACAATATCGAAAATTTATTGTTATGAAAAGTGGTTTGAAAAAAAATATTTTGCAAATTTTTCTCAAATGTATGTAAAGTATGTATCAATTTAAAATTTGTTTTTAATTGGAGGGATTTAATTGCATATTAATACATAGTTTTTAATTCCAAACAACATTTAATAAAACCAATTTTCGACATTCTGAAATACAATTGGATAACTGATGGTTGCATCTTAAGGTTTAGACCATGCACAGATTTTTATGAGAAATAACTTTTTTTCATAAAAGTATTAATAAAAGAGTTATTACATGTCTAATAAATAAAAATGATGTTCGGAATCGGTAATTTAGGAAAATTTCGGCAATTTTTTTTTTCAAGTAGAAGGCTGTTATTGCATATTTGAATATGGTTTTTAATTACAAATAACTCTTCATAATACAATTTTTTGATATTTTGAAATATAAAGGTAGTTTGCTCTTGAGCGAAATTAATATTTTTTGACATACCTCGTATACTGTTGACAAAATTTGATATCTGATGATTGTATCTTAGGTTTAAGACTATGCAGAGCACTTTATAAAGAATGCCTTTTTTTCGTAAAATTGATATTAAAAAAGTTTCCCATATGGTTCCAAGTTACGCAGACACCCTGTATACATTCTTCTTTTGTGTCGGTTATTTTAATTCAAAAAAATTTTTGGGCACTCTGTACAAATAATTATGTTAATGTTTACATTAGTGAATAGAAAATTGAGTAACCTTTCAAATAATGAGCTATCACATGACCCCTATTCTTATTTAAAAAAAAATCATCGATTGCGTCATCACGCCCAGATGGATGACGTCACTAGTATGATATATATGCCAAAAATTATAATTAAAAATAAAAATCGACCTGATTTTTAATTTATCTCCAGAGTAGCCCATTTTTGAGAAAATGAATTTATTCCCACTCAAACGTCCTCACTGTACCTATTACTTCAGAGGCCTATATCTTAAAACCATGAACTTTTGAAACTACTCGCCCGTTGAGTCTTTTGTTCTACACATCAGGGACTACCAGAACCCAAAGTTTTAGAGCATTTGACAGAGAGCCATTTCCCATGTTTCTGAGGGGTCCTTTCGATAGGTCGCAATTAATTTCGACTCCTCAAAAGTGGTTGAAATTATAATTTCGAGTAGAAAATATTGTGACACGGACATCAATGAATAGTCGATAGCGAGGTTAGGTTTAGTTTAGGAGATGTGCTTTGTTTGTTTTGTTTCTTGCAAGGAAACTAAAGCAAAAGTATATTGCTGGGTTTTATGGAAATTTTGAAGGAATTAGCTAAAATAGTATTAAATTTGAAATATAATAATTGAGAATGTCCACAACGTGAATTATCAACTCAATGAAATTATTAAAAAAGAATACAAAAATAATTATTTATTAGTAGAATTGTTTATTAGAGATTAATATTAGCATTAGTTTTAGGATAAGATACGAAAAAATTACTAATAAAACAAAAAATAGTAAAATTGGCGAATGGATTTAGTGTCCGCAGTCATATAAACTCAAATAAACAACAAAAAAGATGTAGGGTAATAATCTGGGAAAATTAGTATAAAACAAGGAAAACTATGTAGGTACCAGCTATTTTATTGCTGGACATGCTGGAATCAAATCTTAAGATTTCATATATTAGTAATATAGTTATGCAAAATCCGCAGAAAGTGTGCTATTTGGTTTATAAACAATTTAGCGCTCCGAAATATTTTTTTTAATTATTCGTCTGTAATTCTGTAACTCTGTAACTCAGAAGATTTTAACTTTAAACCAAAAACACTCACATAAAAATTTACTGTAATTTATTTCTGCACATAGACATTTTTTCCGATTTCCTTCGGCAGAAATTCTCCTCGGAAGTTTTCCAAACAAAATCTTTAATTTTCAACTAAAATTTTAGGGAAATAATTATTTATCAATAATTAAATAACTTGGTGACATAAATATTTTTTGTTATGAGTGTCTTGAAGATATGAAAATTTGTATGTACTAAGAGGACCGGAATAAAAAGGTAATAGTTGAAAGATTGAAATCCTGGTGTTTATAACTCTGTCGCAAATGCCGGTCAAATTTGACCGGTTATACGTTGAACTACTTCTCGCAATCAATTCAATTTTTTTTCTTTTTCTTCGAAAAGGGCACAGAAGCCGTGCCCTTTTTAACAGCGTTAACTTAATTTAATTGAATCTAATATTTTCTGAGGGGTTCTATTTGTTTATAAGCCAAAAAATTGTTTCTTTATAACATTCCTGAGACCGCTTAAATAGTCCAGTTTCAATTCTGTAAAGTACGTTGAATATGTATAGTGGTTTTTTATACGAAAATCATAGTTATTCTGGTGTGTCATAATCTTTCTGGTTATTATTTCGACCGAAATTTTTTAATTAAAATTTTAATTATTGCTAAACTATTGGTTAGATTGTCACCGGCCTCCTGATATATAATCTATAAAAAATCTATCACGTCACCAATTTATTTAATTATTGATATATAATTACTTCCCTAAAATTTTAATTGAAAATTGAATATTTTTTTGGGAAAGCTCGGATTTTCCGAGTAAAATTTTTGTTGAAGGAAATCGGAAGAAAAAAATAACTTTGTGCAGAAATAAATTACGGTGAATTTTTATTGAAGTGTTTTTGGTTTAAACGAAAAATTTTAGGAGTTACAGAGCACTAATTGAAACAAAAAGAAGATTTAAGAATGCTAATTTAGGATCTTTCCATACGCCTTTAAGCAACCCGCATTTTCGATGCTGTTGCCTTGGTTAGTGTCAGTGTCTCTGCTTCATAATATGTCATTACCGGCAGCACACATTGATCTTTGTCTTTTCAAACCGATCGGTATACTGCTCCTAAATATTATATCTCTGAGAGCTCCGTAGGCTGCTCAAGCAAGAGTTAATTAATCTTCTTTTTATTTCGCACGTTTGGTTATCTCTGACAATTCTGATATCATGACTCAAGTAGATGTACTTTTCCACTAGTTCTACTTCTTGTTCACGTATAATCAGCTGTCCCCTAGGAATTAGATTAGTCATAACTTTAGTTTTAGAAAAGTTCATTTTCAGGCCTTTTTTCCAGCAGATAGCGTCTAACTCATTTAGCATTTCCTTTACTTCTCATAGGTCATCAGTTATAAGGACTAAGGACTATGTCATCTGCAAAACGAAGATGATTTGACTTTTCTCCATCTATTGTGATTCATTTATTGTCCCAGTTGAGCATCTTAAAGGCAAATTCCAGAACAGTTATGAATAGTTTTGGCGAGAGGGTATCGCCTTGTCTTACGCCGCGTTCTATGCTTATTTGTTCGGTTTTATCATGTAACAACACTCATTATTGCCTCTTTATAAATAGTATTGATGAGTGTACTGTAACTATAGTCAATGCGGCATTCATTTAGAGCTTCTAAAATGCTATTCAGCTCTATCGTGTCAAAGGCTTTTACTCAAAATAGATATATGGTACAGAAACTCATCAAAAAACATAACTCTATATACATTTCAAAGCGTAGGAAGATCCTGAAAGGCAGATTACACTTAACCTCCTAGACAATTCCCAAGAACAATGTAGGTTAAGAGGTTAAAATCACTGTACTTACCATTTACAGTAAACTGGTAAACTAATTAGTTAGTAGTTATAACAGGTATATTTATTTCTTATAGCACTTTTTAATAATGGTACTGAAACGAGATCGATAAACTACCACAGATAACTACTGAAATAACATTGAAGAAAAATACTTCAATCATCCAAGATAGTTATTGTCCACCCTGGCCTAACTCAGTCTTCCAAGGTGTGTGTTTGTCTTGTCCTAATCTTAAATATGAACTATGAAAATTCAGAATGGAACCAATCAAAACAATATTTTAACCAATCATGTTTATTGTTCAATCAAGATAAATATAATAAAAATGTGACTTATTCAATGCATTAACAAATATAGTGGAACTTCGATTATCCGTCTCTCCATTAACCGTCACCTCTGTTAACCGTCAGGGTCCGTACATAAGTTGTACTGACTACAGAAGTAAAAAATTAGTCATAAATTCACTTTGTTTGAGCATTGCGATAAGTCGATAGGCCAAGTGAAATTCGCTGAAATGTACAGTTTTGCTATCACCATATTTTAAGAATGAATTAACTGTTTTGTTTTCATGGCCTAAAGATGACATAAAAGAATGGTTAATTTGTGATGAGGACGCAAAAAGCTATCCATTGTTGACAGATGATGAAATCGTTGAATTGGCAACAGAGGCGGAGGAAGCAGATTCAGAAGCTGACACAGACTACAGCTGAAAAATTTATTAGATTGTACGAACACAAATCTCTCTTATATTGTCAAACAAAACATACAAATACAATTTGGGGACTGTACTATGAATTTTTAATTTTTTTAATGTTCTGTTAACCGTCTTTTCGATTATCCGTCATACCCTTAGTGCGGTGCCCTGACGGATAATCGAGGTTCCACGTATATAATATATTCAAATTCTTGCCAAAAACTAACAATTTCTGGATTATACTTATGCATGGCTTGTGGTATTTGACGGTAGATCTTCTTGGTGTCGAATGGTACAGCTGTAGGTTTATAGACCTGGGCAGATGTTGTGGACCTAGGTCGCTGCAACTAGAGATGTCGGGTGCTGCTGTCTGTTGATGCATCTTGTTGCCTTTAAAACAAGAATACAAAACGTGTATCAGTTTGATATCAAGAAGAAAAAGTACCTTGCCAAAAAGTATTCAAAAACTAGCAGATGGTAAGGGGTAAATTAAATGGAATTAAGATTGATATTAGTTAGATTATCTGATTACTAAATGCATATTAATATAGTCCGTTCTTTAACGGTAAAATATTGCAAAACCTCTAAATTTTAAGGAACCTCTTGGATTGACATGAAATTTGGCATACACATAGCTAACAAGTCAAAGAAAAAAAGTGATATTGTGCCGATATGTGCTTTTGCCCTGGAGGTGGTTTTCACCTCTTTTGAGGGTGAAAAAATATTCGTCCAAAAAAAGTCAGGAAATGGATAAACCGGCTAATTCTAAGTAACTTTTGTTCTATAGAGTTTTTTCACTAAGTCAATACTTTTCGAGTTATTTGGCAGTGAACATGTTCATTTTTTCAACAAAATAACCACTATTCTAGACGGTTTTTCGCAAATAACTCAAATAGTAAGAATTTTGTCGAAAAAACATTCTCAGCAAAAATATAGCCTGTAAAAAATTTAAAAAAATGGTGTATACATCACGTCTCTACACCTAGTAGAAGCAGAGTTACAGCTAATGAACAGTAGGTTCATATTCGTCAAATTCCAAATGGAATACTTTAACGTGAAATAACCAAAAATGAAGCACATTTCGGGGAAAACTCATTACGACTTATTTAAAATGTTAAAAAAAGCTTTACTTTTGTTTTATAAAAAAAATTTCTAGCATCAAAATTAAACAAGTTACGCTCAAAATAAAGTTAGTCCCTTTTGGTTTTGGTAAAAAAATCGAGAAAATCACCCCTATTTAGTATCTTAAATGAACTTAATCGTTACGACTTCACAAGTTTCTTGAAACGTGTATATATTGTTTATATGATCTGTAAGTTTCATCGGTTTAAAGTCCTTATTATTTAAAGGGCTGTAGTTAAAAGGGGTTGAACGAGTCACTGATCACGAATGTATGCAAATTTAGAAACATCAAATCTTAATCAATTTTTGTCTAACAGAAAAACAAAAAAATACATGATATTCAGAAAATCAAATGTGACTTTTTTTGTTTTTCGAGATTTTTGGTATCTGTAACAATTTTTAATTTATTTTGAAAAAAAGCCTATTTTTCAAAATTTAAATTTTTAAAAATTTTAATTTGAAACCAAATTTTTTCAAAAATAAGCACTTTGAGTCGATGAAACTTACAGATTATATAAATACAACATAAGCAAAATAATTTGTGGAGCGGTAACGATTAATTTCATTTAAGTTGCTAATTAGGGGGTGGTCTTTCCGATTTTTTTTTGCAAAAACAAAAGGGACCAACTTTATTTTGAGCGTAACTTGCTTAAATTTAATGTGAGAAACTTTTTGTAAAAACAGAAATAAAGCTTTTTTAAACACTTTAAAAAGTTATAATGGGTTTTCCCCAAAAATTGCTCAATTTTTTGGATATTTCACGTCGAAATATTCTATTTGAAATTTGGTGAATATGAATCTATATTTCATTGGCTATAACTCTGGTTCTACGAGATCCAGAGACCAAACGCGTACACCATTTTTTTTTTACTTTTTTATAGACTATATTTTTACTAAGAACGTTTTTTTCGACAAAATACTTACTTTTTGAGTTATTTGCAAAAAACCGTCTAAAAATGTGGTTATTTTTTTGAAAAATGAACATATTCACTCGCAAATAACTCGAAAAGCGTTGACTTGGCGAAAAAGCTCTATAGAACAAAAGTTACTTAAAATTAGTTAGTTTACCCATTTCCGGACTTATTTTGGACATATATTTTTTCACCCCCAACAGGGGGTGAAAGTCACCCCCAGGGCAAAAGCACACATCGGCACAATATCACTTTTTTCTTTGACATGTCAGCTATATGTATGCCAAATTTAATGTCAATCCAAGCGGTTCTTTAAAATTTAGAGCAAAATCCGTGAAAGAATGGACTAATAGATGAAATGAAATATTCAATATTAAGATATCAAGACACGTGGAGAGTCGAGGTTAGGTATGGAAACAAAAAGGTTATGAATGATAAATACAGTGTTTCACAAACTACTCACTCCGAGAGAATATGAAAGTCTGATGAAATAAAATGTTTTATTTTTGAAGCTCCTTTGGCTTTTATAAATTAATTTTACCACTACTCTAAATCCTTTGTGTATGAAATATGGGGGTTGTCACTGTCATTGAAAACGACATTTGAAATGACGACCAAGTACAGAAAGATGGGTACGCATGTTCGGTATTGTAACTGAATGATTAGATGAAAATAGAGTTGCCTATAGAACGGACGCCAACGAGTTTTTAACGAAGAAAAGAGGTAAAACAAATAGAAGAAGATTATTACCAATGAAATATTAAATAAAATAAAGTAAAACAGTTATTTAAAAATAAAATAGTAAAGATGTGACGTTTGTAACGTTACAGCACTTTGATTTTACCAGTGGGTAAAAAATCTTCTTTGCCTTTAATCAATGTCACTGCTTTTTGTATTGTTGCTACTCAGTAGATTGCAAAATATTTAAAAAAAAACAATATTGCATACCTACCTTTTAAATAATAATTAACAAAAGATGTGCAGCGAATAGTAATTCTACTATAGATAATACATTCAATAAATTTTACACCGTACATATTTCAAATCAGTTGTTTCGCTCTAATTTTCATATACCAAAACTGAATGACGTCATGGTCACTAAATGTGGACAAGGTTTCTGCAACGCTACTCGATCCTCTTAACAATTCAGGAGGCTTCTAACGACATATTGTATAATTAGTTAATGAAATAGACATGTTGATTGCATTCGGAATAAGTAAGCGTGTAATGCTCTTTCTTAACTATAAATATATGCTGTCTTCATATATGTCTATATTTTAGATTTTATTCATTAAATGTAATATTGTACATATCAAACTTTAAACTGGTACCTATTTTCTTGTCCATTCTCCGTAGTATCCTTATTAGGTCTGGATCCCGCGTATGAAAAAAAAGTTGATTAATAGCAAGCTGAAAATTTGTTAATAGCTTAAAGGGGTCTAGTCGGAAAAACTTTGATATATGGGAACACTGGAACAGGGGAAGTTTTAATTGTGGAACAGGTTCAAAATTTGGAACGGTCAGACCACGAAAACGACACATGTATTTTGTCCGACAGAACAGACTTAAACTCTTCGAACAGAGATTAAACTCTCATGCAAAAATCAGACTGCTATTTATCACCAAATGAGCGTTTTAATGAGTGGAACATGTAGAATATGTCAAATGACAGGAATTATGACAGGTAATAAATAGCAGTCGGATTTTTGCATGAGAGTTTTAAAACTGCCCCTCTTCCAGTGTTCCCATATATCAAAATTTATCCGACTAGACACCCTTAAGCTATTAACAAATTTTCAGCTTGTTATTATTGAACTTTTTTTTCATACGCGGGATCCAGACCTATATATTATTAGGTATTTATAGATCTATTAGTGCAGTAACTGAAGGTTTTCACCTCTGATTTCGTTGAACCTTCATCGATTTGCATGAAAATTGGTGAGTAGTTAGAGGATACCTCCAGGAACAAAGGTGACATGATGCCAACTTGCGATTTTACCCTGGGGTGGATACCTCCCCTTCCCGGGGGTGAAAATTATTTTGTTAAAAAGAATACCACTAACCGATAGAAAGACAAATTATAAACAAAATTTGTTATATAAAGGTATTAATATAAATCAATACTTGTTGAGTTATTAAAGATCAAAGATTTTATTTTTTCTTAAAAAAGTGCATGTTTTAAAGCTGTTTTTCACGTATAATTTAAAAACTATAAGCTTTTACAAAAAAATTGTAACTACCAAAATTGAAGATAATAAAAAAATTAATACACTGCTTACTTGAAGAACTAAACTAATGGTAATTCAAAGTGAGTTATGGGTAATTTAATGTATATTTTATTTGACAAGTACTCAAATCTCAGTATTCAATCCTAAATAACTCCAGAAGAAGTTAAGAGCATTAAAATTACGCAAATTATGATGAAAATAAGAGAACCATTTTGAATTTTTTAGGAAAAAGTGAAAAATAAAACATACGCCATTTCCACAAAAATTAAAATTTATAGTAATCCTTACTATAATTTCTTTATGTTAGTATAGGTAATGATTTCTACAATTTTGACCATTTTAGAATGCATATTTTTTAAAAAAAGGTATAATTTAAAAGAATCAGGAGTTTTAAAATTATAGCAATTTTTATTTTCTTCTGATAATAACTCCAAAAATTCTTAATATAAGTAAAAAATGATATATAACCAAATTTTATAATTTTGTGTATTGAATGTTCCACCTGTTTTACTATTTCTGTAGGGTAAAAAATAACTGAGATAGAAAGGTTTAAAATTTAAATTTTAGATACTAGTAGTAGTAGTATTGAACAATAAACGAGATATTAGAACAATATTTTATTGAACAATAAACGAGATCGAGATATTGGAACGTAAACATGATTCTTTCAACCTCCACAAAAAGATCAAAGAAGCAGCAGGCATCTATAAATCAAAAAGGCCGGGACACTTAACAGACGCTCAAGGAAATCCAATAATTGATATTGAAGAAACAAAAACAACATGGATGAACTACGTGACAACAACATTTGAAAAAGATAGGAATGTCACCATCACACAAAATAAAAATGACGATACCGGACCACCTATTCTAGAAGCGGAAGTAGAAGCTGCTATAAACAACATTGTAACATTTTTTATATAATAGGATTAGTTAATAATTTAGCCTTTGGAATAATTCTTAAGCCCACTAGTACTAATTACTGGTACGCCTATGGCCGTATCTGCACATAACTGAGTTTATTATTCTAAACGGGACCATTTTTTTTATTGAAATTTTACCGAAACACAATGTTTTGGAAATAGACCCAAAGTATCTTATTTATGGTGTTATTGTAATCTTTTAGTATAAGAGGTACCGTTAAGAAACCGCCCCAAAGTTTACTACCAAATTCCGTTAGGTATGACACTTTATTCAAAGCGGCAAGGATATTGCTATGTTTTATTGCCACTTTCCGTTTTAGTGATATTTCAAAGGAGATCTTTTGTCTGAAAACAACCGTTAGGTCCCTTAACCTATTCATTCAGCATCTTTATAAAATACCGCTACTGCACCTAAAAACTAGACTAGGTCGGTTCTTCTTTTTGGAGATCCATTTTTTGAGTAGTGATATATCCCCACTTTTTTAGAAGGAAAG
Organism: Diabrotica virgifera virgifera; assembly: GCF_917563875.1. Taxonomy (NCBI): domain Eukaryota; kingdom Metazoa; phylum Arthropoda; class Insecta; order Coleoptera; family Chrysomelidae; genus Diabrotica; species Diabrotica virgifera. The sequence continues at coordinate 52,883,483 of NC_065451.1, forward strand.
CATCGCAAATATTGCGAAGAGAAAAGGGACTTGGCGAGTGAGTAGCTTGAAGGGCGGACGTGTGTCTCTAGAGTACCGTATATCTTATCTACCATATACCTTATCTACAATATATTACCTGAGTGATATTCGCTCTCTTATCGTATCTGTAGTTGGATCTAACATCCGATTAGATTCAAATTACCAAATAACTTCAGTGCTTGCTTACTAGTTAAAGTAAATATAGATTCAGTGCAAATTAAGAGGCAGAGTAACTGTAAGTATCTTAATTATACTACCTACAACTATTTCCAAAAATAGAGCAATCTATGGGCTATCTACCTCAAAAATATCTTCATCTGTGCTTAGGACTAACCTCCGATGTAATCTCATCAGCGATTTCATCAATATAATTTTTTATTCATTAATAGAACTTTTCATTGTCAAAACTAAGTACAAACAGTCACTAATACATTAAAAGCTGTGCGATTGGCTATTTTTTTATAAAGCAAGTGCGGGGTGGTTTTTGATCTTTGAACTGTAAACGTTTGTTAACTTTGTATGCTTCGCATTTAATTTTATTATATCTTTGTACTTTATATTTTCTATCAATCATTAAATTTACCATATCAGTTATCTCGAGATAAGCCCTAAACCAGTATTAAAGAGAGATTTTTCATGATAGATGCTTGATTAAATTTTTTTTAATTCATAACCAGGCTCTCTTTACTGTGTTTTTAATTGTGCACGTTTTTGTCATAATATGATACTTGCATTTATTCTATCATAATCATTGTTTATTTCTAACTGTACTCCACAACACATTAATTGTTGGTGCAGTTTTGATTGGTGTATATTGTTTTCTCTTTATTTCTTGTGTTTTTTTGACTCACCCTTCTGGTGAGCCATTTGTTTAATGTATTGTTTTTTATTTATTTCACTAGTTTTATTTATCTACTCATAATAAATTCCCTGATAAAAAATTACTGCTAAATATTTACTAATTAACTGTCTATATCTTTTCTTGTATTTGGTCTCAGAACCTCATTATCTTTCCTTACCTACCTGTTTTCGTTTCTAAGGTTTCTTAATTTTCCCCTTTCAACCCCAAAAAGCTAAGTGGCGCCCTGTATCTCTTCTCTTATCTTAGTTAATTTGACCAATCTATCTTTTTATCTGTTTCTCTCGCTCTTCTCTAATCTACCTTCTTTTGTCTTATCTTTACCTATTTCTTCTATTGACTCCCTTCCACGTTCCAAAAGCTAGTTTCGAACCCACGACTCGCTTTCCACCTACCATCTGGCTGCCGTCGCAATGTCTCCATTGGTGACCTTTCTAGCACCATCCAAAAAAAAAAGGTTTCCGAGGTTACAACATTAAGGAGGGAAAAGCCGCAAGACCAGACGAGTTCTACTCAGAATTTTTGATAATTATGGATAAAGACGAAGTAAAAAGACTTACCTTGATCTTCAAAAATATATACCAAAGTGGAAAAATACCCCAACAGTGGCAAAGATCAGCTTTTATAACAATCCCTAAAAAACCCAATGCCAAAAAATGTGAAGATTATCGAATAATAAGCCCTACGAGCCATCTCCTGAAAACTTTTTTAAAAATTATACATAAAATAATATTATAAAAAGTGTGAAGAACACATGACAAACACACAATTCGGCTTTAGGGATGCATTGGGTACTCGAGAGGCACTTTTTGCAATACAAGTTCTCTTTCAAAGATGTAGAGATGTGAATTGTGATATATATGTGTGTTTTTTTGATTACCAGAAAGCGTTCGATAGAATAAAACATGACGAACTGATGAAAATATTAAATTCAATTGGTCTAGACAGCAGAGATCGCCGTATAATAAACAATATCTATTACGAACAAACTGCAGCTGTTAGAGTAGGGGATCAGATAACAGACGACATAAAGATAAAAAGAGGTGTGCGACAGGGATGTATATTGTCCCCATTATTGTTCAATACATATTCAGAGCACATTATGAACCTAGCGCTAACGGACATAGACGAGGGAATACTTATAAACGGAGAACGATTGAACAACATAAGATACGCTGATGATACTGTCATTTTTGCAGACTGTTTTGAAGATCTGCAGACACTTGTCTCCAGGGTGGCAGAAGTAAGTAGCAGGTTTGGGCTTGATTTTAACATCAAAAAAACCAAATACATGGTTATAAGCAAAAATAGGATACCACCTGGTCACTTACTAGTTAACCAACAACCTATTTAAATCACCTAGTTAACACAAATCACCAACTTTTGTTATTTGGGTGCAAATTTAAATGAACGGTGGGACCAATCGACGGAAATTAAGATAAGGATCGAGAAGGCAAGATCAGCTTTCGTCAAAATGAAAAAAAATCTTTAACAGCCACAATATAAAATTGGAAATAAAAGTTGGCTTACTAAAATGCTACGTATTCTCCGTTATTTTATATGGCGTGGAGTCATGGACCTTAACTGAAGCATCACTGAAGAGACTCGAAGCATTTGAGATGTGGTGCTATAGACGCATGTTGAGGATTTCCTGGATAGACAGAGTTACCAACGAAGAAGTTCTACACAGAATAAGTAAAGAGCGCGAACTAGTCGTAACCATAAAATGTCGCAAACTGGAATACCTGGGCCACATAATGCGCAATGAACAACGATATGACTTACTTCGGACCTTACTTCAAGGTAAACCTCATGGGAAAAGAGGTCCAGGACGAAGAAGAATATCCTGGCTGCATAACCTGGAAAATGGTTTAACTTAACCACTACCGGACTTTTCAGGGCAGCAGTCAATAAATTCAGAATAGCTATGTTAGTGTCCAACATCCGTAACGAATAGGCACCATAAGAAGAAGAACAATACTGCCCTACTAGGAAAAAAGACCTTAAGTCCAAAAAAAAAATTGAGATAAGGTCATATTAGGGTTTTATAGGTGGTTTTCTACCTTTTTTTGAGGTTAGAAAGCGGTAGCTCCACTTCTTCAATGAGAAAAACGCTAATGAAATATGCCTTATGTCCTAAATTGTCTGCCATTCTAGTGAACAAAGCCTCAACTGCAACTTTTGAATAAAGAAAGCCTCAAGTTACAGTCGTTTTTGACTTAAGGCTTTTTTACTTCAAATTTCTATTATTGCAAGAGAAATTGGAACCACGCCTTAACTTACATCAGATAAAAAAAGCTTTATATCCACTTGCCAGTGGAGTTAAGGTTTTCTTTTCTCTGATGAGTTTCTTTACAAGTTGCTTTTGATGCTGTTTTTCACTAAAACTAACAGGTGTTTCTTTTATGCTCAGCTGTTTCCCTCCATTATTAGGTATATTATTTTGACAGTGATTACTTAGTTACTAACCTCAATTATTCAAGAAGAGTGTTTTGTTATGGTGTCGTGGGTTGTATGAAAGTTTTACGCTTTTTTTTTGTAACTTGTGACATAAATTAATTTACAACGTGACATTGGACATGTGTAGTTCCAGATCAAGTTATATTTTGAGTTTAGTGAAGGATGTAAAAAATCGAAACGAAGATGATCCTGACGATCCGTTGCCGCTAGCAGCTATTATGTCAACTTCAACAACTACTCCTGTTGTTAACTTTGATTGTAATAATAGTGAGGAGCACGACAACAGTTATGTTTTAACTCAGCTTTCACCAGTTCAACTTACTAATTTCGACAATAATTCAGGTTCCCATGACCTCGACGTTCAGGATGGCCTAGGCGTAGGGATTGTTCAGCCTATTAACTTATTGCCAGAAAGCGAAGACCAACCTGCTGAAAATATACAACCGGAAGACACCCGAGAGGTAACTAAAAAAGGGACACCAAGAATTAGAAAAAAGTCAGTTTTAAGCAAACAAGAAAAATATGAACAGAAAAAAGATAAATATATTAAAAAACATGACTTGTATCCTCCTTGCCAAGCTTGTAGACTGAAATGCATTGAAAATATTCCAGAAGTAAGAAGAAAACAAATCAATTCTGTGTATTGCGCAAAAAGTTGGCTAGAGAAGAAACTTTATGTTGATTTCGACAACTAGGCATGGGGTTAAGAGGCGAAGAGGCAGTGAAAGTTCGTCAAGAAAGTTTTCATTCAAGTATTATCTAACAAACCAAAATGAAGAAAATGTCCAGGTGTGTAAGACATTTTTTTTTGACTACTTTAGGCTACTCTAAAAACAACGACACAGTTCTTCACAATGTCTTGTGTGTTAACAAAGATCCAACAAATATTGCTCCTGATGGTCGAGGGAAATGTACTCCGCCAACAAAAATTGACCGAGAAGTTGTAAAAGCACATATAGAGTCATACAACCCATCCATTGCACACTACCGCAGAGAACACGCTCCACTGAGGCGCTACCTCCCTAGTGATATCACCATAAATAACATGCATCAAAACTTTGTGGCCAGACATCCGAACTTGAAATGCTCCTATGATTTGTATAGGGCTATTTTAAAAGAAATGAATATATCGTTTACCAAATTGGGAAACGAAGAATGTGAAACTTGTGAAGTCTTTATTAACCATAACACTGACCACAGCAAAGAAAATTTAAACTCCGAATGTAGTACTTGCAACGAGTGGTCTGATGATATTGCAAGAAGTAATGATGCAAGAAACCTCTACAAAACCCATGCAAACACTAATATAGATAAAGACCACATATATTATTCATGTGACTTGCAAAAAGTTATTATGTTGCCTAGGATGGAAGGTTTCAAAACTACCGTTTTTACTAAACGCATAGTTGCATTTAATGAAAGTTTTGTGCCCCTTGGCACTAACTGCAAAAATGGTAGGCCAATTGCAGTAATATGGCATGAGGCCATATGTGGACGAAAGAAGGAGGACATAATTAGTTCCTTTGATACATTTTTCAAATATTTCAGAGATGTTCCCCTCATAACACTCTGGCTTGACAACTGCTCCGCACAAAACAAGAATTGGTGCCTGATGACCTACCTTGTTCACATTATTAACTCTTCGGAGTCAGCCACTCAAACCATTGAACTGTACTTTTTTTAACCAGGGCACACATTTATGTCGGCCGATTCTTTTCACCATCAAGTAGAGTTGTCTCTCAGTCGCCATGGCAAAGTATATGACTTTTCAGACTTTGAGAATGCTATTGGAGCAACTTGTTCTGGGAAAACAGTGGTCAAATCAATGCAGCATGAAGATTTTGCAGTATGGCCTTCTTGTGTCTCTAACTACAAGCTGAATAAATTTGTGAATCGACCCTACCTGAATGATTTAGTGTACATCAAAGCCGAACGTGGCAAAGATACATTGTTGTACAGACTTTGCTACGATGAATATTTCCCCCTTCAGGAACTAGACTTTATGACCAAAAAGGGAGCTGAAAAGGCGAAGAGCCCCCCTATTTTCCGAACTGCACCTCGAGGCATCTGCTCGGCGAAGAAACAAGATATTATTACAAAACTGCTTCCCTTGATGCCTGAAAATAGGAAACGTTTTTGGTTGGACTTGCCTGAAAGTGATGTTCCAGACTTGTGTGTTTCAGACGACATCCCTAGTTGAGAAAAGGGTGTGTGTGTTCCTAACTGTAAAACATATTTTCTTTGTTTTGGCTTAAACTTTTTTATGAACGCATTGTTATATTATATAGATACAGGTCTCAAAATTTTATTCATTTTTAATGTTGACAAAAATCCTTGCTAAAGTTGTTTTATTCTAATAACTTATAATCCTGTATTTTTAATGTAGCATACCTTGAATTTTATAGGCTTAATTACAATAGTTTCACTCTAACTCAAGCTAAATATTATGATTTTTTTGTTGAAATACGTTTGTGTATATTTCAATTAGCAAATAAGCACTATTTAACTTTTTAAGAAAGCATTATATTATAACAAACATTTTCAAACAAGACTATTAAATGTAGTTTTAGATTTCAATTAAAAATAGTAAAATGTGTTCTTTCTTAAATAGTCCGTCTCTAAGTATATTTTGAGTAACATTCTATGAATAAATTTTGCAAAAACTCCTGGGTGTTTACCTTTTTTAAACCCTAAATGTTTTTTTAGTTTTAAAGTAAAATACATAATGAGACACCATGGGAGTTAAGGTTTTTATGTTACGGTTTGCACTACTGTTTGGAGGTAACAAGGCCTTAAGTGCCATTTTTATGCCCAAAAAAAGCCAAAAACAATTTTTTTTAACAAAACTTGTTTTTTATTTATTTTTATTCAATTATTAAGGCCTTTAAACGTACATTTTAGAGAAAAAAGGTTGTGAAAAAGTATATTTCACGTTTTATTGAATATCTCCGTTTCAAGTAAATTGGAGTTAAGGCTTTCTTCCTAAGCAGGGCAGAATAAGCGTGATTAGTTAAACTTTTGTTTTGTTTGCTTCCATTCTGAATTTTCGCATAGTTCATATCTAAGATTAGGACAAGACGAACACACATCTTGAGAGACTGAGCTAAGCTAGGGTGACCGGTAACTATCTTGGTTGGTTAAATAGCGATTTGTACAACAAGGGAGCAAAGTGCTACTTTTCCTCCCGAGAATGAAGTTTCCTCCCTCATTCAAGGGAGGAAAAGGCACTTTACTCTCATGTTATACATATGGTTTTTCCACCTTCCTCAAATAACAAGTCATTTTTTCATTTTTATTAATTTATTTATGTAACTAATAATGTAGGAAACAAAGGTTGAACCTTGCAAAATGGACACAAGTCCGGTTTTATTTTTTTTTGGGTATATCAAGGGGTGCTTATTATAAGACTAACTTTTTCTGAAAAAATTTCGCCCCGGAACCTCCCTTTTCACCCCTTTAAAGGGGGTAATTTGTGGTTTTTGCGGAACGTAGCCCTTCCTGTACCTTTTACAAAAAATTTCTTTTAGAGAAATATGAAGAGGACTATATTTTATACGATTTATTTCCGACAGCATCTCTCTATCATCCACCGTTTAGCGAGGGTGGCGCCCTAAAGTTGACAAATTTTTAAAAAAGATGTTTTTAAAAAACATATATTTTCCCTAACTGTAACAGAAATTAAGAAGAAATCCTGCGGCAATTATTCAAAAATAATTGACTGATTTTTGGTATAGGTTTCACTTAAGGGTAATTGCCCTTTTTTTAATTACAGGGTGTTACATTTTAAAAAACCTCTTATTATATCATCTGAACCGTTTATGCTAGAGTAAAAAGACTTTCAGCGATTACCCATGTATTGGTGCTATTTACAAAATTGTATAATGCACCCCCATTTTTTCCCCGGAACCACCCAGAAAAAAAGAAGAATTAATAAATAAATTGATTTTCTTGGAATCCTTCACACACAATGCCCTTTATTAATATGCTTCATATATCATTTTGTGCACGTTATTATTACCCATGCATGGACACCAAAAGCGATTTCCTAGTGCAACCCCTGTAGCAAATAAAAATAAATAAATTGGGGGGTTAAAATTTTTTTTTTGTTTTTTGCTTTTTGATTCATATGGGCATATGCTTCATCAATAGTGCTTTTCAAAAATATATATTGTTATTGCAACATCTCTGCGGAAACCACCCCTATCCTTGAAAATATACTGCAGAAACTACCCCTATCCCTTGGCGAGCATGTTTTTACGATTTTCTCATTACCTATGTATTCTTTTTAAACAAAACTTATACAAGGTTAAAGACCACTATTTACTCTAAAAATTATGTCCGATTCATTTTTTTGTATAAGCAACCGTTACGGCACAGTGGCGCCGTAAACCTCATATATGCTTTGGCGGGCTCCAGCTTTTGTTTTTTTTTTTCGTCATCTGTTCGTTTTATTGATAAAATACTTACGTAAAATAAAACAACACAGTGTAACCTACAAATTATGACTTATGCACATTTTACATTCTTTGCTCCCCAAAAACACAGTGGTGGCCCAAAATAAATTTTTGCATATTTTCGCCACCTACATTTTATTGCATTAATGATACCTTAATAGCACAATATTTACCCTTAGGTGGTCGCTAAGCAGTCGCGGATCCAGGGAGGGGTGATGGGGGTGATCACCTCCCCCCTCTCAAACCAAGTGATATTATATTCAAAGATTATAAAAATATTCATTTATTTTTATAGAAATTTAACCAATTGGCACCCCCCTCTTAACGATGCTGGATCCGCCACTGTCGCTAAAGCATAAAAAGTCATTCTTATAAAAATAATATTAATATACGTATTTCTATAAAAATAAATGAATATTTTTATAATTTTCAAATATAATATCACTTGGTTTGAGAGGGATGGGGGTGATCGCCCCCATCACCCCTCCCTGGATCCGCCACTGCTTAGCGACCACTTAGGGGTGAATATTGTGCTATTAATTTATATAAGGTGCATTAACGCAATAAAATGCGTGTAGGTGGCGAAAATATGAAAAAATTTATTTTGGGCCACCACTGTGGCTTTGGGGAGCAAAGAATGTAAAATGTGCATAGATCATAATTTGTAGGTTACACTGTGTTGTTTTATTTTACATAAGTACTTTATCAATGAAACGAACAGATGACGAAAAAAAAAAACAAAAACTGGAGCCCGCCAAAGCATATATGAGGTTTACGGCGCCACTGTGCCGTAACGGTTGCTTAAACGAAAAAAATGAATAGGACCTAATTTTTAGAGTAAATAGTGGTCTTTAACATTGTATAAATTTTGTTTAAAAAAAAATGAATAGGTAATGAGAAAATCGTAAAAACATGCCCGCCAAGGTATAGGGGTAGTTTCTGCAGTATATTTTCAACGATAGGGGTGGTTTCCGCAGGGATGTTGCAATAACCATATATATTTTTGAAAAGCACTATTGATGAAGCATATGCCCATATGGATCAAAAAGCAAAAAACAAAAAAAAATTTTCAACCCCCCATTTTATTTATTTTTGTTTGGCTACAGGGTTTGCACTAGGAAATCGCTTTTAGTGTCCATGCATGGGTAATAATAACGTGCACAAAATGATATATGAAGCATATTAATGAAGGGCATTGTGTGTGAAGGGTTCCAAGAAAATCACTTTATTTATTAATTCTTCTTTTTTTTAGGTGGTTTCGGGAAAAAAATGGGGGTGCATTATACAAATTTGTAAATAACACCAGTACATGGGTAATCGCAGAAAGTCTTTTTACTCTAGCATAAACGGTTCAGATGGTATAAAAAGGGGTTTTTTAAAATGTAACACCCTGTAATTAAAAAAAGGGCAATTACCTTTAAGTGAAACCTATACCAAAAAATCAATCATCTATTTGTGAATAATTTCCGCAGAATTTCTTTTTAATTTCCGTTACAGTTAGGGAAAAATATATTTTTTTAAAAACATCTTTTTTAAAAACTTGTCAACTTTGGGGCGCCACCCTTGCTAAACGGTGAATGATAGAGAGATGCTGTCAGAAATTAATCGTAGAAAATATAGTCCTCTTCATATTTCTATAAAAGAAATTTTTTGTAAAAGGTACAGGAAGGGCTACGTTCCGCAAAAACCACAAATTACCCCCTTTAAAGGGGTGAAAAGGGGGGTTCCGGGGCGAAATTTTTTCAGAAAAAGTTAGTCTTATAATAAGCACCCCTTGATATGCCAGAAAAAAATAAAACCGGACTTGTGCCCATTTTGCAAGGTTCAACCTCTGTTTCCTACACTATAACCAACAAAATTTATTAGAACTAAAACCATAGATTTATAATACTCTAGATTGCGCCTTACGATCTTAAAATGGGTGACGGTTGCGACAGAGATAAATGAGCCTATTTGGTCGGTAGTCTCTTTCTAATTCAAGGGGAGTATTGACGACGTCACTATCCTACTCGGTCGTAGAGTATTTTAGATGGTTTGACAGTTCGAGCGGATGGCGACGAGAACTGGTCGTTTGTCTTCGGACGTGGATAATCCTGGTTCGAATCCCATACCAATCTTTACTTTTTTTATTTTTAATTTAATCAATATTGCGTTTATTAGATATTATTACATCTCTAAAATAAATCTATGCAAAGAAATATATAACAAATAAGAAAAACTGTGTAGGTACCTATAGATTTTTAAAAATACAAAAGCCAATGTTATTTTTTTAATAAGTTAATGGTAGAATAGTATAAAGTAATTAAAAATATTCGTAAAAAATTACCAATAATTAATATCAACATAATGTACCATCGATTTATTAATTGAATCGGTCATTTCAAAAACAACACGAGTCACATATTCCTAATTTTACAGAAGAGCAAAGAAAACTTAACTATATAGTCGAAAGATGCATGAAATGGATGACATCAAAATTCAGAGTTATATTGTAGTTTTGTTCCTAATGTTTTTACTGGACTGGTGTCGTTTTTGCACACAACGTTTATCTTAAAGGAGTCTATTCCTCTCAAAAAGTTAGTTTCTGAAAATTGTGGACTTTGCTGTTTTTGAAATGACCGATTCAATTATAAGTAATTAGACATTATTTTTATTTATGAAACTATTGTTACAATTTTTTAAAAAAGTAGAAGCAAAACAAATATTATTCACATCATTCGAATAAGGACGAATTTATATTAATAACGAATGACTTATTTTACTATGCAGTTCACAAATATGTATTCCAATATTAACTTACTATACATAGGTACATTTATTATCTGCTAGATTTACTTAGGTCCATTTTTCAGATGTAAAAATATCTAATAAACGCAATATTGAGTAAATAAAAATAAAAAAGGTAAAGTTGGTATGGGATTCGAACCACGATTATCCACGTCCGAAGACCAAAGACCATTTCTCGTCTCCACCCGCTCCAACTGTCAACAAATATTACTCGATAAAGTGGGATAGTCACGTCGTCGATATTCCCCTTAAATTAAAAAGAGACTACCGACCAAATAGGCTCATTTATCTCTGTCGCAACCGTCACCCATTTTAAGATCGGAGGACGCAATCTAGAGTATTATATATCTATGACTAAAACTAACAAGTAGGTACACTATAACAAACTGTCAACTGTCAAATATAAGTCAAATTATTAATGTAAACATTGTTAAATCAGAATAACAATTTACTGTTTTTTACCATTCTGCAAAATACAGCGTGTTTTTAAATAAACGGTAAAATGTATAGATACTTACGTAATAGAAAATAGATATTGTACAGGGCGTCAATAAGTTATATTTCATGAATGAAATACCATGACATCACTTTTACTTTTCCTCCCTAGGGAGGAAAAATATTTTCCTCCCTAGGGAGGAAAAGTACAACTTTGCTCCCTACAATCAGGTCCGGAAAAGTATACTATCGGTAGAGGTAGGTGGAAAACGTTGTTAAATCAGAATAACAATTTACTGTTTTTTTACCATTCTGCAAAATACAGAGTGTTTTTAAATAAACATTAAAATGTATAGATACTGACATAATAGAAATTAGGTATTGTACAGGGCGACAATAAGTTATATTTCATGAATGAAATACCATGACGTCAATTTTACTTTTCCTCCCTAGGGAGGAAAAGTACAACTTTGCTCCCTACAATAAGGTCCAGAAAAGTATACTTTCGGTAGAGGTAGGTGGAAAATTGTATTTTCGAATGGTATTTCAATTAGCTGGGGTAGACTATCGCGCTTCTTCGCTTCAAGATATGATTTGTTAATTTTTGGCTAAGCAGTAACTTATATAAAAATGATGTTGAGTCGTTTTGCAGTGCACCAATATTGTAGTTAGTTGATATTTTTTCCAGTTGATTATGCTGGTTGATTTTTATTTAGTTACGCGGTCTACACTCGCGGTCCTCTCTTATATCTCATACTTATATGTGTGTTTTTTGTTTTGGTATAACAAAATCTTAAACATATAATATACCCTTATATTATAGTCCATTCTTTAACGGTAAAATATTGCAAAACCTCTAAATTTTAAAGAACCGCTTGGATTGACATGAAATTTGGCGTACGCACAGCTAACAAGTCAAAGAAAAAAAAGTGATATTGTGCCGATATGTGCTTTTGCCCTGGGGTGGTTTTCACCCCCTCTTGTGGGTTAAAAAATATTCGTCCAAAGAAAGTCAGGAAATGGGTAAACTGGCTAATTCATTCTATAGAGAACTTTCATTCTATAGAGTTTTTTCACTAAGTCAATACTTTTCGAGTTATTTGGTAGTGAATATATTCATTTTTTCAACAAAATAGCCACGCTTTTAGACGGTTTCTCGCAAATAACTCAAATAGTAAGTATTTTGTCGAAAAAATATTCTTAGCAAAAATATAGCCTATAAAAATTTTTAAAAAATGGTGTACATATCACGTCTTTTTGTTTAGTAGAAGCAGAGTTATACCTAATGAAAAATAGGTTCATATTCGTCAAATTCAAAATGGAATACTTTAACGTGAAATAACCAAAAATGAAGCACATTTCGCGGAAAACTCATTACAACTTATTTAAAGTGTTTAAAAAAAGCTTCATTTTTGTTTTATAAGAAAAATTTCTAGCATCAAAATTAAACAAGTTACGCTCAAAATAAAGTTAGTCCTTTTTGGTTTTGGTTAAAAAATCTAGAAAATCACCTTCTAATTAGTATCTTAAATGAACTTAATCGTAACGACTTCACAAGTTTCTTGACTCGTGTATATATTGTTTATATGATCTGTAAGTTTCATCGGTTCAAAGTTCTTATTATTGAAAGGGCTGTAGTTAAAAGGGGTTGAACGAGTCACTGATCACGAATGTATGCAAATTTAGAAACACCAAATATGATCAATTTTTGTCTAACAGAAAAACAAAAAAATACATGATATTCAGAAAAGCAAATCTGACTTTTTTTGGTTTTCGAGATTTTTGGTATCTCTAACAATTTTTAAGTTATTTAAAAAAAAACATATTTTTCAAAATTTAAATTTTTAAAAATTTTACTTTGAAACCAAATTTTTTCAAAAATAAGCACTTTGAATCGATGAAACTTACAGATCATAACAGAACATAATATAAGTAAAATAATTTGTGGAGCGGCAACGATTAATTTCATTTAAGTTGCTAATTAGGGGGTGGTCTTCCCGATTTTTTTTTGCAAAAACAAAAGGGACCAACTTTATTTTGAGCGTAACTTGCTTAAATTTAATGCTAGAAACTTTTTGTAAAAACAGAAATAAAGCTTTTTTTAAACACTTTAAAAAAGTTAAAATGGATTTTCCCTAAAAAGTGCTTAATTTTTGGATAATTCACGTCGAAATATTCTATTTGAAATTTGGTGAATATGAATCTATTTTTCATTGGCTATAACTCTGGTTCTGCGAGATCCAGAGACCTAACGCGTACACCATTTTTTTTACTTTTTTATAAGCTATATTTTTGCTAAGAACATTTTTTTCGACAAAATACTAACTTTTTGAGTTATTTGCGAAAAACCGTCTAAAAATGTGGTTATTTTGTTGAAAAATGAACATATTCACACGCAAATAACTTGAAAAGTGTTGACTTGGCGAAAAAGCTCTATAGAACAAAAGTTACTTAAAATTAGCAGTTTATCCATTTCCGGACTTGTTTTGGACATATATTTTTTCACCCCCAAGAGGGGATGAAAGTCACCCCCAGTGCAAAAGCACACATCGGCACAATATCACTTTTTTTCTTTGACATGTAAGCTATGCGTATGCCAAATTTCATGTCAATCCAAGCGGTTCTTTAAAATTTAGAGCAAAAACCGTGAACGAATGGACTATTAATTTAAACTGAAATTATTTAAACATACATAATATTAGCAAGTAATTATTGTAAAATATCTTGCTAAAACCTGGTATAACTAAATATGCATTAAATTGTAAATAATAAGTATTCATTATTAGCCAGAACATTATCATTTTTTTATAATAATGTCTTATTGAAAGATTTATTAAAAAACAATAGGTATTGTATTCGAGAAATATAAAATATTTGTAAATACAGAGATAATAACTACAAAGATAAAATATTTTTAATTAAACCATTGAAAAAGTTTGTATTGTTGGTCGTATAACTAATAGATGTTTGATGTTGATTTGAATATTTCTTAAAGGTATATTTAACTTAACTTCCTCCATAAGTAATAAATTTCTCCTTTAGGGCTTTAGGGTGACCTATTTGGATAATTACCCACACTTTTGTCTATAAAGTCGAAATATAATATATTCACTGTATAGAGGATCACAACAGTTTCTGCAAAAAATAGCAGAAATTGATTACATACAATCACAACAATTTGGATATTAATAGCCCTCATCATCAATGTGCCTTTGGAGAAAAATTTCAAAATTTAGGGTAAAAATAAAAACGTAAAATAACATTTTTTATCTTTTTTATTTTTTCATTAGTTTCTTAATTTTAAATAAATAATAAAACTTAAATACTCAGGAACATTTGTACCCTCTAAAAAATCTCAAAAATTTCATCGACTCAATATAATAACTATTGAGCCATGGGAGTAAAAAATCGTTTTGGTTTGCAAAAAACAAGCACGAATATATACAATCTCATGCTTTATCGTCCTTTATTCTTTTGTTTTCTTCTGCAATTGCCATCAACGTTTTAGCTGTAGCTTTTCCTGTCTGCATAACCAGCGAATGGAAAATACCATTTTGATTTTGTAAAAGCGTATGTGGATGATCGAATTCCACAGCTCTTCCTGCATCCATGACCAGAACTTTATCCGAATCCATAATTGTATTTAATCTGTGAGCTATGGTTAATACTGTGCACTTGTCGAAATTTTTTCTTATTGTTGTTTGAATCAAACCGTCAGTATATGGATCAACGTTGGCTGTGGCTTCGTCTAATACTAGTATTTTGTTATTTCTGATTACAGCTCTCGCTAAGCAGACCAATTGCCTTTGACCTACACTGAAGTTAGAGCCACCTTCTGCCATTTTGCTGTCCAGACCGGCTGGTAAGTCGTCCACTGCACTCTTGAGTTCAACTTGTTCCAGGGCATTCCATAACACCTACAAAGATAAAATAATGTGGTAAGTGTTAGTATAAAAAACGAGTTTCAGCATTTTAAGGGTACAGTATATAAAAAAACTCATACAGAAGTAAAAACTTCAAGTTGTATACTGGTATAAAATGATTTATTATAAAACTTCATAAAAAGTCGTGCAAAACGTTTTCGTTCTAATTCAGAACATCTTCAGTACATTCTGCTGAGTAGTTGAAACTAGCACACAAATTAGAGTGGTAACATTATAATATAGGGTGTCCCAAAAGTAGTGGAACGGTCTAATATTTCGCGAACTAAACATCGGATCGAAAAACTGAAAAATACGTGTTTAATCATTTTCAAAAATCTGTCCAATGACACCAAACACCAACCCCCACTACACCCCCTGGAGGTGGGGTGGGGGGTAACTTTAAAATCTCAAATGGAAACCCCTAGTTTTTCTTGCAGATTTGGATTCGTTACGTAAAAGTAAGCAACTTTTATTCAAGACATTTTTTCGAACTCTGGATAGATGGCGCTATAATTGGGAATAACCATTTATCCTGATACCATAGGTAAATTATAGAAACGGTCTAATATCTCGAGAAATACACTTCCAAATGAGAAACCTAAAAACAGGCTTTTAATACTTTTCGAAAACCTATCGATAAACACCAAAAATGACCCTCCACCCACCCCCTAGAGACGGGGTGGGGGGTAAATTTAAAATGTTAAATAGCAACCCCCAGTTTTTATTGCAGATTCGAATTCGTCATGAAAAATTAAGCAACATTTATTCGAAACATTTTTTAAAATTGCTGAAAGATGGCGCTAATAAATCGTATTATTCCAATTAAAGCGCCATCTATCAACAATTCTAAAAACTGCTTCGAATAAATGTTGCTTAGTATTTCATGGCGAATCCGAATCTGTAATAAAAAGTGGGGGTTGCTATTTAAGATTTTAAAGTTACCCCCCACCCCACCTGCAGGGGGTGGGCTTGAGGGTCATTTTTGGTGTTTATCGATAGGTTTTCGAAAAATATTAAAAGCCTGTTTTTAGGTTTCTCATTTGGAAGTGTATTTCTCGAGATATTAGACCGTTTCTATAATTTACCTATGGTATCAGGATAAATGGTTTTTCCCAATTATAGCGCCATCTATCCAGAGTTCGAAAAAATGTCTTAAATAAAAGTTGCTTACTTTTACGTAACGAATCCAAATCTGCAAGAAAAACTAGGGGTTTCCATTTGAGATTTTAAAGTTACCCTCCACCCCACCTCCAGGGGGCGTAGTGGGGGTTGGTGTTTGGTGTCATTGGATAGATTTTTGAAAATGATTGAACACGTATTTTTCAGTTTTTCGATCCGATGTTTAGTTCGCGAAATATTCGACCGTTCCACTACTTTTGGGACACCCTGTATATGGTTTACATGATAGATTTAAATAAAACATGGTGAATACCAGTCGATGTTAAAAAATTAAATTAGTACATGTTTAAAGGGCAACATGCTTCCCTGCTCGAAAAACTAGGTACTTGCCAGTTCAATATGGGCACTAGGGTGGTGCGAAAAAAGTCAAGTTGATAAATCCGTATCGCTATAGTGCGTAAAAGTTGCGATTGGTAATTACAAGAAAAACAAAACAAGAATTATTCAAATCGGACTTTATTTCCGATCCCGAAACGGACCTAAAGATTATGAAAAAAAATAAAATTTTACCTTTTTTTCAAAAATTTTTATTTATCCGTCGAGTACGTTTTATTTATCGCTATAGTAAAATTTATTTACACTTTGCATGGTTCAGTACCAAAAAAATTGTTTTACGCATTTAACGGATATTTTCCGATCCCGCAAGGTCAATCAAAATCTATAAAAATTTGAAATTTTTGATGATTTTGAAAAATTAAAAACATTTAGTTATCTCATTTTTTTGTTACATTGTGAAGCTCTTCTCTTGTTTAGATATTGCATGACAATATTTGAACAACCCAGATCTCAAAACGAGGGGGTGGTTGCACTTGCAGCTCCACACGAACCCTTTTCTCCAACCTACCAATGACTGTGTGTTTTTTACATTATTTACATATGTACATTTCTTTTTCATCTGTTTGTGTCCAGCTCTCAAACACCAACTTTGCATTGTGATTTCTTGGTAAAATCTTGATTTAAGTGTTGTCCTGATGCATCTATCTCTTGATTGAGGCCCACATATATTAGGATTAGACGATGTTTTCGTAGCCAACTTTAGACACCGCTCATCAGCTGGCTTGTGGCAGGGATAGTTTTGTATATTCCAGTCTGACATGTCGCCCGATGTAATACAAGGAATTATATCTTCATTTGAAACTCTTCGAGGAAGTGGTGGAGAAGATAGTTTTGCAACATTCCAGTCTATCATTTTAGTTTAGTCATGTGCTTCAAAATTTTGAGTAGTAAAGAGAAAGGAAACACATTGGAGAGCTAGGACCAAGGAGAGTGTTAAAAGCCGGACAGACTCAAGCCAAGGGCAAAAGTATTAGAAATTTCATCCCTCCTGCTTTAAGTTTTCAAGCACAGGACTACACTGAATTAATAGACTGGAATGTTACAAAACTATCTTCTCCACCAGTTTTTCCAAGAGTTTCAAATGAAGATAAACTTCTTGCATTACATCGGGAGACATGACAGACTGGAATGTATAAAACTATCCCTGCCACAGGCAAGCTGACGAGCGGTGTCTAAAGTTGCCCACGGAAGCATCGTCTAATGCCAATGTATGTGGGCCCCAATCAACAGATTGATTAATCAGGAAAACATTTAAATCAAGGTCCATGCTGCCAGATTTGACCAAGAAATCACAATACAAAGTTGATGTTTAAGAGCTGGACACAAACAGATGAAAAATAAATGTATATATGTAAATAATGTCAAAACACACACTCATTGGTTGGTTGGTTGGAGAGAGGGGCGCGTGTGGAGCTAGAACTGCAACCACCCCCTCGTTTTGAGTTCTGGGTTGTTTAAATATTGTCATACAATATCTAAACAAGCGAAGAGCTTCACAATGTAACAGAAAAATGAGATAACTAAATGTGTTTTAATTTATCAAAATCATCAAAAATTTCAAATTTTTATAGATTTTGATTGATCTTGCGGGATCGGAAGATATTCATTAAATGCGTAAATCTAATTTTTTATTACTCCTCCATGCAATCTGTAAATAAATTTTACTATAGCGATAAATAAAACATACACGAAGGATAAATAAAAATTTTTGGAAAAAAGGTAAAATTTCAATTTTTTTTTTAATAATTTTAGGCCTGTTGCGGGATCGGAAGATATAGTCCGATTTGAATAATCCTTTTTTGTTTTTGTTGTAATTACCAATCGCAACTTTTCCGCACTATAGCGATATGGAATTATCAACTTGACTTTTTTCGCACCACCCTAATGAGCACAGACCAACTGAGACCAACTGCCCATTGAACTGGCAGGCACCTAGTTTTTCGAGCAGGGAAGCATGTTGCCCTTTAAGCATGTACTAATTTAATCCTTTAACATCGACTGGTATTCACCGTATTTTATTTAAATCTATCATGTAAACCATATATTAAAATGTCACCACTCTAATTGGTGTGCTAGTTTCAACTACTCAGCAGAATGCATTGAAGATGTTCTGAATTAGAACGAAAACGTTTTTTTAAACTAAGGTGTACAGCCAACTATTGGAATTTTTCCATTGATTTTGGTACCGTATATATGTTGAAACCCAAAACCAAAACAGATCTAATATCTTTGATATATAGTTTTTGTTTTTATAAAAAGAAAATGTAAAAATACTGCCTTATTTTCACCTACCAATCTCTCTCTCAAACAATAATTCCAAGAGAATCTTAACGTAACGGTATTAGCATTCCAAGATACTTACCATTTTGCTCACGTTCAAAATTTATGTTAGAGGAATAGAGCAGAGGCGTGCGGTCCATGGAAGCGGGGGAAGCACCGCTTCCCTATACTTCCATATAAGAAAATACATATATTATTAATTAGTATTTAATTTTCAACAGTGTTTCCCTAATCTAAGTAATCTATTATGTAACTAATCGGCATTGAAACATTATTAAAATTTGATCGCATACGAACGGTCTTAAATAAGCACACAATTCAACGATTCAGTCCGATCCTGACGGAAGCGCATCTCAAAATCGCTGCTTGTCATACATTTGTCCCGTTCAAAAATTGGTCAGGGTTTAATAACCTCACTCGCTAGTCATGTTCCTTTCACGCGAATTTTGATACGCCTGGAAGTGCTCGTCCGACCGCTTCCGATTCGAAAACGAGATGCGGAGTCTGTTACTGCTGCTATAAGGGGTAGGTATTTAGGTACAAATGGCTCGATTTCAATTTTTTGCTTAATATTTTTACTAATATTTTATTTGACATTTTGAGATTTTTCCTTTTACTGATATTTTATAGTACCTACGACATTTTACAGACGAAGTCAAGTGACATTGTATTTTGTATAAGACAATTTGATGACTTATGATGATTAAAAAAATGGGCTGTTTAAAAATATTTGGGATAAAGCTGAAAATATGGGCTTCGAACCTAAAAGAAAAATAATGATGATTGATATTGTCGGAGAAAGAAAGACCTATCGACGATTATACATAGAAATTTTTGATAATATTCTACAACAAATGAATTATCAATTTGAAAATTTTAAAGAAATAAAATATGTAGAATTATGTAATTTTAATATGTCTACTTATAATTCATTAAAATCTCCCACAGAGGTATGTACCTATTTAATTCAGTACCATTAAATTATGATTTTTTTTTGATAATCTAGCTTTGCATTCTCAGTTAAATGTCATTTATAAAACACCTGAAATTAGTGATAGAGAAATACTTAGGAATCGCTTGAATTTTTTGAATACTACTGGTTTAAATCAGTCTCTGTGTGAAGTGGGCAAGTTGTGTGAATTAAGTAGTAGGTACTAACTATCCCAGCTACAAGTGCATCAGTTGAACGAAGTTTTTCAGTATTAAAACGCATCAGAAGTTTTACAATAAATTTTACAGGTGAAGACAGACTTTCCAAGTTAGCCCTATTATATATTGAAAAAGAGTGCATTTATTAAACAATTATCAGAAAATCCAAAATTTTACGACGATGTTATCGACAAAAAATTTGCATTGGTTGATAAGAGAATAGGACTCAAGTATAAGTAAATAAGTGTCATATTGTTGAAAGTTGTGTGTTATGGAAGGTGATTCGAAATCGGAATATAAAAACAATTTTGAATAGAACTCTTCTTTTTAAGTTTAAAGAAACCAAGCCTGAAGCAGGGACTCGACCCTGAGCAAGCAGTACAGATCGATGATAAGTCACTAGATATACGATATACCAAGTCACTAGAGTCGCTAACCTGCATTGATCGGGGTAGGATTTCGTTTGTGAGTCCTTGTATCCAGGACTCCCACATAATAAGCACTTTGCTGATAGAGAGCCCATATAGCGCATCAGAGTGCTATCGGAGGGGAAGTGGATAGTATAAAGCATTGGGGCGGGATGGAGTGACGCCCGCTTATAAGAGTAAATCCTCTTTGCCTCAATGAAGTTGTATCACCCGAATCTCATTCTCAAGGCGTGTGCATGTCTCTTAGGCTGGGTTAAACACTATACCTAATTTTTTGTAGTTCTTGTTTTTAGTCGATATAAGTTAACAGGTAATACATTAGGTATACACCTATTAAGTAGGTATATGTTTTGATCTCGACCCTCGTAAGAAAATATTTGTTAAACCCTTATTGAATCGCTCCCTCTTCCGAAAATGTCACCGCACACCACTGGAATAGAGTTTGTCTCTCAGTCTAGTTTAGTTTAGACAAGCCACATAATATGCTTTTTGGACTTTTCTTTAAAGATCATCAATATTGTCCACTAGTAACATAGTATCTCCTGCAAATCTGAGGTTGTGAATAGGGATTCCTTTTTCTTCTTATTGTGTCGATACTACACTTATCGTTCCATTGTTTTCGTGGTCTTACCACTGATCGTCTTCCTATTGGGAAACTGTCTCTCGCCGATTTTATACGTTGTCATTTGGTTTATATGATTGTTCCGTTTTATTTTTGTATGTCTTACCTAGTGCTTGATGTTCTCTATTTTATATCTTAGTTGTAAATATGTACTTCGATCTCTGTTCCATAGTGTCTCACTATCAATTTTTCTAAGGATTTCTCAGTATAAAAATGTATACCATTTTTATTAAGTTGCAATGCGAAGCCAAAACTGTCTTAATTTTTACTTAGGTTAGAGAGCACAACCAGCACTATTATCGACGATTTTACCTCTTGTTAGAGGCTCTTCAGAGAATGCATAGGCTGCTATCTCTACTCCAGGTAAAAATTTTCGACATTTATTAGTCCCCCACTGCAACTCACGTGAAGATAGTAGGTGCGCAGCGGCATCTGCTAAATAAAAGTCTAAGTTTTTCAACCTAATAAAAATATTTGTAAAATAAAATACTTTTAAAAGATTTTTAATTGAAAAACTTATTGGACCATTTTCCTGGTGACAACCTTGGCTTCTAAAAATTGCAAGCCAGATGGATGCTGCAGTGAAGACAAGAGGGAATTCTAAAAAGTAGCAATTCACAACCCCGTCTACATCTTGGTAACGTTCCAATGGAAAATGGACCTAGTTACTCTATAGAAGTAATACGTAATACTAATATAAAAAAAAATGTATACCATTTTTATTCAGGTGCAATGTTAAATCAAAACTGTCTTAATTTTTACTTAGGCTAGAGAGCGTAACCAGCACTCTTATCGACGATTTCACCTTTTGTTAGAGGCTTTTTAGAGAATGCATAGGCTGCTACCTCTACTCCAGGTAAAAACTCCATTCTCTTAAGAGATAGCAGCCTATGCATTCTCTGAAGAGCCTCTAACAAGAGGTGAAATCGTCGATAAGAGTGCTGGTTGCGCTCTCTAAGCTAAGTAAAAATTAAGACAGTTTTGGCTTAGCATTGTAACTGAATATAGGTCTGGATCCCGCGTATGAAAAAAAAGTTGATTAATAGCAACCTGAAAATTTGTTAATAGCTTAAGGGTGTCTAGTCGGATAAACTTTGATATATGGAATACTGGAACAGGGGCAGTTTTAATTGTGGAACAGATTAAAAATTTGGAACAGTCAGACTGCGAAAACGGCACATTTATTTTGTCCGACAGAATAGACTTAAACTCTCCGAACAGAGATTAAACTTACATGCAAAAATCAGACTGCTATTTATCACCTGTCATAATTCCTGTCATTTGACATATTCTACATGTTCCACTCATTAAAACGCAAATTTGGTGATAAATAGCAGTCTGATTTTTGCATGAGAGTTTAATCTCTGTTCGGAGAGTTTAAGTCTGTTCTGTCGGACAAAATACATGTGCTGTTTTCGTGGTCTGACCGTTCCAAATTTTTAACCTGTTTCACAATTAAAACTTGTCCTGTTCCAGTGTTCCCATATATCAAAGTTTGTCCAACTAGACACCCTTAAGCTATTAACAAATTTTCAGCTTGCTATTAATCAACTTGTTTTTCATACGCGGGATCCAGACCTAATAAAAATGTTATATATTTTTATTTTAGATTAGTATTACTCCTATAGAGTTACAAGGTCCATTTTCCGTTGGAATTTTACCAAGCTGTAGACTTGTGAATTGTAACTTTTTAGAATTGCCTCTTGTCTTCACTGCAGCATCCATCTGGCTTGCAATTTTTAGAAGCCATGGAGGTTTTCACCAGGAAAATGGTCCAATAAATTTTTCAATTAAAAATCCTTAAAAAGTATTTTATTTTAAAAATATTTTTATTAGGTTAAAAAACCTAAACTTTTATTTTTCAGTGTCTTTGCTATTTCTAGCATTCTTTTTGTTTTCTCTGTATCATGTCGTATTTCTTCTGGATATGTTGCTATTGGTCTGATGACTCTTTTGTAAACTTTGGCATTTCGTTAGTAAGGCCAAGTTCGTATGCCAATTCAGCATACGTTATAAACCATCTTCACATTTTAAGTCGTTTTCTCCCATTTGTTGTCATTTTTTCGTTCTCATTTTTTTATTATTTCATGCATGATAAGGTTAAACCATGGAGCGCTCAGGAAATCTTCCAGTCTTATCCCAAGCCAGCTCCAATTGGGTAAAATATTTCTTCTTCTATATACTTTTACTTTTAACAATACGACACTGAAAACTTTTACTATGTGGCTGAATTTTACAGTATCTAACTGTCTAACTGAAAAGGTTGAGGAGTACAAATCTATTTGCCTTAAATTGGTTATTCAAAATTATGTCTTTGTTTTTTAATTTATTATTTCCAAAGATTCTAATAAGTATCAATTAAAACCAATATTGAATGGGTTGCATACGTGAGTCCATATTAAATGAGGTAATGAAACACAGACTTACTCACAATCATTTAATTTTACTTTGACGACCGGTTTCGATCTCTACATTATTCAGATCATCTTCAGGTCGGCGTTACAAGTAGTTATATACTACAATTAAAGAAAACCAGAGTTAGAACATTGTCTGGTTGCACACATGTTAATAGAAAGCTAACTTCGAAAACATTTTTTGAAATAGAGGTTTGCAACTGTTGACATTTCAGAAAAGCGATACATACAAATGCACACTTACGAGCAACAGATACTCAGAAGCATGTATAAGTAAATGGATGCATGCAGTTTATGAATATTTGTTGAAAAAGTTAAAAAATAATAATAAAAATAAAAAATGAAAAATTAAAAAAAAAAATTTTTAAAATCGAATAACTAATTAAAACATTAATAAAATAAATATGCTTCCAAAATTCAAAAAAACATAATAATAGATAGTAATATTGCTCTGATCTACTTACATGCCATTACAAGGGATGCGCTGCCACTTAGTTGTTAACATGTTAATACGTCCAACTTATGCTAATAGGTTAGCTGGGAGAGGTATAGGGCAAACAGACATGTTACGTAGGTCAAAACACAGTAAATTTTTTTGAAATTTGAATGGATCCTAAAGGAAGATGCGTGCTGTGAAACAAAGGATGTTGTGTTAGGAGAAAGGCAACGCTCGAGTGGATGTGTTTTAAATGTAGCTAAGTTTGAAATCACTTTATTGTAGAATCTGGTACTAATGTGATGGTCTTTGCTCGTTGATGTTTTTCGATATGGGCAGAGGTCAAAGTATGTGAAATGACAAATAGGAAAGTATTTAATTAAATTAAATTAAAATTAAAATGTCTTATTCCCGGTCAAAGGACTAAGGGATGTCACAGATTTAATAAATTGTAGGTGCCAAACACTTTGAAATCTATGAAATGTATAGAAATAAGAAGGCTATTTAGATGAAAAATAGTAAAAAAGGTTGTCAAAAGAGAGTAGTTAAGAAAATGTAAAAAGTAAAAACTGTAAAAAGATCAGAAAAAGGCAAGGGTTATTTTGTTTGAGTTATTGTATGATGGAATATATTCAGAGAGAAAGTTAATGGTAGGGTGTAGGCACTTACTTGAGAATAGTTTTAAAAAAATAAATAAATTAATTAACACATAACACATAGGATTTTAAAACACACAGACATAACAATAATTGGTAAAATTTTTTGAAGGGAGGTAGCAATACATTTCGCCAATTCAGAAATAACTAATTTTATTTTTTAATTATTTAATTTTATCTTTTAATTAAAAAATAAAATTAGTTATTTCTGAATTGGGGAAATGTAGTGCTACCTCCCTTTAAAAAATTTTACCAATTATTGTTATGTCTGTGTGTTTTAAAATCCTGTGTTATGTGTTAATTAATTTATTTATTTTTTTAAAACTATTCTCAAGTAAGTGCCTACACCCTACCATTAACTTTCTCTCTGAACATATTCCATCATACAATAACTCAAACAAAATAACCCTTGCCTTTTTCTGATCTTTTTACAGTTTTTACTTTTTACATTTTCTTAACTACTCTCTTTTGACAACCTTTTTTACTATTTTTCATCTAAATAGCCTTCTCATTATTTCTATACATTTCATAGATTTCAAAGTGTTTGGCACCTACAATTTATTAAATCTGTGACATCCCTTAGTCCTTTGACCGGGAACAAGACATTTTAATTTTAATTTAATTTAATTAATTATTTTCCTATTTGTCATTTCACATATTTTGACCTCTGCCCATATCGAAAAACATCAACGGGCAAAGACCATCACATTAGTACCAGATTCTACAATAAAGTGATTTCAAACTTAGCTACATTTAAAACATATCCACTCGAGCGTTGCCTTTCTCCTGTCTAACACAACATCCTTTGTTTCACAGCACGCACCTTCCTTCAGGATCCATTCAAATTTCAAAAAAATTTACTGTATTTTGACCTACGTAACATGTCTGTTTGCCCTATATCTCTCCCAGCTAACCTATTAGCATAAGTTGGACGTATTAACATGTTAACAACTAAGTGGCAGCGCATCCCTTGTAACGGCATATAAGTAGATCAGAGCAATATTACTATCTATTATTATGTTTTTTTGAATTTTGGAAGCATATTTTTTTGATTAATGTTTTAATTAGTTATTCGATTTAAAAAAAAAATTTAAAATTTTTTATTTTTTATTTTTTATTATTATTTTTTAACTTTTTCAACAAATATTCATAAACTGCATGCATCCATTTACCTATGCATGCTTGTGAGTATCTGTTGCTCATAAGTGTGCATTTGTATGTATCGCTTTTCTGAAATGTCAACAGTTGCAAACCTCTATTTCAAAAAATGTTTTCGAAGTTAGCTTTCTATTAACATGTGTGCAACCAGACAATGTTCTAACTCTGGTTTTCTTTAATTGTAGCATTTAACTACTTGTAACGCCGACCTGAAGATGATCTGAATAATGTAGAGATCGAAACCGGTCGTCAAAGTAAAATTAAATGATTGTGAGTAAGTGTGTGTTTTATTACTACATTTAATAAATTAAAACCTTTATTTTGTGTACGAAGAATTTTAAACTGTTAATTAAAAGAATGATTATGATCTATAAGGTGAAGGTAGATCTATAAGGTACGTAAGTAGAATCTGCTTAAAAGAATTGTTGTGTTTGATGAAAACTTACAAATTCTTGATATATTCAAAATAAAGGCCTTATTTTTCGGTGAAAATTAATAAACCTAACCTAACGTAACCTAACCTCAACATTTATTTGTCCCTCAAAAAAGAAAAATGCTAGAGAATGAACCGACCACCGCACCATAAGCCGGATGTCTCACAAACTTAAAATGTTTTTAAAGATCATTCATAAACACATTTACCAAACACTTGATATGGATATTGAAAAACTCAATTTGGATACCGTAGAGGCGTAGGTACCCGCGAAGCTCTCTTTGCATTCAACGTATCAATCCAGAGATACTTGGATACGAACCAAGATATGTACTTCTGTTTCATAGATTACAACAAGGCTTTTGATAAAGTCCGCCACAAAGATCTAATAACGTCCCCAAAGCAAAGCAATTACAATACAATGACCTTCGAATTATAACAAATCTATATTATAAACAGCAAGCACACATACACATTAACGAACACACATCAAAAGAGTTCGAAATTAAAAGAGAAGTGCGACAGGTGTGTGTATTGTTACCACTACTATTCAATGCATACTCTTAAACCAATATTCTGAAGAAATTATGAAAAGAGCTCTTGAAAAACGGCAGAAATAAAGGTTAATGGAATGCCAATTAACAACATTAGATATGCGGTCGATACTATCATAATATAAGAAACGTCCAAGGCCTCCAAAAGCTAATGAACAAGATAGCTAAGTATGGAGAAGAATATTGATTATCAATGAACATCAAGAAAACTAAATTTATGAGTTTATTAAAAACCCAAAATAATGATGAAAACCTGACAATTAACGGTAAAACTTTAGAACAAGTGGAAAACTATAAAACTGTCTTGGCATAATAATTAATCACACAAACGATTACTCCAAAGAAATCAAAGTTCGAATAGAAAAAACACGAATAAACTTCAATAAAATGAGAAAGGTACTTTGTGCAAGAGAACTGAAATTAGACTTGAGAGTTAGGTTGGCAAGGTGTTATATTTTCTCGACTCTACTTTACGGGATAGAATCATAGACTGCTAAAAAGTTGGAAGCATCTGAACTTTGGGTGTATAGAAGAATCCTAAAGATATCATGGACCGGGCATGTAATAAACAACGAAGTCATGAGAAGAGTCAACAAAAGAATGGAAATATTGAAACCATCAAGACACGAAAGCTGCAATACCTGGAGCATGTTACGCATAGAGGGAGATACATACAACATACTTCAATTAATTATGCAAGGGAAAATCCAGGGCAAGAGAAGTGCAGGAAAGAGAAGAATTTCATGGTTACATAACTTGAGGAAATGGTACGTATGCACATCAATAGAACTATTTACATCAGCAGCAGGATCTAAGATAAGAATAGCCATGATGATTGCCAACCTCCGCCTCTGATATTGCAGGTAAAGAAGAAGAGGTCACTCATTGTGCGATCTTCCTAGAGCACCTGAAGATATACCAATGGAGACATGTTTTAGGAGTATTGGAGGATATCACGATCCTCTTAGTAATGTGTAACGATGTGATAACTCGGCAAGCGATGAGCTGCTATTACCAGAGACGACCGATGGAGTGTCCGTGTTTGCGCATTCCTTCTTCATAGCACCGCTGGGGGAAACCGAAGGAGAGGGCATCGAGAGCATATTTAAGGCGAGCTAGGAGAATGAGAAAATCAGTCAGTAAGTTAAGTTCGGTGCCGACCACCGAACAAGTAACACGCGTGCGAGCGGAGCGGAGCAGCAGCAGAGAAGAGAAGCCAACGAGAAGTGGGGATAGCCCGGCTGTGGACTTTTTAGTCTAATCTTGAATGTAAGCAAGATAGCAGTTGAGCGTTTTCACTCTCTCTGAGGCGAGAAGACGACGAGGAGCCAACGGTGGAAAAAGTTGTACGACTAGCAGGAATTTTCATTCCATCACGAATGTAAGCGTGATAGCGAAATCGTGCACTTCTAAGCCTTAGGCAAGGAGAGACAAAGGCCGATCGACTGGATGTGGTGAAACTTAGGGAATTTGATTTTATTGGATTCTCTGAGACGCCACAGCTAGAGATCGGTTAGCAGAAGAAGCAAAGCGGGCTCGACGGGAGCCCGCTACGGGATTTTTACTGTGCCTCCGTAAGGGTAGACACTGCAAGGTGTAGTTCTATGGAATCTACATCGGGCAGCCCCGGCCCCTAGGTCAGTAAAAACGAGAACATCAAGAGGATCCCGTACCCAGTTCTGTCTGGGTACGTGAACAACCGCGATAGGGGTAGGGAAACCAACCCTGAAGCCGAGCTGGCGTCGGGCCAGTCGGCGGAAAAAAAGGTTCGCCAAGATTAGGGATTCTCCCCCCCAGACGATTGATCGAGCTAAGTCTCGATCACCCCCCCCCCCCCTATGAAGATCCACGCAAAGTGGATCTTCGCCTTTTACAGGAACAACAAACCGATGAAAGCGAAGAGGAAACCGAAGAAGATACCGAGATGAAATCCGAGGATATGGAAAGCGAGGCAGATAGAAAAAACCAGATAGAGGAAGTCCTCCGACGGGCAACTGAGACGCAACTAAGATGTGCACAGCTTCATCAAGATATTGAAAAAGCAGAGGCAGGGCGATTAAGGGAAGACTTGAGAAGAACAAAAGACCAGCTTGCGAGGCAAGTGAAGGAAAAGGACGAAGAAATAGCCCGACAAAAGACCGAAAGAGTGGAACTACAAGAATCGATGAGAAGGACGAAAGACCAGCTTGCGAAGAAATTGAAGGAAAAGGACGAAGAAATAGCCCGACAAAAGACCGAAAGAGCGGAACTACAAGAATCGAAGATGAAGAGCCAGATGAACGAACTGACCAAAGAGCTACGAGAAGCCCAGAAAAACCTGATGCTAGAACGCCAACAACAGGCAAAGCCCATACCGAAGGTAGAAAATAACCCAGCGACCGATAAGCCACCGCTGATTAAAAAACCGAGGGCAAAAGAAGACTTCCCACCACTGTCACGACGACCAAGCACAGATGGTGAGACGCCTGCCTTGGGGCGATCTGACGATTCAGAGACAGAGGACATGGTAACAAACGAAGATACCACCGTGCTGCCCGAACAACAGGCAACACCTCACAGGCAGCCGCCTGTAATTAAATTACAGAGCGTGAATGAGACAGGGGCTATCCTCACCATAGCCCAAAGACTAAAAGTCTATACGACTAACAAAATCTCCAGGAGCGGTGAAGAAACACTCATCCAGGCGAAAAACCTGGAAGATTACAAGAAAATGGTGAGGGTAATAGAAGAGTACGCAAAGGCACACAAGGACAAAAGGCTACAATGGGTAGCCTTCCCAGTAGACGAGGATAAAAAACCCAAAGTGGTTTTAAGAGGATTGCCCTCAAATACCACCGAGGAGGAAATCCAAGAAGAGATGGAAGCAAGATACCAAATAGTCTGCCAAGCAGCCAAGAATATGACCACAAGAGTCGGTCCCAAAAGGCAGTTACCGATGTTCGTACTGACTCTGAATCGTGAGGACGTAGAAAAGGCTAAGCTGATCACCAATCTGTGTCACATGAAGAGGTAGTAGACCTAAGAAAAGCGACAGAGCCAACGCAGTGCTTCAACTGCCAAGGCTTCCACCATGCGCAGAACGCGTGCCACAAACACCCCAAATGCGTGAAATGCGGAGAAGACCACCACACGAAGACCTGTAAAAGACCCAGGGAAACAAAGGCAACCTGCGCTAACTGCAAAGGAAGTCACCCCGCAAGCTACAGAGGATGCCCGAGAAGTCCAACCTGGTATAGACCACCACAACAGAGGCCACAACAACAGATCTACAGACGACAACAGGCAAACGGAGTCTCCTATGCCAAAGTCACGCAGGGCGAAAACCAACAAGCCACCACAGCGATCCTCCCAGACGAAGAATACCTGGTCAAACTAGTCACCAACATAGTGACCAAGGTAGTCCAGGAAGCCATCCAAGATACCAGACAGACGACCAGGTAAAACCACAATACAATTAAAAAAATCATAAAAAAAAGGCGCAAGCCACCAAAAAATTCACACAAAATAAAAAAACCAACATAAAATTAGAGCGTCAAGCCATTGGACGGAGCCCATTAGGACTCGGTACAATGGCTTGGAGCCCAAGCAAGCAATTTAAGTTCCCGCGGATAAGTAAATAAGAGGATAAAAGGCTTAGAGCGCTTAACGCTGGCCTAGTTTTGCATTCGATTAGGGTACCACATTGGAATACTATTACCCAGGGTTCCATTGTGAAGAGCATTTGGCTGATAGTTGTACCCCTATCGCGCATAAGCGTGCTATAGGGGGAAAGGGATGGCCTGGGGCATTGGTGCGAGGTGGGGTGGTCCCTGTATTTATACTCGGGCCAGAACACCTCGCCCCAATGAATTGTTACACCCGAATGTCCTTTTTTTCGAAAGGGTGAACATCCCATAGGTCGGGTTGAATCAAATTGCTTGCTTGAGAAAATCAGTCATGGTTAGCGTATTGAACTAACTATGGCTCAACAGTTGATGCTCGCATATTGAACGAGCTTTAGCTGGCTTGGCAAAGATGCACCGTTTGTGAGGTGGGACTATGCCTAGGTAGACGCCACCGCTAGGTAGACGCCACCGTAGTGACGTGGAGTTTTGCCGCAATCGTTATCGCAGTAGGCGGTAGTAGCAAGGAGCGAGTGACTGCATTGTAGTGAAATGCGGTCTTCAGGCTATGTTGATTTAACGTAGCAATATTGCTATTGTATATATGGTTTATCGTATTATTTTAATGTTGCTGATATGATCGGATGGCTGTAATAAAGTTTAATATTGTTTTTCCTTTGCAGAAGATGGAATTATATTTTATTTTGTTTGTTTGAAACTGTATATAATTATCTTTAATATATTTGCTTTATTTTTAACTTGTGATTTACTGGGTCTGTCGTCCTTGAAAGAACTACACGTTACAAAATGGCGCCCGAGCAAAAATTAGAAATATACGCAAGTAAACGTCGTTATTCGACACCCGGAAAATACCAAAAATGCCGACAGATAAAGACACAGACTCAGTAACAGGTCCACGTCGTGGATATATAAATAAAACCCGTTCAAAGATGATTAAGCTTGTTTGTTTTCAGATTATTACGGAACCGAAAATGAACCAAATCGAGAATGATCCGAAAATAAACGTCGCCGATGCAACGTGCAGAAAGGGATGCGACCGTTCGCTGTAGAAAAGCCTTGGCATACTGTCCCAATGGAGTTGAGGGGATCACGCCCAAGATCTACAGAAGGAAGCACCTTCTTACCAGTCATCCGAGACTAATTTACGAATCACCGAAAAAGACGACATTGTTGATGGAACCGTCGAAGATGAAACCAGCAAAAAAAATGTGACCATTTGCTGTAGAAAAACCTTGACAAACTGTCCCAATGGATTTGAGGGGACCACGAGCAAGATCTACAGAAGGAAACATCTTCTTGACAATCATCCCAGACCAGTTTGTGGAAAGAAAACCGACATAAAGTACATGCCTTAAGAGTAAACCGTCGCAGATGCAGCCAGCAGGAAAAATGTGACCATTTGCTGTAGAAAAGCCTTGGCACACTGCCCCTATGGATATAAGGGGACCATGCCCAAGATCTACAGAGGGAAGCATCTTCTTGACAGCCATTCAGGACCAGTTTACGAAATAAGGAAGAACCGACCAAGACCACACCGATGATGAGTCCAAGCCGTGTTGCACACACGGCACAAAAAAAATATATGCTACATTTTTTTTGTTTTCCAAAGAGAAGGGTGTGTAACGATATGATACCTCGCCAAGCGATGAGCTGCTATTACCAGAGACGACCGATGGAGTGTCCGTGTTTGCGCATTCCTTCTTCATAGCACCGCTAGGGGAAACCGAAGGAGAGGGCATCGAGAGCATATTTAAGGCGAGCTAGCAGAATGAGAAAATCAGTCATGGTTAGCGTTTTGAACTAACTATGGCTCAACAGCTGATGCTGGCGTATTGAACGAGCTTTAGCTGGCTTGGCAAAGATGCACCGTTTGTGAGGTGGGACTATGCCTAGGTAGACGCCACCGCTAGGTAGACGCCACCGTAGTGACGTGGAGTCTTGCCGCAATCGTTATCGCAGTGGGCGGTAGTAGCAAGGAGCGAGTGACTGCATTGTAGTGAAATGCGGTCTTCAGGCTATGTTGATTTAACGTAGCAATATTGTTATTGTATATATGGTTTATCGTATTATTTTAATGTTGCTGATATGATCGGATGGCCGTAATAAAGTTTAGTATTGTTTTTCCTTTGCAGAAGATGGAATTATATTTTATTTTATTTGTTTTAAACTGTATATAATTATCTTTAATATATTTGCTTTATTTTTAACTTGTGTTTTACCGAGTCTGTCGTCCTTAAAACAACCACCCGTTACAAATGAGGACCAGAGAGAGAGAGAGGGAAATAAAAACTGACTATAATAAAGACCTTAAATTTACTTACCTCATCTTTATACTCATCGAAAGGATCCAAATTATTTCTCAATGTTCCAGAGAATAGGACTGGCTCTTGAGGAATAATGGAAATTTTAGATCTGAGCTTCTTCAAAGCCACAGATTTTGTATCAATATTATCAATAAGTATGCTACCATCGATATGAGTCAACCGAAAAACAGCTTGAATTAACGAAGACTTTCCTGCACCTGTTCTTCCCACTATACCCACTTTCTCAGAAGGTTGGATAACAAAACTGAGATTCTTAAGAACTGGGGGATCGTCTGGTGAATACTGAAGAGACATATTCTTAAATTCTACTTTTCCTTGATCTGGCCACGTCTGATCTGGTTCTACAGTGTGGTTGTCTTCTTCGTGTTTTAAGTCAGCATATTCTTGTACCCTTTCCACTGATGTCATTTGATTTTCGAGTTCAGACCATTGTCGCATGCCCCATTGGAACATTCTCGTCAGACCCATGATTTGAGTAAGAGCAAGACCCATGTTTCCTCCAAATGTTTCTAAAAATATAATTTTTTAGGTGGTGTGATTAAAATTATAAATAATTACAAACAGTTTTGGATATTGTGTTGTAAATTACACTACATTTTTTTTTGATAAATAGTGTTTAAACGTTGTCTTTTTTCGAAAATTTTGATTTCATACCCACAAGCTGAAACTTAATTTTGTTCAGTATATAGGTTACCGGCCAAACCCGATTTCAGGACAAACTAGTTTGTCCTAGGCCAAACTAGTTTATCCTGATATAAATACACACGCTTCAGGCCAAACTAGTTTGGCCTAAGCCAAACTAGTTTATCCTGATTTAAAGGCGCACATCTAGTGGAAAGTACATAATTCATTACATATTGGTTGCTGATTTAAACGTAAGTATACAAGACACTATTAAGAGTTGTAAGACTTTTAAGTATAGAGTGTGTCAATTTTAAAACTTACAATGGGCTATATCTCACGAACAAAAGCTGATATCGAAAAATGCTTGAAACCGTCTCTAGGAAAGTACGGGGGAACTAAAATGACATGAAAGAAAACTCACCCCCATCAACCCCCTAGGCCCCACCCACCACAACCAAA
Organism: Diabrotica virgifera virgifera; assembly: GCF_917563875.1. Lineage (NCBI taxonomy): Eukaryota > Metazoa > Arthropoda > Insecta > Coleoptera > Chrysomelidae > Diabrotica > Diabrotica virgifera. Next base: position 52,917,097 of record NC_065451.1, read on the forward strand.
AAATTTTAAATTGCAAACCCCTGCTTGTGATACATTATTTAAAAGACTATAAAAATGCTATCCATTGGTATAAATAATAATTATACAGGGTGTTAACATCAGCCGGTTTACTATGACTTTTATATATTTGTAATGCTATCTCCCGGACTATTGTTGTGAATGATAAATGTCGGTCGGTACATTTTTTTGTCTAAAAACTTAATTTGCCGTTTTTGCAAAACAAGTTAAAAACTTTATTTGAGACTTTAAATGTCACTAGTTTTCATCATTTGTACAATCGGTACTATCATTCAGCTGTAGTTGTCACGATGGTTTACAGCAGCGGTTCTCAATCTGTGGTACATGTACCACTGGTGGTACATATCACTATTTGAGGTGGTACACAACACACACAAAAAATTAAAATAGAAGTACTTAGTAAGTCTTGGTAATACAATCTAAACATATAGGTGGTACCAAAAATAAAAAAAAGAACTGTAGATAGTACATGACTAAAAAAGTTTGAGAACCGCTGGTTTACAGTATACCTGAACGCGTGGAGGTGGAGGTTATTTTTATATTTGCGTCTCAGAACCATTGTTATTTACGAACAGCTCAAATATTTAATGAAAGACATCCGGACAAAAATTTAAGTCACGTGTGCGTCCGCGATTTAGTTGAAAAGTTTAGAGAAACGGGATCAGTGCAAAATAAAAAAGGGATGCCCCAAGATTACTGAAAAATATGAACTTCGCTCAAGAGTAAAGTACCTTTATATTTCACAATATCGAAAGGTGTTATTAAGAAAAGTTATTTGGAATTAAAAATTATATTACAATATGCAATTATATCCTTCTAATTGAAAAAATAAGAATTTTTAAATTTTTTCTCAAATTACGGATACCCTTGGATATCTTACGGATATCTTGTATAAAAATAGTCCAGAGGTGTTTGCAATACACCATTTTAATGTAAAGAAAATAAGCTTTTTTTATTTCACAATGTATATACTTAAATGTACAAGAAAAAAAGTCATAATGAGAAATGTAAAAAATAATCATAAAAAATATCAAAAATCATTAAAATATAAAACCTTGAAAAAGCATAACTTGTTTAAAAATAGGCGTACAGCCTTATACAATAGACCATTTTAAAGGTAATTGACTGGTCTTTCTACTAAACGTACCATTGCATATACCTAGAAATGCGTAGAAAGAAGTTACAGAACAATGTTTGCGAAATAATGGGGAAAATGGCTCAAAAATTCCGTGAGCGGCAAATTTTGAAAAATCCTATTTCGGAAACTATAAATCCTAGAGACTTCTTCAGAACGTCATTTTAAAGAGGAAGGATGAAAATTATTTTTCTCTAAAGCAATGCCTATACTTATATCGCTGTGGAAAAAAGTTATGGGGCAAAAAACAAAATTGCTTCCTTTCGTGTTTTTTCTTGCTTTTCTTTTGAATATATTTTTGTAAAAAAAATACTTTGGACTTTAAGATATGGTATTTCGATAGGAAATTTAACCAGGAACAATTTTCCTGTAGAAGTGTTTGTACCAAAAGTGAATAGAACTCACCCTAATTCGCCCTGTGCCTAGGGACTAATTCACCCCTTTCTCAAAAACGCACCCATTTAAAAGGTAGCACTCCGCGGTTTTTTAAACTTAGAGGCGCATTGACCATATGAGACAATAAAATCCCATTAACGTTGTAGTTCCTTTTAGCTCTCTTATTTTGAACATAATCAATAGCCTAAGTGACAAGAGTTAACAATAATACGAAATAAAATACGAACAGTTGAATTGGAGTTTTTGAGAAGGTGTCTACAAATTACCAGGTAGGATAGAATAAGAACAGAGGAAACATGAAACAGAATAGAAGTAGAATGCTTAATTACAAAAAAGTTGTGGTAGTAAAAGTAGAGCCCTGAAATAATGGTACCGGCATGTACAAAGAATGCCGGAGCACAGGTGGTCGACAAGATTACTGAACTGGGACCCGCGGTGAGGAAGACGAAGATGAAGACCTGCTGTAAGATGGAAAACTCACCTAGGAAATGCTATGATGGATAGAGACCTCAGAGATGGCGACTGGGAGAATAGAGTGCTACGGAGGACGAAAACGGCAAACTCATAATGGGAAAAAGCCAAGAAGAAGAAAGTAATTCAGCAAACTAGTACGGCTTAATATAAATAATAAATTGAATAAAATACTTTGTTCTTGGAAAAATAATTATTTTTATTAAAATTATAATTATTCGTAAAAAAAAATAATATTGAGTTATATTCGCGGTCGGACGGACAGACAGCCTATGTCAAATTTCTCACCTTTAATACCATCCTTGGATTATAAGCTTTCATTTGACACCTGATTTGTCATTCTACCTGGTATAATGATGAATGAGTTGATTTCACGGACAGACAGACAGACGGACGGACGGACAGACGGATGAATATATTTCAACGTTTTCACATTTTTTCAAAATTAGTGAAAACAATATAAATTCGTACTCTATTTTATTCCTAAATGTTTATTTTTTTTTATTTTTGGAGAAAAACTCATCCTTTTATTTATTATTTTTTATGTTATTTAACCCGGGAGTAGTCGCGCTCACTTCTGTAACGTGAATAGTCGCGTGTGAGATTCTATCTCAAAATACGAATTTAAATACGAATTTACAACAAATTTTTATTTTATACAGGGTGTTTCACTGGGAAAGTAACATACGTTAACTATAGAAAGAGGACACTTAGGCCGTCTCAAAAATACCATACTTAATGGGTCTTACTCCATTAATAACAGAGATACTGGGTGTTTTATCTATTTTGCCATTTTATTATTTGGTTCATAACTTTTTAACCACACCGTATATTTATTTTATATTTGGCACGCAAATATCCTTTAAGGTGTACAATAAATTAATTTATTTACAAATGTAAAAAATCCAGGGCCGGATTAAAAAATTTTAGAAAAATATTCCGACCCAAAAACAACCCCTGTACATTAAAGTTTTTTAAAATGGATATTTTAGTTGAAAAGAGGATGAAAAACTAAATTTACTGGTATACTTTGAATTTTCGGCAAAATGATTTTTCTGGTCAAATTTTGAATTTGAATTCTGAAATTACGTGTATTGCGAGAGCTCTAAGTAGAAAAAAAAATTAAATACAACTTACAACTTATTAACCGCACTGTATATTTATTTTATATTTAACACGCGAATATTCCTTTAGGTGTCCAATCAATTATTTTATTTACAATTATAAAAAATCCAGGTCTGGATTAAAAAATATTGTAAAAATGTTCCGACCCCAAAAAACACCCTGTATATTAAATTTTTTTAAAACGGATTTTTTAGTTGAAAAGAGGATGAAAAAATCTAGTGGTATACTTTGAATTTTTGGCAAAATGATTTTTCTGGTCAAATTTTGAATTTGAATTCTGAAATTATGTATGCGAATTGCGAGAGCTCTAAGTAGAAAAAAAATTAAATGCAACTTACAACTTGTTAACCGCACTGTATATCTATTTTTAACACGCGAATATTCTTTTAGGTGTCCAATCAATTATTTTATTTACAATTATAAAAAATCCAGGTCTGGATTAAAAAATATTGTAAAAATGTTCCGGCCCAAAAAACACCCTGTATATTAAATTTTTTTAAAATGGACTTTGCATTTGAAAAGAGGATGAAAAACTAAATTTAATGGTATACTTTGAATTTTCGGCAAAATGATTTTTCTGATAAAATTTTGAATTTGAATTCTGAAATTATGTCAATTGCGAGAGCTCTAAGTAGAAAGAATTAAAATGCGACTTAATTTTAATTAATACGCTTATTTAATCTAATTTGGTAAAATGTTAAAACATTCCAGTGTTTTTTTATTATCTGTGACAAATACAAAATAATGTGACAATAAAGAATACATCACTTTAATGAACAAAGTATCTAAAAATTATAACAAAACAGAGAAAATGTGCAGCATAACTATTCAAAACTGAAGTACTTATTCAAAATTACCACCATCAAAAATTATTGTTATGTGTCAAAATGTTATTATTTTACCAATTTAGATTAAATAATGGTATTAAATAAAATTAAATCATATTTTATTTTTTTTTACTTTGAGCTTCGCAATTCACATAATGTCATAATTCAAATTCAAAATTTTACCATAAAAATTATTCTGCCGAAAATTCAAAGTATACCATTAAATTTAGTTTTTCATCCCCTTTTCAAATGCAAAAACCATTTTAAAAAAATTTAATATACAGGGTGTTTTTTTTGGGTCGGAACATTTATACAATATTTTTTAATCCGGACCTGGATTTTTTTTATTTGTAAATAAATTAATTGATTGGACACCTAAAAGAATATTCGAGTGTTAAATATAAAATGAATATACAGTGCGGTTGGCAAGTTGTAAGCTGTGTTTCAATTTTTTTCTACTTAGAGCTCTCGAAATTCACATAATTTCAGAATTTAAATTCAAAATTTGACCAGAAAAATCATTTTGCCAAAAATTCAAAGTATACCACTAAATTTAGTTTTTCATCCTCTTTTCAACTGAAAAATCCATTTAAAAAAAAATTAATGTACAGGGTGTTGTTTTTGGGTTGGAATATTTTTCCAATTTTTTTTAATCCGGACCTGGATTTTTTACAATTGTAAATCAATTATTTATTGTACACCTTAAACTATATTTGCGTGCCAAATATAAAATAAATATACAGTGTGGTTAAAAAGTTATGAACCAATTAAGAAAATGACAAAATAGATAAAACACTCAGTATCTTTGTTATCAATGGAGTAAGACCCATTAAATATGGTATTTTAAGACCGCCTAACTGTCCTCTTTCTGCAGTTAAAGTATGTTACTTTCCCAATGAAACACCCTGTAGTATTTTTATTTACTTGTTATGTTGGAAATATTATTTCTAACAATTATTAAAGCTAATTGGCTCTCCCCAAAGCCACAAATTCCACAAAAAGAAGAAGAAAAAAAAAATAAAAAAAATTCCGACGCATTACTACACGCTTCCTCGAGGCACTTACGAAATTTTTTCAAAATTGCAAAATTTTTCAACAAGTTATTACGAAAAAGGATAAAATGTGAGATTCTATCTAAATTTTATTCGCGGTTTAATTATACAAGAATATATTGATTTATAGCATGTAACAATATCTTCATTCGATGTATCATAATATGATAACATAATATGATAACATAATATAATAACATAATATGATATGATAACATATATAACATAACTATAATACATGATATATACTTGACGATAACATACAAATTGCTTTAAAAAATAAGACCATAGGACAAAGATCATTAAGCTTTCTAAGTATCATAATTTTCAATTTTTTGCCAGTTACATATAAAATGTATTTAACGACCATTAACTCAAAAGGTCTTTTTAAGTCATTTATTAAATCAATCATTTTAAACTCTGAGAGGTCTGTTATTCATTCTCTAATTGAAAGAGATGCAAATTAAAGTAATTTCAACCTAATATTTTATAGTAGTTATAACTGTTTTAAATTTTACTTGTTTTTTTTTTAATTTAGGCAATTCCTTCGTTTTTCTTTTTTTTTTAATTAATAGAGTTTGGTAAAAAAAATATTAATAATATACATATTGTAGAAACCATTACAATATAATCTGTTGAACAAAAAATACCCCATGCGCATCCTACGGGACATACATGGGATTTTTTGTTTATTTTGAAAAAGAATTAATGTGACATGTATGAATTGTAAAAAATATATAAATATTAGGACAATGTTACCAATAAAATTTTCCATAAGCTATATTTATTTAAAATAATTAATAATTTCATATTCTTTTTTACTTTGTAAATGCTATATAACTTTTGGTTGTAATATAAGACAGACATTTATTTTTGATTATTGTAATATTATAATTAATTTAAAGATAAACTTCTTTCATTATGTTATCCAACATATTCATGCATATGTAAAAAAATGTAAATATAAATAAAATAAACTCCTTAGTATTATGATAAAATATCGATGTGCAATTTTTTTGCCATACCTATTGGGACGTGATTTGAGAATTCCGTGCATGTAAAAGTCTTTACATGTTCGCTAAATTACTTTTGACTCGGCTAAATTGGTTTAGACTAGGCCGTACTAGTATATCCTGAAGTGTGAGTCTTTATTATATCAGGATAAACTAGTTTGACCTGAAGTGTGTTTATTTATATCAGGATAAACTAGTTTGGCCTAGGACAAACTAGTTTGGCCTACGCGCGATATTACAAACGAGTTTGGCCTAGGCCATACTAGTTTATCCTAACGCGCTTAGGACAAACTAGTTTGACCTAGGCCAAACTAGTTTGTCCTGAAATCGGGTTTGGCCGGTAACATATACAGTAGGGTGCATCGAATAGTCGAAACAATTATTTTTGCGATGGAAAAGTAATACCTCACAAAAGTTGCCCAATCAACTGTTAAGTATTTTGGTAAAATCTGGTCGAATTTGGAAAATATCTTCTGCCTCCCCCAAGACAATTAAAAATTTTGAAAAAATATTAACAGACGAAAAATTTTTTTATTTTGAAACGAAAATGTAATACCTTACGAAAGTTGCCTAACGCACTATTTAGTATTTTAGTAAAATTGCGTTGAAATAAAAAAATATTTTCTGTCCCCTACGACAACTGAGAAAAACAATTTAGAAAAAATACATTAATATGCGAAATTCTTTTGTAGCGGAAATGTAATACCTCATAAAATTTGAATAAATAAATTCGGTTTATATTGGAAAACGTTTTCTGGTTTCACAACGCAATTAAAAATTTTGCTTAAGGAAAGTATGCCGAAACATTATAGTATGACACAATTGATCCAAAAGATGGCATAACCCAGACATCCAAAGTGAAAATTATCCTCCAACACCAAATTGTTCTATATGATCCACATAATGTTCAGAAAAAAGTCATACCATTTTGAGCGTCGTGTTTGGAGGGAGAGGGGGAAGAAATCGGTAAATTCGTAGTTTTTTATGTTTTTCGTCAATATTTCTAAAACTATGCGGTTTAGCATGAACAATCTTCTATACAAAAATGTTCTACATTAAATTTGAAACAAAAAAGGTTCTATGCCTAATCCTTCTAAAATTAACGGTTCCAAAGTTACGGAGGTAGTATATTATGTATGTATTACACCGTTCTTAGGCATCAACGCCCTTCGGTAGGGATCTATGGGGGAGTATCACCGAGCAGCAAGCCCTTATCCCTTGCCGTACTGCTCCCTCATAGGTCGATAAGATGCCCGCATATTCCAGTCTAAACGCCAGATTCATATTTAAAATTTTATACTGGCGCGTTAGCCTTTTTGTTTTTCCGATGGCCTGGGCTGGGCTTGAACTCACATACCTCAAAGCGAATTGAAGTGTGGGTCAGCCGCTAGTCGCACTGAGCTATCCGATCGACAGGTAGTATATTATAATTGGTCCAAAAAAACTAACCCAGACATCCAAAGTAAAGTTTTCCTCTTACACCAAATTGTTCTATATGGTCCACATATTGTTCAGTAAAATGTTACACCATTTTGAGCGTCGGGTTTGGGGGGTAGATGGGGGAGAAGTCGGTAAATTAGTAGATTTTTTACGTTTTTCGTCAATATTTCTAAAACTATGCTTTAGCGTAAATAATGTTTATAAAAAATGTTCTACATACAATTAAAAAAAAAAAGATCCTATACATAATTGTTCTAAAATCAACGGTTCCAGAGTTACGGTGGGTAAAAGTGAAGGTTTTCGATACTTTTTATATTTTTTGGGCAACTGATGATGATTTTGGGTAGTGCGGTTGACGTACGTTTCTTTAAGGACTTATAACTAACATACAATCGGCCACTGAAATAGCAAATCCTGTTAGAGAACATTTCTTTTATTAGCAATAATATTATAAATTGCTCAAAAAAATAAAAAAAAGTATCGAAAACCTCCACTTTTCACTCTCCGTCACTCTGAAACCGTTGATTTTATAACAATTATGTATAGGACCTTTTTTGTGTTAAATTTTGTGTAGAACATTATTTCTTAAAACATTGTTTATGCTAAAGCTTAGTTTTAGAAATATTGACGAAAAACGTAAAAAACTACTAATTTACCGACTTCTCCCCCATCTACCCCCCAAACCGGACGCTCAAAATTGTTTAACTTTTTTACTGAACAATATGTGGACCATATAGAACAATTTGTTGTTGGAGGAAAACTTTTACTTTGGATGTTTGAGTTAGGCCTTTTTTCGGACCAATCACTGGTAATATACTACCTCCGTAACTTTGAAACCGTTCATTTTAGAAGGATTATGCATAGAGCCTTTTTTATTTGAAATTTAATGTGTAACATTTTTGCATAGAAGGTTGTTTATTATAAACCTCATAGTTTTAGAAATATTGACGAAAAACTTAAAAAACTACGAATTTACTGATTTCTCGCCCCTCTCCTCCCTAAACCCGACACTCAAAATGGTGTGACTTTTTTCTGAACATTTTGTGGACCATATAGAACAATTTGGTGTTGGAAGATACCTTTCACTTTGAATGCCTGGGTTTGGGTCTAGTTATACCATACTATTATTTTTATAACCAAATAGTTTTCTAATACTAAAATAAATATAAAGCAAAGTACAAAATTACTATAATAATTTTAAAATATTGTATTAGGTATATAAATATTACAAACAATATGGTAAAAACATTAAATTCGAAGGTGTCATCCGATTTATCATTAAAGTAAGGCATACATTTTTTGGAATAATTGGGCGTTTTTATAAATCCATCCCTCGAATACGCTCCACAAACTGCTAGAGAAGCTTTCTACACATTGTTTGTGGTAGTGATATTTCTCAATCTCAATGTTAAAAGATATTCTTGCTAGTTAACTCAAAGTAGTCGTTTGAATCAAAAATTTTCTAGGAGAAAGTTCGAAGACAGTCGCGTTTTTGATTTGGTTACTGGCAAATTTCTTTTGATGTCCAAGGGGTAGTTCATTCGAATGTCGCAGACATAGTACAACCCACTGAGGCGGTTTTTTAAGATGTTCTTCTAACAGCCGTATTACATCCCCCTTAACGCCAGTATTTACGACTTTTCCGTCACATGCAATAGCTGAATTTGAAACTTTCTGATGTACCAGACAGCCGAGATACATATCCGCTGTACCGAAATATTTGCACCCTGGCTCATGCACAAGTGTTATGTGTTCTTCCACGATCGATTGACCATAAAACTTTGTACCGTCTTTTACTTGAGTTTAATACCGTTTATTATTATTTATTATTCTTTTACTGTTATTCGCTCTGAATATATTTGTTTTTGTTTTCCCTATCAATCGAGTTTATCACCATTTTTCTGAAACCTCTTTGATTTAACAGAAATTCTCGATCATCCAGAGGTACTTGTTGAGATTTGCTACAAAGACAATTAATCAGAGTGTCACATTTGCATGCTGCAAGATCGAAATATGTAGTTTTACTTTTGTCTTTAAAGCATTAAATTTTATTTTTGTAAAATTTACTGTTTTGCCTGTTCTTAAATGGTTTAATAAGTTTCATATATTTGTCATGATAGGCTTTTAAAAGCTGAATAATTCTTGTAGGTATATTAAAGTATTGGAATTGAAGCCTTTTTCCATATTTCCTCCAATTTAATTGCAACCTGTTCGGCAATACCAGAAAATTCTGGCTCTTTCTTGCTGAGTTTTTTATCCTCTGGCAACCACAAAACTTCATCGCTTTTTTGTATTTCGGTAAAACATTTTCGGGTATATTTGGTGGTTGCCCAAAAATGGGGCGGTCCACGGCACATCTTGATTTTATTCCCCATGGTCCTGGTTTATCTATTTTAAAAATCTTTAATTTACAAACAACAATAATAACAAAGTAAGGCATCGTACCAAACATAAGTGAAAATTACATGCACGGACTCACGAAGCCGGATATTTCAAAGGGGTTGGGGAGACTGAAAAAACAAATAAAACTTTAAATATCGTTTAAATTTGTAATTGACAACATTTTAAGTTTTCTTTAATTGATCTTAGATCTAGTTAGCACATATTTTATTCCAAATAATATAAATTGAAATTTCCATAAAAATCAGATATTTAATAAAATTCAAGGTCTTACTAATATGCTGAAAGATAACACTAGAAACTTTTTCACGCTATTAGATATAACATTTCCAACTTTTATTTTTTAGATGCACCCTATTATGCAGTCAGCCAAGACTCACTGCGAATTGTAATGCTATGATAAGAAAAAGATTGGGTCATCCTTCTCTTTGCCTTATCCCTATGCGGGGTCGACTTCCCTAATTGCATTTCTCCACACAGTTCTCTCTTGGGTCGTATCAATATTAATCCCCTTTACCAACATGTCCTGCCTAATCGTCTCCCCCACGTCTTTTTGGTCTTTTTCTCCTACTCCTTCCAGGAATCTGCACTTCAGCTACTCTTCGCATTGGATGATTAACATCTCGACGTTGAACATGACCAAACCATCTCAATCTATGCTCTCTGATTTTGGCATCAATTGGTGCCACATTTAGACTTCCCCTAATATACTCATTTTTAATTTTATCTTTTCTTGTCACTCCACTCATCCATCTAAGCATTCTCATTTCCGTCACATGCATTCGTTGTTCCTCTTTCTATTTCACTGCCCAACATTAAGTTGCGTACATCAGAGCCGGTCCTATGGCTGTTTTATAGAATTTTCCTTTCAGCTTCATTGGAAATTTTCTGTCACACAACACACCACTCGCTTCCTTCCACTTCATCTTCTTCTTCTTCAAATGCAAATCCACTAATGGATGTTGGCGATCACATTTTCCATTAACTCTCTGTTTCTTGCAATATGGATCAGTGATTGTATGTCGGTAATCCCTGTCCATTGCCTTATGTTTCGGAGCCAGAACATTTTCCTGCGTCCTATTCCTCTCTTGCCTTCAATTTTACCCTGGATTATAAGTTGAAGGAACTGGTATTTTTCGTTTCGCATGATGTGACCCAAATACGCCGTTTTTCTTTTCTTGATGTTTTCGAAAAGCTGACGTTCTTGGTTGATTCTTTTAAGGACATCCACATTTGTGACTTTCGCCGTCCATGGTATCTTTAGGATACGGCGATAAAGCCACATTTCGAAGGCTTCTAATCTGTTTATATCCCTCGTTTTGAGTGTCCAGCCCTCTCCACTTCATCTATCCAGCCCTAATTCTACTGAATGCATTTCCATCTATTTCTCCATTACTCTGTAATACCGATCCCAGGTACTTAAAAGTATTGATTTTTACAATCAGTTCACCATCCAAAAATATCATTTTATTTGTAGTTACTCCATCTTTAAATGAACATTCCTAATACTCTGTCTTTTTCCTACTAAGTTTTAAACCTTTTTTCCTCCAGAGCTTGTCTCCACTGTTCCAGTTTTTGTTCCTAGTCTCTTTCACTATTTCTGACTAACACGACATCATCAGCATACATTAAGCACCATGGACTGTTACCCTGTAGTTTCGATGTTATCTGGTCCAAAACTAATGAGAACAAATATGGACTAAGCACCGAGCCTTGGTGCAATCCTACTTTCACATGAAATTTAACAGTCTCTCCCACACCTGTTATAACACTAGTCGTTACTCCCTCATACATATCCCTCACAATCTTTACATATTCACATTCTTCTTCAAGAAGAAAAATGAGTATTTATTATAATCTTATCGCGATCTAATTGACAAATTTTCAAGAAACTTTTAAAAACTAACGTGGTTTTAAAGCTGAATGCTTTTATTTACTTACCGCTTTCAACAAAAATTAGCGACAATATAACTAAGGCAATGTATATTACACATATAAAGTCCACCCAGAATCCAAAGGTTCTATTAGCTCCTAGATACATGAAAAATGCAGCGCTGTGAGTATTTTGGTATTTATCAAATTCAGTTTTGAGTATATCTTCAGCTTTGAATGCTCTGATAGTAGTCAGTCCTTGCAGCGATGCTGTTAAATGAGTGTAGATGGGACTTCGTGCTAAAAAATAGTATTTAAATGAGTATACAGTAGGAAAAATGAAAGAATACCCATGAACGAACATATAAAACACGCAGTATTTTCCTGTCACCGTGTCACACAAAAAATTGACCAGCGCAAGTACATGTAATAAATATTGTTACATGTACTTGCACTGGACAATTTTCTTTGTTACACGGTGACAGGAAAATACAGCGTGTTTTATATGTTCGTTCATGGGTATTCTTTCATTTTTCCGACTGTACGAATAAACCAACTATGTAAATACAATATTTTGTCAATCGAAGTATCGAACTCTTCCCACTAGGTTGCACCTTGGTATTAGGTTGCGGTTAAAAATTTCAAAATTTTTTTAAATTTCAACCGTACCTACGATCAACAACAAAACCAGTAAGTTTTAAAAAACAGCTTGGATTAACATGAAATTTGGTCTACATATAGCTAACCAGTTAAAGAAAAAAAGTGATATTGTGCCGATGTTTGCTTTTCCCCTGGGGGTGAGTTTCACTCCTTCTCGGGGGTTAAAAATATAGGATGTTCAAAATAATTCCATGAATGGATAAATGGACTAATTTTAAGCAACTTTTATCCTATAGCGTTTTTCAATGAGTTAATACTTTCCGAGTTATTTGCGAGTACAATTACTTAATTGCTATACACTCCTTAATTAGCATACCAAATGAAATTAATCATTACGACTTCACAAGTTGCTTTACTCGTGTAATGTATTGTTTATATGATCTGTAAGTTTCATCGGGTCAAAGTGCCTATTTTTGAAGAAGCTGTAGTTTAAAGAGCTTGAACTAGTCAATAATCACGAGTGTATGCAAATTTTGAACAGACATATTGTATAATATCGGCAAAGCTGTGTCTTCGATCACCGATACTGAAACACCAATTTAACACCATTCCTTCGAGTCAATTCAACCAATCAAGATGTGGCTTTAAATATTATATTCTTTCGAGTCAATTCAAAGAGGCAACATGTAGTCTCATAAATGATTATCAGTTTAACAGTCAAATCAGTCGAGCAGTTAGGCTTCGTCAATCAGTAGAATTTTAAGGTCTCCCGGGTTAGTTCAGAGAAATAAGGAAAAAAAATATGCTGTTGATGACAAAACCCCCTCAAGGTCGAAACCAAATTTTTTGAGTACTATGAACATATATAATAATAACCTGTTTCCTGCAGCCGATTTTTATGATATATTGTTATGCTCTGTATTTCTCTCTTTTATGAGATTGTTTAGCAAATTCTTGTTTTGGTTAATTACTTAATTATTTTAATTATTATTTATGTAAAACAAAACCAAAATTAAATTAAATTTTCTAACAAATTTTATTCTCAGGACTATTTTAATTTTAATGCCTTACCTTCGGTTTGTAACTTCTAGTATCTCTAGTTGCTTCCTTCCTCCAGGACAAAACAGGGAAATTAAACACACTCGATGTCATATAAATGTTATCAATATTTTTTATTTATCCAATATACCATACATATCGAATTTAAAAATTATATTAAGATTTAATTCAGTTGCGACTATTTTTCCTCTAATAAATTAATCTTTAATTCTGATATATCCTTTGTTTTAACAAAAATTTTATTTAAATAATTCGTTAGAGTATTCTTACAAAAAAAATGCTAAAATTTACTTTTCTCCTTTTGAATTGATTTTTAAATTTTGGAATGACTAAATTATACTATAGAACTGTTCAATACAAAAAAAAAATAAATAGATATGGTGTGGATAAAAAACAAACTCTCTCCGTTTCACAAAAAAAATCTGACTAACCTTTTGTTTTTTCTTTACTTCTTCTCCAGGATTGTATAGTCTTCGATTCTCACACACGTGCTCCTAGAATGTAGCGAACGGTCCTTCTCATCAAAACTGCTTTGCAAACAAACAAACAACGGGACTCGCTCGAAATCTCTATTCAGTTTCCTCTCTGCTCGATATCTTGTGCAAATTGATGCCCACCGGCTACTCGTTCTAGACAGAAACAGGAATCTTCCTCGGACACAAGGAAAATTAACTTCTCTACTTGGTCAACGATTTAGTTTCAACACGATTCTATTCGCACAGACCAACTTCATCACTTTACACTGACTTCTCACTTTTCAAAAACTGGACTGTACTCTCCCGATATTCATTACACAGTTCTCATTTTTTCTCTCCTCAAAATCACACTCAACACTCTCATCCCTTCCATCCACCTTTTTCCACCAATCACAAAACATCCTCTCTACTAACTACATCCATATTTTCATTTCTTAAGAACCAATTTACTTTGTATACAACTCTCCATTTTGTTAAATTCTAGGAGACACCAAATTACTTTCGTTGTTTCAAAATGCTAAATAAAAAGCCTTACATTCTAAACTCAAAAAATTTGTTTACCGCTTAACCTTCTAAGAAAAACATTTATAAAACGTCATTTTTCATTCCACAGCGAAATAAATGTACTTTCTAATTTTCCCGCATGATTGTATGTCCGTTCAAAGCAACCATTAACAAATCACCTAACGATTTCACCTTCCGCGAAAACACTGCTTACTAACCAAATTATAATATTTACAATTTTTGGTCATATACAGGGCGATGAAAATCTATGATCTCGTGGTCTCTGCTATAAATTTATTTTCTAAATTTTTCCCATAAAATTTATACAACAATACAGAGTTATAAACAAATGAAGATCAAAAACGGTAAATTTTCGCTTATTTCGTCTATTACCAAAAAGTTCAGCATTTTAAACAAATTTGAGAGCAAGAAACTCATAAATCGTATAATAAACTTCAATATGGCGTTCGCTGAATATGTTTATCCTTATTGGTTGCTTAGAAAATTGCAAAATAAATCATAAATTTTGAGTTTTTATAAATATTCATGTTTTATGTAAAAATTAATTTAGAACCTTCTTATCACACGGAATGCTGAGACTTCCGGTGCTTAAATTATACCTTAAATTTCAAAGCAATTGGTCAAATACTTTAAAAGATATTTAATTTGTTTTTCTCAAATTAATTTTTTTTGCAACACTATAAGTCAGAAAATGATGAAGTTACAGTAATACTTTGGATAGTTTATGAAAAAAGAATATTTACACTATTAATTTAATGAAAAAAAAATGACAACAAAAAATTCTAAATATTGCAAAATTATTTTGCAAGAACATGTGAATTAAAAACAGGGGGTTAACTTCTTCCCTAATTGTTCTAGGAAAATTGTTTTTCTTTCTGAATGTGTATAAAAATTCAGTCTTTCTAAATATAAACAAATAATTTTTCTACGGGTAACGGTTAAAAAGTTATTCTAATTGTTTATAAGTAAGCAAAAAATCGACATGATTTTGCAAAATAATTTTACACTGTTTAAAATTACTTTTTGTCATTTTTTTAATTAAGTTAATAGTATGAATGTTCTTCTTTCATAAACTGTCCGAAGTATTACTCTAACTCCACTTACACGTACAGACTTACAGTGTAACAAAAAAATGAATTTGTGAGCAACAAATTAAATAAATTTTAAACTATTTGACTAATTACTTTAAAATTTAAAATATAATTTAAGCACAAGAAGTCTCAGCATTCCGTGTAATAAGAAGGGTCTAACTTAATTTTTACATAAGTTATGGACATTTATAAAATCTCAAAATTTATGATTTATTTTGCTATTTTCTAAGCAACAAATAAGAATAGACATATTCAGCGAACGTCATATTGAAGCTTTTTATACAATTTATGAGTTTCTTACTCTCAAATTTGTTTAAAATGCTTAACTTTTTGGTAGTAGATAAAAATAGCGAAAATTTACCGTTTTTTGATCTTTATTTGTTTATAACTATCTATATCATCAAAATCGGCTGCAGGAAACATATAGGTTAATAATATAGATGTCCATACTAAACAAAAAATTCGGTTTCGGTCTTGAGGGGGATGTGTCACGAGAAAAATCTTACTTCTCTGGACTAAGTAGTAGAGTGTGTAGTTAGAGAAATAAAGTTTCATCTTTAATTTGGTGTTTTCCCAAGTAGCACCGAACGGGTTTATTAAGTCTTTTAAGGATGCTTTAAAACTGTAGAATAAAACTAAAATTAAAACCATTTGGTTTTTAAGTAAACCTTAAGGTTACAATAAAACCGCTTTCAGCAGACATATTAAATGCAGCAGACATCAGAATCATTTACCATATTAAATGATTCTTTAAACCCATATACTCCATATAGGCCAACACAGTTTTACATGTGTTATGATAGGTACATACGCATTTGTAATCATAAAATAATAAAAAGTACTTGGTTATTTCGGACTGTCAAGGTAGAAAAACACTTGCGCACCCAACTTTAGTGATAATGTTAACAAAAAGAGGTCTAAATAACTCACGCGCCCTAAAATTTCTGACTTTAGGCGATTAAAGAATAAAAATAATAAAAAAATTTAAATCCGAAAACTATTAATTTGAAAGAAAATTAATTTTATCTACAATTTTAATGTTTAAATGTTAAAATAAATCGAATTTATGTCTTTAAGTCGCTTATTTATAATTTTTATGTAAGCCTTATATTGTAATCTATCATGGCTTTCAGCATCTCCAGAAAGCAATATGGCCGAAATCCAAATAAAACTATTTGCTCTATCGACAGAGAATTGATAAGATCAAATAGTTTTATTTTATACTTTGCCAAGAGCATATATCCTACATAAAAGCAAGGTTACCTTGGAATTAAAACCGTTTAGTTTTAATGCTGCTGTCAATAATGACACTCGCTTTTAATGTGAATCTAACCTAAAATCGAGGCGTCGCGCGTCGTAGTGCTGTGTGTGTTGTATTTTTCTTTTTAAATGACCAGTTCGTTTATATTTTAAGTACTTGCGACATATTTCTTCCATACTAACTGTAATTCCACTTTTTACAACACACTACACCACTGTTTCGCTCTAAAACAAATGGCAGACCATTTTGGACATGAAAGAAGAGGGGATGGGTTTAGTTTTAGTAAGAAGCATAGTTTAGTCTATACGATAACCAAATTCATTCAGTTAAGAGCGTTTGGTTTTATTATAGCCTGCTAATTGCTTTTAAGAATGCAACCTCTAATGCAAGACAACTACAAAAATAGTTTTAAGGCATATGTTTTACTGAAATACTAGTCTTGAGATCAAGTAGTTTTAATAATAAGTTTTATTAGTCATATTAGGAGAATCTTTAAAACTGCTTTAAAACTAAAAGGTAACAAACAAGAATCTAATAAAACCAAACAGTCCGTTAGTTCTTTATAAATCTGATTAGTTTTAAAGTAAACTGAGAATAAACCATTTTAAAACTACAATAAGATATATTATCTATTAAGATTAATTAGTCTTATTTGATACTCTTATTAGGTACTTTAAAACTAGTGACAAATGCTTAACAGTTTTAAATATCTGGCAGTATATCTACAAGGTAACTTTAAAACCATTATTTTCTTATTTACCACAATAAAACCTTTATAAACCTAAAATAAAACTAAAATGTTTTTATTGTTCTACTTGGGTTACTATCGGCGATCGAAGGTACAGCTTTGCCGATATTATACACATATCTTAACTAATTTTTGCCTTACACAAAAACAAAAAATTAACAATATTCAGAAAAGGAAATCCTACATTTTTCTACTCTTTGTGATTTTTGGTATCACTAATAAATTTTAGGTAATTTTGAAAAACAGCATTTTTTTCAAAATTAAAAATTAAAAAAAATTTACCTTAAAACCAATTTTTTTAAGTAAACCCTTTGAACCTATGAAACTTAGAGATCGTTTATAAAAAATACATAAGTAAAGTAACATGTGAAGTGCTCACGATTAATTCGATTTATAAAACAGAAATAATAAAAAAGTGGTAACGAGTTTTCTCCAAAAGTGCATAATTTTTTGGATATTTCACGTTGAAATATGCGCTTTGAAATTTGACGAATATGCAACTATTTTTATTTAGCTATAACTTTACTTCTACTGGGTCTAGATAGTTCATGGATACGTTTTTTTCACCTTTTTAAAAGCTACGTTTTTACTAAGAATGTTTTGTTCGATAAAATACATATTTATTGAGTTAGTTTCAAAAATCCGCCTAAAAATGTGTCGTTTTTTGTTGAAAAAATAACATATTTAATCGCAAATAACTAGGAAAGTATTAACGTAGTGAAAAAATGCTATAGAACAAATGTTACTTGGAATTAGTCAATTTATCCATTTCGTATATTTTCATCCTCCAGAAGGGGTGAAACTCACCCCCAGGACAAAAGCACACATCGGCACAATATCACTTTTCTTCTTTGACATATTGTTACCTATGTGGGTGCCAAATTTAATGTCCATCCAAGTGGTTCTTTAAAATTTGAAGCAAAAACTGCGATTCCATGTACGACAGCGTGAATAGAGATTTGGAACCGGACGGGACAAGACGCTATAATCGGGTAGTAGAATATAAATTTCAGTATTGTTTTTATACTTACTTACGGATTCCACCCTCTTAACGTCTCGACTGGTTTCCAAAAATATGATCCTTATCACATAAAACAATATACCCATGCAGATAGTGGGTATCATAATCCAATATGTCAAACTGCTTATCACGAAACAGATTGCACCTACCTCGAGACCAATCTAAAATAAAAATTATAAAAATAATAAATTTAAAGCCATAACTATAACTAAATTAAAATTCATGGTGACGTTTCAATTATTATTTTAATCATCGTCAGAATAATAAGTTTCTTGAGCGGATGCTTTAAAATAATTTTAAAAGAACAAACAATAATTAATGAAAACGTAAAAATGACATTGACAATCATTGGGTTAAGTCAATAATTTCAAACACGCCATGTCTTGTTGCGTGTTTAAGGGTGGCTTCAAAAGAAATATGGATAATGCCTCCTTGATGCTGAGTTCCGTTGGAGAACTTGCATGACCAATGATTGAGAAGTCCTTACGACTAATAGGGTGGTCAGAATCAGTCATATGTTGGAATATTACTTGGAAAATTACCAACCAAGACAGACACAAAGATGGAATTATGGTCAGTTTCGACGTTGAAAGTCTGTTTGCAAACGTTCCCTTAGATGAAACCATCAACATAATAATAAATTCACTTTTTCCAAGTTCCAATTCAAACTTTTTAGGAATGAAGCAGTCAAATTTTAAAGATCTGCTGACATTAGCTGCCAAAGAATGTCTATTCAGTTTTGACGGAAAAGTGTATAGACAAATAGATGGCGTTGCAATGGGCTCTCCTTTAGGACCAGTTTTCGCGAATACTTTTCTATGTCACCATGAGAAAACATGGTTAGCTGACTGTCCAATTGATTTTAAGCCACTTCTTTATAGACGATACGTGGATGATATTTTTCTCATCTTCAAACATACCGACCACATTCAACATTTTTTAGATTATCTCAACCAAAAACACCACAATATGAAATTTACTAGTGAAATTGAAGTCAATGGAAATCTGCCCTTCTTAGGAATTAACATCTTCAGATCACCTTCAGGTTTTTCCACTTCAATATATAGAAAACCAACCTTCACCGGCCTGTATATAAACGCAGATAGCTTCATTCCCAACAAATACAAAACAAATTTAATCAATATACTTGTTCACCGCGCTTTCACTATCTGTTCAACCTGGCAATTCCTACATGAAGAGTTAGAAAACATAAAGGTGATCTTAAGTAAAAATGGTTTTTCGTTGAACTTCTTAGAAAGATACATCAGACGTTTTTTCAATAACAAATTCCAACCAAACAAAAAAGTAGAAGAAATCAAAGAAAAGATCTATATCAAACTTTCATATACTGGTTACCACAGCTTACAAATCCGACGCAGCAGCCGTAGAACAATTAAAAAAGCATTTCCTTCTATAGAATTAACATTTGCTTTCACGACTTTGGAAAGAATAGGATCTCGTTTCCATGTGAAAGATATGATTCCTAGTGATCTCGCATCTAACATTATATACAAATACAAATGTAGTAGCTGTGCAGCTACGTACGTCGGGAATACTCGACGTCACTTTAATGTCAGATGTTGCAAACACTTAGGTGTCACTCCTCACTTAGGAAGACGATCAAGAACAATTCCAAATTCGGCGGTATTCCAACATATGACTGATTCTGACCACCCTATTAGTCGTAAGGACTTCTCAATCATTGGTCATGCAAGTTCTCCAACGGAACTCAGCATCAAGGAGGCATTATCCATATTTATTTTGAAACCACCCTTAAACACGCAACAAGACATGGCGTGTTTGAAATTATTGACTTAACCCAATGATTGTCAATGTCATTTTTACGTTTTCATTAATTATTGTTTGTTCTTTTAAAATTATTTTAAAGCATCCGCTCAAGAAAATTATTATTCTGACGATGACTAAAGTAATAATTGAAACGTCACCATGAATTTTAATTTAGTTATGGGTTTTATCTTTAAATTTATTATTTTTATCAAATAAAAATTATGTTAAATTGTGTAATCAATTATGTTAAAATACATGGACAATGACTAAGCAAACCTAGGTCAAATAATTAGATGTTAAATAATTAAAAAAATTTAAATGAATAATGACGCAACTCTAGATAGGGTTGAAAATAGGGGGATGAAATTAAGATAATGAAATTCGAACCCACAGGGATAAAAATAAAAGCAATCATTGTAAGAATAAATCATCATACCGATGGTCCTGGATAGGGATGGGAAAAATCTACCGGCTTAAACCTAAAACCGGTTTTTTTTACTTCGCAATAACCGGTTTTACCGGTTGTTTTTTTGTCCCGGTTATAACCGGTTTTTTCTTTGTAAAGTAAAAACCGGTTATTAGGTTTTTACGGTAATTAGGAATAGGTTAGGTATTATTTCGGATCCCAATCATAATTATTATTCTCAAGTAATTATTTCAAACAAATCCATAATTCAAATTTTATTTTATTTTATAAAATACAGAAGCAAACTGAAAGTGCAATCTCACATCTCCCAGAAACAATTATTAAGTTTTATTATAATATTTCCTTGACAAGGTATTTGTAATCATAATATTTACATAAGAAGTGTCTGGTTGAATTAGATGCAATCATCATCTATTTTTCACACTTAACTCTTGGCATTGAAAGTGGATTATGATGATTTATGATAAAATATATTATTATTTTATCTTAATGACTTTTTCTGGTTACCAAAAATGATGCTCTGACTGTGAATATCGAATTACTGATTACGAATACGAATCTCCAAGAATTTCGCTACGTTTTCAAAACGATACACTCGTACAGGAAGTATTAAATTAGTTAAAGTGTATCTATTCTACAAAAAATATACAAACGTGTTAAAAGTAATACATGTTCTTTCGATAGTACTAATTTTGATCATATTGATATCGAGTCGAATGGAGTATCGCAAACTAAAGTGTATTGTAAATGTAACTTTGTAACCTATTGGATTAAAAAAACCGAAAACCGGTTTTTCTAAAAACCGGTTTTTTGGCCGGTTATAACCGCTAGGTTAAACTGTAAGCAAAAAAAACCAGTATAACCGAAAACCGGTGTTTTGTCAAAAACCGCCATCCCTAGTCCTGGACGATTACTCCTCATTTAATCCCTATTTAAAATATTTAAAAATCGTTTTTTTGCTCTCTTGAGAAATTTTTGGCTTTTTGCTGCTACGTCATTATTGTTCAGGACCGGCAGATTGACCGCTCATAGAGAACTGCAGAAATTTTTCATGCGGCAGTTTCCAAAGCTACAGTTGGCATTTAGATCGCCAACCTTCGAAAGAAGACGGCTTAATAATAAGAAGAAGAAAGGCTTCTACACAATACTGCCACCAAAACTGTAAAACTATGGTAAACAAGTTCAGTAAGTTACGAAATAAGTAAAATTTGTAGGCAGAGAAGTTAGACAAGGGGACACTATTTCGCCAAAACTTTTTATAGCTGTCCTCGAATACGTAACGAAATCACTACTTTGGTTATTTCACAAATAATAATTTGTTACTTCGCAAAATAACGACAAATGTAGTGCTCTCATAAAACACTAGATTATGCTGCTGACCAGTTACATTTCATTAGGGATGGCGGTTTTTGATAAAACACCGGTTTTCGGTTATACCGGTTTTTTTGCTTACGGTTTAACTTGGCGGTTATAACCGGCCAAAAAAACCGGTTTTTGGAAAAACCGGTTTTCGGTTTTTTTAATCCAATAGGTTACAAAGTTACATTTAAAATACACTTTAGTTTGCGATACTCCATTCGACTCGATACCATTATGATCAAAATTAGTACTATCGAAAGAACATATGTATTACTTTTAACACGTTTGTATATTTGTAGAATAGGTACATTTTAACTCATTTAATACTTCCTGTATGAGTGTATCGTTTTGAAAACGTAGCGAAATTCTTGGAGATTCGTATTCGTAATCAGTAATTCGATATTCATAGTCAGAGCATTATTTTTGGTAATCAGAAAAAGTCATTCACCCACTTTCAGTGTCAAGAGTTAAGTGTGAAAAATAGATGATGTTTGCGTCTAATTCAACCAGATCACTTCTTATGTAAATATTATGATTACAAATACCTTTTCAAGGAAATATTATCATAAAACTTAATAATTGTTTCTGGCTGATGTGAGATTGCACTTTCAGTTTTCTTCTGTATTTTATAAAATAAAATTTGAATTATGGTTTTGTTTGGAATAATTACTTGACAATAATAATTATGATTGGTATCCAATTTAATACCTAACCTAATCCTAATCACCGTAAAAACCTAATAACCGGTTTTTACTTTAAAAAGAAAAAACCGGTTAGAACCGGGACAAAAAAACAACCGGTAAAACCGGTTATTGCGAAGTAAAAAAACCGGTTTTAGGTTTAAACCGGTAGGTTTTTCCCATCCCTACATTTCATAGCAACCATAGCAGAGGCGTGCGGTCCATGGAAGCGGGGGAAGCACCGCTTCCCTATACTTCCATATAAGAAAATACATATATTATTAATTAGTATTTAATTATCAACAATGTTTCCCTAATCTAAGTAATCTATTATGTAACTAATAGGCATTGAAACATTATTAAAATTTGATCGCATACGAACGGTCTCAAATAAGCACACAATTCAACGATTCAGTCCGGTCCTGACGGAAGCGCATCTCAAAATCGCTGCTTGTTATGCATTTGTCCCGTTCAAAAATTGGTCAGGGTTTAATAACCTCACTCGCTAGTCATGTTCCTTTCACGCGAATTTTGATACGCCTGGAAGCGCTCGTACGACCGCTTCCGATTCGAAAACGAGATGCGGAGTCTGTTACTGCTGCTATAAGGGGTAGGTATTTAGGTACAAATGGCTCGATTTCAATTTTTTGCTTAATATTTTTACTAATATTTTATTTGGTCAAAACGGCAAACAGGTGTATGTTTTCAAAAAACTTTTGATAGTGTGTAAAAAATATTTTATTATCAGCTAAGTACTTTCGACACATAACGTGTCATCATCAGAGCTTCGTCCTCTCATAAAACCTTCATAGAAGAGCAATTGCTAAACGACACAATAAAAAACATGTATACTGGGCAAAAGCCACAGATATAGGGTATAATAACCATTTAAAGTGAATAAAATCACATCTAAATTCTTTTATTAATTAATAAGACAACATGGCTGAGTCAAAACATTTAGAGCCCACGTGAAGAGCAGATCAGCTGATCTGCTGTTCGAGTATTCGAAAAAATTGAATGCATTTAAATAGCATTGGACCAAGATTTTGCGTATAAATCTTCTCTAAGTATAAATAGGACTTACTAACTAAATAGAACACAATATTTTATTTCCATTCATTCTGGTAGGGAAGCAAAGTATGCTAAATGTGCAGTCACTCGAGCGCTGTGGGGACCTATTGGGTTGTGATTATTAGAAAAAAAGTTAAGTAAAATTTTCCATTTTAGCGGGGACTTGACATTTTTTTAATTTAATTTTCCATTTCCAACAATCGTTTTTTCCGATTATAGCGCCATCTATCCATAATTCGAAAAAAAAAATTCGAATTAAAGTTGCCTATTTTTACGTAAAGAATCCAAAGCTGCAATAAAAAATTTTGGCTACTATTTAAGATTTTAAAGTAACCCCCACCCCACCTCCTTTGGGGGTCGTGCTTGGTACCATTCGATAGATTTTTCAAAAATATTGAATAAGTGTATTTTGCAGTTTTTCGATCTGATGTTTATTTTGCGAAAGATCGCGGGATTTGTATTTAAAATTTTAAATTTACCCCCCACCCCTCTCCGAGGGGTGTCAAGTTTGGTATCATTCGATAGATTTTTGAAAAATATTTAAATCGTAATTTTTAGTTTTTCGATCTGACGTTCATTTCGCGAAATATTCGCTTTTATTTTGTGAAACTTTTTGTTACACACACTTAAATATACACTCTTTTGCATGCACTTAACTGACATACCTTATCTTAATCTGACAATTTCTAGTATTTTTAAGGATAGATTTTTTTCGGGCCCCCTTAACGAACTCCCCTGTGTTAAGAGCCAATATATGCCATTCTTTCAGAACTATTTTTTCACACACAATATCCAGCACATAAATGAATTAACAATTTAATATTGTTTGCTTCCGGAGGTTGTTCTGTATATAAAAGCGATTGTTTAAACCCAAAGAACAATGTCTTATTGTTTGTTGTCCTGTACAAAAGTGCTACCTAATATTATTTTAAGGCTGTGACTGATAAAAACGAAACGTATGCGATGAAAGTATCTATAAGAGAATTCTTTTTAATTTTAACAAAGGTGTATTTATTCGTAAACGTTTTGTTTTATTTTCAATTTCATTTCAAAAACTATACGTTTTTATATGAATATCTGATATACTTTAATGCTGGTAAAAGCTAGTAAAAAATTATATTTATAGAGACAATAGCGACAAATCTAAATATACCATTATATTAAACGACGTCGAATGTGCACTCATACCCCCACCCCCTGTCGTATTTCGTCGAAATAGGCAACCCCCCCTCCCTCTTCTCAACGACGTAGTTTATGGATGTCTCCGTTTGAGGTATGCGATATCCATGAAATTTTGAGGATTCTCTGGTAGATTCACATTTCGAAAGCCACCAATTTATTTACGGTTGATGTTTTAAGGATCCAAATTTCAACTGAATATAGAACAACCGACCAGAATCACATCCAGAGAATCACAATCAGCAGTTTTGACTTTTTGAAACAATTTTCTCGCCTTTTCTATTCTCGATCTTATTTTTAGATCAGGATTTATTAAACTTTTGTTGATTCAAGACTCAGGTACCTACTTAAATTTATTCACTTCTTGTTCTAAAATGTGCCCGTTTATTGAGAAAGGTTGAGGTACATTCCACATTTTTCAGAATGACATTACTTTTTGGCGTTCTTAATGTTTATTTGCATATTGAATTTTTTCGTAGATTGAATTGGTCCTGTCCATTAGTGGTTGTAAACCCTAGTCGGAATCCGCAATCAACAGCGTATAATCGGCGTATCTGATGCTGTTGATGTTTACGTCATTCGCCTTGACTCTATCCTTGGAATCCTCCATTGCCTCTTTAAATAGAAACTCAAAATCAATATTAAATAGCAAGGGCTACAAAACACATTATTGTCTAACACCCTTTCTTATTAATACCTCCCCGGACGTAGACCAGATGAAATACCGAGTGAAATAATAAAGTTCTTCGAAACTTCAGGTACAAGATTTCTCCTCCATTTTTTTAATAAGATTTATCAAACTGGCTATACAGGGTGAGGCATATAAGGGGCCTATTAGAAATATCTCGAGAACTAAAGCTAAAAGAATTTTGAAAATTGAAATACAGGGGTTTTGAGGTATGAACTATTTAATGAAAATATTTTCTTCTCTTTGCTACTTCCGGTTATACCGGAAGTTAATTGTAACTTCGTTTTTTTAAATGGGACACCCTATATATTTTTACATTTTTTGATTCTACTCAATTTCTTATTTCTTAAAATATAAGGTTTTGTAATATTATACAGGGTAGGTTAAAAGATAATTACGTTTTCTTATTAATTTCGTAGCAACATTAACACCCTGTAGGATTGTAGTAGATTGGTATAATAAACTCTATTAATGCTAAAATGATTTTTAATATAGTCTACTATTGTTTAGAGTTATTGGTATAGTTAAACTTTTCATTTTAGTATACAGGGTTGGTCGAAACTCAGAATGAGTATTTTCTGAGTTTTCTTAAATAGAACACCCTGTATTTTAGTATTGTAATGAAATTTTATTTTATGGTACTTTTTAATTTCTTAAGCATTCCCTATACCTAACTTCTTTAATTTGTGAGTTATTGGTGATTAAAGCCAAACATTAATTGCAACACAAAATAGATGAAATTGTATTAGGTTGGCCGTGAAAATATTCAGTCACAAATAATTTTTTGGAAATAAATACATATTAATCTATACTGATACTTAAAATTGCCAATAGTGGTTGAGGTATCAAAATACCATCGAAGTTAAGATTGTTGATGCGATTAACAATTAAGCACAAACTAAAGCAGTTAGGTATAAGGAATGCTTAAGAAATAAAAAGTACCATGAAATATCATTTCATTACAATACTAAAATATAGGGTGTTCCATTTAAGAAAACTCAGAAAATACTCATTCCGAGTTTCGACCCACCCTGTATACTAAAATTAAAAATTTAGCTACACTAATACTTGTTAACAATAGTACGCTATATTGAAAATCATTTGAACATAAAAAGAGTTTATTATGTCAAACTACTACAATCCTACAGGGTGGGAATATTGCTACGAAATTAATAAGAAAACGTAATTATCTTTTAACCTACCCTGTATATTATTACAAAACCTTATATTTTAAGAAAGAAGAAATCGAGGAGAACCCAAAAATGTAAAAATATATAGGGTGTCCCATTTAAAAAACGAAGTTATAAGCAACTTCCGGTATAACCGGAAGTACCAAATAGATGAAAATATTTTCATTAAATAGATCAGTCTTCAAAACCCCCTCATTCCAATTTTCATAATTCAATTGTCTTTAGTTCTCGAGATATTTCTAATAGGCCCTTTATCTGCCTCACCCTATATACCAACGAATTGGCGGCTGTCGACTTTTGTGACGATACCTAAAAAAGTCAACGCGAAAAGATGTAGTGTTTAGCTTGATGAGTCATGTTTTAAAGATATTTCTACGAATTTTGAACTCTAGGATGTACCAAAAAATAGAAGAACAATTTGGTGATACACAGTTTTGATTCCGCAATAACCTTGGGACCAGAGAAGATCATTACTGGAGTCAACGTGAAAACATTAGGATTGGCCGGAACATGTTTAAAGAACTTCAAATACAAAGAGGAGTAGGGCAGGGCTGCAGGGACATGAGCAAAGAAATTAGAATACGCATAAAGGAGGCCAGAGCTGCATTCTTTAAGTTAAAGAAACTTTTATGTGGAAACAACATTACTTTTAATCTAAAAATTAGATTAGTGAGATGCTATGTGTTCTCTACTCTTTTATACGGTATGGAAGGTTGGACTTTAACAGATACACTTCTCAAGAAATTGGAAGCCTTTGAAATCTGGGTATATCGGAGAATCCTTCGAATAATTTGGGTGGATAGAGTTCGTAACGAAGTTGTTTTGCACCGGATTTGAAAAGTCACAGAAGTCGTAAAAGCAGTTAAAAATCTAAAACTTGAATATTTTGGCCATGTTATGCGGCACCCAGAGAGAATGGTTTAACAGATCCTCTGCATCACTATTGCGAGCTGCCGTCAATACAATTACTATAGCCAATTTGATAGCCAATGCTCAATAATCGAGCACGGCACATGAACAATAAGAAGAAGAAGGACGGGGAACCTTCGACACTACTTCTGGCGTTTTGTTTCCAGTATAAGTTTTTTAGTAGTTTGGTGTCTTTCCGATCTAAACCGAATTCTTGCACTCGTTCTAATAGTATACTTTCTCTTACTCTACCAAATGCTTTTTCGAAATGTCTACTATTCTCAAACAGCATAATATTATAGCATTAGATTTATCTCATGTGTGTTGTTGTGAAAACATTAGATTTATCTCATGTGTTAAAAAACAAAAAAGCACCAGGACTCGATGGGATACCAAATGAATTCCTGAAATACGGAGGAGAAACCTTAATCAAAAACATAGAGATCCTCTTTCAAGAAATAATATGTAGCCAGCGTGTACCAGACCAGTGGAGGACGAGTATAACAATTCCTATATGTACACAAGAGAGGAAACAGCAAAGACCCTAGCAACTACCGTACCATCACCTTGCTGAGCACAACCCTTAAACTCTTAACAAAATAACTTGCCAATAAAATAAATGAAGAATACACAATTAGTGAGGAACAACAAGGTTTTCGGAAAAATAGGTCCACAATAAACGCCATATTCATAGCCAGACAAATTGCTGAGAAAGCACTGGAATATAATAAACCTGCATTTATGTGCTTTATAGATCTGACTAAGGCCTATGATTGTGTAAGATTGGAAGATGTGCTAAGATTGCTAAAGGAGAAAATTCAGCCCAACAAGATGCTAAGGATAATTAAAGACATTAACACGAAGAACAAAACCAGAATTAAAGTCGAGAATGAACTAACATCGGAAGTAGAAATCAATTCGGGAATCAGACAAAGGGAGAGTTTGAGCCCATTGTTTCATAATTTAGTTATTATTGATAAAATCATAGAAAACATTAAAGGTACTGGAAAAGGATATAAGATGGCGGAAAAACAAATAAAAATCCTCTGTTATGCTGAGGACGCAATTTTAATCTCCGATAACGAGGATAACCTACAGCGAATGGCACAAACTTTCAATACAGTGGCGAAGAACTACAACATGAAAATATCAACAGCCAAGACAAAATCCCTGGTAGTGTAAGGGAACCCATAAGATGCAAATTAGTAATTAACAACGAACTAATTGAACAAGTCTCGAGATTCCAATATCTGATCTTTAACATATCCTATGGAGATGTTAAAGAGAGCGTCCGAAAGCAAGCAAATATAGCCAATTACGTGTCTGAGCCAATGTCTGAGGGATGTCACCTGGAGAAACAAAGCTATGCGGCTGGAAGGGAAAGTACACATATACAAATCATGTGTAAGACCGATCATGACGTACGCGATAAAAACAAGATGTGACACAGCAGAAACCAAGAGGATACTAAGAACATCAGAAATGAGAACGTTGAGGTCAATAACTGGGAAAACACTGAGAGACAGAATACCGAACGTCAGACTAAGAGATCTCTGTAACTTACAAGATATAGTAAGGTGGGGAAGACAGAGACGACGAGAGTGTAATCAGCATATGACGAGAATGGACAGCGAGAGAATAGCCCGTATAGCCAGGGATTCGAAGCCAACAGGCCAGAGACCAATAGAAAGGCCCTTTAAAAGGTGGCGAGATAGCTGGCAGTCAACATCACAGCTACGAATACAAGCTCAAAATCGGTAAGAAACAGGCCAAGAGGCCTATTATAAGAAGAAGAAGAAGAAGAAGTTTTGTTGTGTTACTCTAGATTACTCGGATATCATTATTCAGGTTTATTCGGATAATTAGCAATTAACAAATAAACAAGATTTATATACTTACTTGAACAGTATCCATGAAAGTCATTGGTAAAACTTCATCTAAGGCACCGATATCTTTGGAAAACCTATTAAGTATTCTTCCAGAAGGATTTATAGTGAAAAACCTCATGGGACTATAAACTATGTTCTCGAACATGGTATTGTGCATTTTTGTTGAGGCAGTTATAGACCATGCGTAGAATGAAGACGATCTAATGTTCATTATAACGACCATAAGAATGTTCAGAGCGCTAAAGTATATTACAGTGTTTTCGCTTATAAACAATGGGGTTAGCCACCAGTCTGCAAATCCTGTATGATCAACTGGTTGAGGAGAAGGACTGGTAATGTCTAACGGTGCAGTCATATTTTCTAAAGACGCAGGTACTGTTGGGGATACACTATTTTGTGAAGCTTTCCATTGTTGAATATTGACCCTGTAAATGAATAAGAATAAATATTTAACATAATTAGTAATTGGACTATACTATCAGAATTAGTAAAGACAATTCCAGATTGTTTTTAATTTAAGCGATTTTTATGTAAACAGTGAGGACATTTAGGTTGGAATAAATTCATTTTCTTGAGAACGAGCGATTTTGGGAAAAATCCCGAAACAGGTCGATTTTTATTTTTAAATTATGATTTTTGGCATGTATATCATACTAGTGACGTCATCCATTTGGGCGTGATGACGTAATGGATGAGTTTTTTTAAATGAAAAAGGGGTCGTGTGCTAATTAATTTGAAAGGATATTCAATTATCTATTCAGTAATATAAACATTAACATAATTGTTTACTAAGGATGTCCAAAAAATTTTTTTGATTAATTTAATCAACACAAAAAGAAGAATGTACGCAATTTATTTAATTTTAAATACATTTTGCTGTTGTCAAAAAAAAAAAGGTAAAAATGTTTATTTTAACAACTGTACCCCGGAGGTAAAGGACACATGTCCATTTTTCTACTTTTTCAGGAGAGTAGTTTTAACATTTTTTAAATTTGTAATCAGTAAATACTCGAATGTTTTTTATATTTAACCAAGATTAGTATATTATTTTTGTCGTATGTATAATCGTTTTTCCCTCTATGAAGTGTTGTACACCTGAAGTTTACCTTTCGTTATAAATTTTTTTTTATTTATAGTTGGACATAGTGTTGTTTACCTCTATCATTTTTTATTTAAATAATGTGACATTGCATGTGAAGGTCCTTACGAAATAAACAAGACAAACTTGTTAAACTATTATTATTTGATACTATTATTTTATTAGAGAAAAGTAATATAATATTATAATAATTCAGTACAAATAAAAACGACAAGGCTCAAAATTGTTAGAGGCCATCGTCTTCATCTCCTTGGTGGTAATCGTTTGTGGCTTCATTTCTATGTCAAATTTGGTCAAAAAGCATGACAAACCGCAGGAACAAAAGGCAATAGTGGAATTAAGTCACTGTACCCACTTCATACATATTTTTATCATTGAAATCGGTTTTATAGGAAAGCTTTCCAATGTGTGGGACTTGTAGGAAAACACATGTTGACAGCAGAACAGGCTCTTTGTTAACATTATTTTTTGTACTTACAAAAGGAGGATTAGGTGATGGTTTCTTATCTAACAGCGTTTTTTGAAGTTTTTGAAATCTGCAAGTTCCTGCTGATGTTTGCCTAACTAGGCTCTTGCCAGTCCCATGGTGTTAAAATGGTAAAATTTTAGAGTTTCTTTCATTTTCTCTCGATCAAAGCCTGAACACTGTCTGCTTCGATATGTATGTGCTCTTTCACTAAAACTTTTTTGTGATCGTCATTATTTGAGAGCGTATGCAATATCCAAAAGTTGCACTTATATTTTTATTTTGACTATAACAGTTACTGGTTCACAGAGTGATGTCCTCTACTTGACTACCTGGAATTGTATTGTCGCCCATTTTCAAATTGACGAGGCAATTTCATTTACACCATATGCCCCTTTCAATTCGTCCCACATCATACATTATACAGAGGAGTCACCTGCATCATATACATAATGTAACCACTTTTTTACTTTTAGTTTTGTCCACATGTTTTTAATTATTGCATTCATCAATGTACAATTGATGCATCATTTTTATTGTAAGTTCTGTTCCCAGACAATTCCTGTCGCTCCTTTTTCTGGAATAATGACTCTCGTACGTTGGGAAGGAATTGATATGTTAATGTATACTATCTATGTTTTCGGTAAGACTTTTATTTATTGGCCTATGTCTACCTCTTTGATCAGCTTTTATTTAATCTCCTGGCTCAATTTTTTTCAACATATTCACTACTACTAAATTAGATTTACAAAGTTTCTTTGACAACATAACCTTACACACCTTCAATCGCTGACTGTTCACTGTAAATGGTAGTGTAGTGTATTATTTTTAAGCACTATGTCCAGATGGTAAATAACAGTGCGCACATTTAGTAGAAGTAAACAACACCATGTCCACATGGTGTGGTTTACCTCTGACTGGAAGTGGACTTGGTGTCTATTAAAAAGTCAGTGACTTGCCGTGAAATTGTCTCTGGACATAGTGTGGTATACCTCTGTGTAGAGCTTGAAAAGTTATATTAAAAAGTGTAATAATCCCAATTTCGATAAAAATGGACATAGTGTCCTTTACCTCCGGGGTACAGCTACTTTTTGCTTAACCCGGCATCCGACAGGTGTCGTGTGGTACACCTGCAACAAGGCTGAAGAGCCTGAAACATAAGGAAATTTTGCATGTAGGGGCCAGATAGCTTTCTATTGTATATTCATCTATGCGATGACACATAGCTTTTAGTCATCTGTGTAGTTTTAGCAAGTAGATGTGGTCATGCCCCACGTTTCTGATTTTGTACTTTCTGCAGAATTGTCTTTATTTTGTTTTAGTCCTTGTTACAGTTACAAAGTCTCTACCAAAAATATATCCGTTCCCACCTCTATACGTCGTTTAGTTTTGTAATGTTCGTTTTTTAAAGACCACTAATATCTGATGTCTGATTTGTCTTCATTTTGCTGTCGTGGCAAGCAGTGGTTTGTGAGAAGATCCATTGTACCGGGTGTCCCAATAAGAATGGCGCTCGGCCATATCTTAGGAACCGTTTATAGTACAGCTTTGGGAAAAAAATTTTTATAAGAAAAGTTGCCTCGAGAAAAGCCTGGAAATTATTTTTATAATTGTAAGTCCACCGCTAGAGGGCGTAATTGAATATCAAAAATTAAAAAATCGAAATTTTACAAAATTTGCCTAATGAAAGGGCACTGCAAATCCGATTATCGTATTCTTTATAAAATTCTGCGCATATTTTATTTCACAAGTTTAAGTCTACCTGTGCAAATAAGAGGTGGGGGTGAGTGGGAACCTTGTTATGAAAAAATCGCTATAAGTCCGGTTCTGCTTAATCGATTTTTGCAAACTTAGTCTTGTTGAAAACAGCTCTTTTTCGTCAATGTAATAGTTATAATTTGGAAACAGCCTCTTACGGAATATGCCGGCTAGGAGGCGCTATTTATTTTCTTCTTAGAGATCTAGTTTTCTTTGGAAAATATTAAATACAATTATGTATTTTTTCCTGTATTACAAAATTAGACCAAATTAGCAACAGAATACCGAAAACCGCATGTCTATACCTTTTTTATATCTCGAGATATCTTAAGAAACGTGTAAATTTTAAACATAACTGTTGCTGTCATATAAGTGGAAATATATAGAAGCAAGCAGTGTGCTATGGAAAAAAACAAAGAAACATTTTCCAGATGTCACCGTATATAATAAATCAAAACAAAATATGAAAAACTCTACTACTGGGGTGACGTCTTTGGGGATATTTCATTGCATATATTCTAAACTTTGGTTTTGATTTTGGATTTTGGAGTTCAGATTTTCGAGTTTTGTCTTATGGTTTTTGATTTTGGCATTTGTTGGATTTTCTACATATTTTCCGTACCTGGAAACTTTCCGTTTCTTCAAAGTAAGTAGGACTACTCTCTCTTTGGAGGCTGTCTGGAATGGTCTATGGTTAGACATTTTCGAAAATCGAATGGTTTCCTTCTATCGAACGTGAATTTATGGGTCACGTTCCATTGAACTTCTCTCTGCCACGGTGTTATGATCGCTGATGTGAATTTCAGCCAACTAAAGTTTTCAAGGAGACTTTATTCAGGATTTTCTATCGCTACTGGTCAAAAGCGGTAAAATATATATCTCAAATATTCCTGTATGTTATTTTTTTCGGTTTATTTAAATTATTTTAATGAACAGTACAAACCTAAAACCTGATAGGTTATTCTATTTTTAAACCATCCAATCTCACTAGGACATTTTATTTTCAATTATTTACTAACTATATGTATCACATTCTAACATTGTTTCTAACATGAACAAAGAAAGTTTTTGCTAAAAAGTGTTATTTCAAAAGAAAGGGTATGTGTTTTTATTTTGCAATAAACAAATTTATTTATTTATATCGAAATGTAATAATTAAAATGTATCAATCATTATCAAAGGTCATTTTAATGCCCAATGAGAGCAAACTATCCGCTGTCCTGCGCGTAGTACCAATAATTAATGTTTATTTAAAAAAAATCCTGACGCCGTGATAACTAATCGATTTTAATTTTGCAAATTGCAAATAAAAGGTACAGAGTACACTTCTATACCTAAAAAATTTTTAACTTGCTATCTGCTTTATTTTTAGTCCTGTAACATTTTGAAAAATGAATTTTTTTTTGCGAAAGCTGGATTTCAAAATTTATTTTGCAAAATCTGTTCAACCGATATTAATGAAATTTACAGTACTGTTTTACTGTATCATTAAGTTTTTCTGGGCGAAAAATGAAGGTCCTAAGTGTAGCATAAATGGTTGAAAAACGTAAAATGCGAATACTTTTTTTTGTATGGTTTTTTCGCAATTATTGCTATTTTGCAACAAGGGTGACTATTTTTTAAATTTTTGACCAATTCTATGTTGTAGAAAATTCAATTACGCAACTTTTGTGTTAGTACAACTTTTCTCAAAAATGAACAATTTTAAAGTTATAATCTGGATCTAATATAATCTAATAATTTTAAAGAGAGCTGGAACAAGAACCGATAATTAGGAAGATCGAAAACAAACAAGGAAGCTGGTTTGGACACATACAACGAATGGAGCAAAATAGACTTACAAGGAAGGTACATGAAGCCAAAATGGGAAACAAAAGAAAAAAGGGCAGGCCGAGGAAGACATGGATGGACCAGATCCAAGATATAGGTGAAAGGAGACACATCAGTATGAGGGATATGAAGAACCTGGCCACTAATAGAAGTAATTGGAAGAAGTGGATAAAAGGCGGAACCCGACATCCGACGCCCTGAAGGGCACTAAGGATTATGAGAAAGAAGAAGAAGAGTTATTTTCAAGCAATTTCAGCAAAAAAAATTGAGTCACCTCTCAACGTCCAAATGTACTAATATTTTTACAGATGCGCCCTGGTCTATATCTCTTTCCAGTTTCACTTGAAAATGGTAGTTGATTTAGGATGAAACAACAAAAATTTTATGTTAGGAAAGTTTAGTTAACCTTTAAATATATTTGTTAATTTAATAAAAGAGTACGACTGGTGCCCTCCATTTTAGTTTGTTGAGGATCTCTGTCTGCTTTTATTTATCTAATTTCTGTTTCATTCTTCCAGCTCTCCTTCTTTCACGCCCAAATTATTTCAGAAAGAAATCTGTTTTAATTTTATTCCTTTTTCTGGCCCTCGAATCCCACCTTCTTTTTACTCTCTTGTTTTTCGAGCTACTTAGCCGGTGTTCTATTCTATTCTTCTTCCTTCCTTCTTCTCTATTCTATACTTTCTTTCCTTTATTTCAAATTGCATGCTAATTTCGACCATCTTTCTTTTCCAAAGCCGAGTTTAGCTTGCAAGATTGGCTTTAACCAACGTGTGGCCAAATTAAGCAACTTCCTCCGTGAAAGTTGTGTATTTTTTCTATTTTGGTTTTTGTAAGTTAAAGCTATCAACCTTTTCGAGTGTTGTGTTGTTTTTGCTCTTTTTTGATAAAGATAATTACGCTGCCGTGAGGCAACTCGAAAGAGAAATGCGAATA
This sequence comes from Diabrotica virgifera virgifera, assembly GCF_917563875.1. NCBI lineage: Eukaryota > Metazoa > Arthropoda > Insecta > Coleoptera > Chrysomelidae > Diabrotica > Diabrotica virgifera. The sequence goes on from NC_065451.1 coordinate 52,952,896, forward strand.
ATGTACATGTTTTGAGTAAAGGTTATTTGAAAGACTTCAGGAATATTTTATATAAAATTGAAATTGTAATTCTGTTTGGACTTTGAAATTTTATTAAAATTATTATGTTAGGCTTTGACTAATTTACAGGTATTTTATATTTTTACGTACTTTAAAATTTATTTGATTGTTTCTGATATTTAATATTTTCTTTGAATTTTACCGATGATATTACATGAAGGTTTTTCATATTTTATGGTGAATATGTTATTGCATTTTAACTTTTTATGGATTGCTTTCACATTTTTTTATGTTACATGCTTTGAGGTCTTGTTTAAAATTTATTAATAACTATTTTCTTCTTCTTATATTACGGTAAGTTTGAACCGATTATTTTACGTTATAATTTTGGTATTGATTTTGGTGATTTATCTTTGATATTTTCATATTTTCTTTTGAAATTACATGTGGTTTATTTTTGGGTCATTGCAACCTGTAGGGTTGACATTTTATAGAATCTTGTTGCTTGGCTCGATATTAGTCCACTGAAATGTTACATTTAGGGTTGCATTTCTTAGAGGAGTCAATTTTACCTTTTTAATGTATAGGGGGGTTCAGTAGAAGCTTAAGTTCAAGTTTTTGGGATCGCCACCCTTGTCCCCCGGCCGCCATATTGGAAAAAGTGGTGCAAAGGGGTTTCGCGCTGTGTCTCATAAACTAGCAATTCTACAGAAAATTTACTTACACAAAAAATGTAGCAAATTAAGTTTTCTACAAGTCTATATCTATTACTTTTTATCGTCAAATGACCAACAAAAAAGTTATAAACAAAAATAAGAGAAAATTTTGTAAGAAATTTCCTTTTGGAGGTTATAACTTTTTTTCCGTTCATTTCACAATAAAATAACTCGTATCGATTTTGTAGAGGATTTTGAAATGAACAATTTTCACTATAAAGTTGTTTAACTTTATTTATTATATAGGTTTTACAGCGCTCCAAACTTGACCAGATTCTTGAATTCTCATAGGAATACAAGAAAACTAATATTTTTCTATCCATATATTAGGCGAGCGGCATCAACCGTTATGCCGACCACGAAAATCAAATGTAAGGTGAATAACCAATTTTGGTCTATTTTTATATTTTTGAGGTCGCTGAATCCGAATATGAAGTTTATTTTTATCTAGAGGTGGTGGAACATGTTCAAAAATCAAATTTTATACAGAAAAGCCAAAAATTAATTTTGATGATTTTTCAAATTTACCTCAGTGTATCTTTGGTCGCTGTAAATATTTCCTTTGGAAAATTTTACTGTGTCATCTCTGAAGTATGTAGATAACAACGAAATTTGTCCAAAATGTTTAAACATATTGAAAAACGAGTTGTTAATTTTTAAACATTTTGTCATGATATTTCGTTAGTTACACGTTTACTTAAAAAAGTTGAGTGACAAACTTTTTAGTTTATAATTTTAACTAACACAACAATAAAATATATTTCCTGAAGAAGTTTTTTGGAAAATTTTAAGTCAAAATATACAATAGGAAAAAAGTTATGTTACTTCGTAGACAAGCGGCACACCCCAAAAAACGCTTAAATCTCGAGATCCTGACCACGGTGTGGTGAATGACTAATTTTTATCATACTTCATGATTTTGATATCAAAAATCGTTTTTTTGCTCTTCTTAAGAATTTTGCATTTTTCGGTTGTGTCATTCTTCTTCTGAACCGGCGAATTTGTCCTCAAACAACTTCTTGGGACTTTTCTATATATGCTTAGGGTTATAAGTTTTATAGTGGGGAGAAAGGTCAAAAACAGAGTCATAATAGCATAGGAATGTTAAAATCATAATAAATTGTATGAATGAAAAATATATATATATATATATATATATATGTAAATAATATACGAAATTAATATTCACACCTCCGTCTCTCCTACCATTCGTAGACCGGTTTCTGCATTATTGCGTCATCAGTACGACTTTATAGGAAAGACGAAGATGAGAACATTCCTTTCGTATATCTGAGGCCGCGATGCAGCCAAAAAGTCATTCAAAGACTGGTGCAATCTGAATTATATGCAAACAATCTACCTACTTGTTTTGGTAATGAAACCTGTATGGCCTTCCACTTTGAAGGCACTAGATGGCGCCCGGTATTTAAAATAAAATACCTAGAACGCCGAAAACAAGAGGCAATAATTGCTGCTTTCTACTTTAACAAAAGTATGAAAATAATGTGTAAATAATATACGAAATTAATATTCACACCTCCGTCTCTCCTACCATTCGTAGACCGGTTTCTGCATTATTGCGTCATCAGTACGACTTTATAGGAAAGACGAAGATGAGAACATTCCTTTCGTATATCTGAGGCCGCGATGCAGCCAAAAAGTCATTCAAAGACTGGTGCAATCTGAATTATATGCAAACAATCTACCTACTTGTTTTGGTAATGAAACCTGTATGGCCTTCCACTTTGAAGGCACTAGATGGCGCCCGGTATTTAAAATAAAATACCTAGAACGCCGAAAACAAGAGGCAATAATTGCTGCTTTCTACTTTAACAAAAGTATGAAAATAATGTGTAAATAATATACGAAATTAATATTCACACCTCCGTCTCTCCTACCATTCGTAGACCGGTTTCTGCATTATTGCGTCATCAGTACGACTTTATAGGAAAGACGAAGATGAGAACATTCCTTTCGTATATCTGAGGCCGCGATGCAGCCAAAAAGTCATTCAAAGACTGGTGCAATCTGAATTATATGCAAACAATCTACCTACTTGTTTTGGTAATGAAACCTGTATGGCCTTCCACTTTGAAGGCACTAGATGGCGCCCGGTATTTAAAATAAAATACCTAGAACGCCGAAAACAAGAGGCAATAATTGCTGCTTTCTACTTTAACAAAAGTATGAAAATAATGTGTAAATAATATACGAAATTAATATTCACACCTCCGTCTCTCCTACCATTCGTAGACCGGTTTCTGCATTATTGCGTCATCAGTACGACTTTATAGGAAAGACGAAGATGAGAACATTCCTTTCGTATATCTGAGGCCGCGATGCAGCCAAAAAGTCATTCAAAGACTGGTGCAATCTGAATTATATGCAAACAATCTACCTACTTGTTTTGGTAATGAAACCTGTATGGCCTTCCACTTTGAAGGCACTAGATGGCGCCCGGTATTTAAAATAAAATACCTAGAACGCCGAAAACAAGAGGCAATAATTAAAGTAGAAAGCAGCAATTATTGCCTCTTGTTTTCGGCGTTCTAGGTATTTTATTTTAAATACCGGGCGCCATCTAGTGCCTTCAAAGTGGAAGGCCATACAGGTTTCATTACCAAAACAATTAGGTAGATTGTTTGCATATAATTCAGATTGCACCAGTCTTTGAATGACTTTTTGGCTGCATCGCGGCCTCAGATATACGAAAGGAATGTTCTCATCTTCGTCTTTCCTATAAAGTCGTACTGATGACGCAATAATGCAGAAACCGGTCTACGAATGGTAGGAGAGACGGAGGTGTGAATATTAATTTCGTATATTATTTACACATTATTTTCATACTTTTGTTAAAGTAGAAAGCAGCAATTATTGCCTCTTGTTTTCGGCGTTCTAGGTATTTTATTTTAAATACCGGGCGCCTGTAACAACTAGCTGATGATTTTCTGTTGGAGTGAATGAAAAGGGAGTGGTAAACTCCAACAGAAGTAGTAAAAAGAAGAAGATCTACTTAATGTAGCCAAAGGACAAAAATGTGTGGCTTCTCCGTTAAAGAAGCTGGAGTAACTAAAATACAACTTTGTAGTAGTATTTGTATGGAAGGATGCCAAGACAAAGAATATCGAATTGATACAGGACTAGAGATGAGAAATCATTAATAGATAGATATAACTTGAATGGCTAGCTAAATATGTATGAGAAGGGCCACTTGACACTCAAGGAAGGATTCGGCCAATTTGCACGGCTATTTTTGGCCAGACAATAGATTAAAGGAAGTGACAATGATGGCTCGAAAAGAAGATATGAAGATAATGTTCAGAAAATAGATAGAGTAAATATAATAATATACTGAAAATAGAATGAATTTTTGGGCGCCAGAAGAAGGATAACTAGGTTAACGCTCTTCCAGGTATTCTACGCTGCTATAGAGTATGTTAAATTTGTAGTACAAGTATGTGAAAAGTTATTAAAGATTATTAAATTATAAAATGTACTACTAAAAATAAAGGAGTAATAAGAAAAAAAAATCACAATAAATGTGTATTTATTGAATGTAACTACTAGATCTTTTTAACAATCTCTGAGTTAGGACAAGTAACTAGTGTGTAACTCTAACATGACAGGAAAAAGTGATACTAGTGAAAGTCAATTACAAAATCATCATACAACTATGATCTAAGAATACTCTTTATAAGGTTAGAAAAACTGACTACGGGTACCTCTAATACAGGAAGTACAACTTACAACTAGGTTAGTAGAACCCTCACCAAATAATAATTGTACGTTTATAATACGTACACCTTAATTAAATACTACCTGATACTATATATAACATATAAATACCTCACTGTGAGTGGGACAGGCACAAGCCTTATTGAATAAATAAACCTACGAGTGGATACACAGATCCTTTTCCTAACTCGTGGTTTATAATAGTAATAATAACAAGTGAAACCAAAAACTAATCTGAGGGATTAGAATCCAGAAGTTCATATGAATTTAATAAATTAAAGTTAAAGTTAAATAAAGTTAATAAGTTAAAGTTAAGTAAAGTTAATAAGTTCAAGTTAAATAAAGTTAATAATTACAATTTTGACTAATATGTGAAGTTAATTTTTAAAAATTTAATTAAACATATACTAAAATAATGGAATGAGTTTAAATAATTATACAAAAGTGGAACACAGCCTAAAAATAATCAAGATAAGAGTACCGACTACTATTATCAGGGAAAATATCTGAGCTCAGAAATTTATACCTTTATAGATTGCAGAGTGTTGGGGAACGCTATCAATTAAATATTATGTTGTAAAGAAAAAAAACCTATAAAAAATATAAAGCAGGAAAAATGTGTGTGCAATTGAACTATAAAAAAAAATGTACTAAATATCACAAAACCAGTCTGTCTTTAATAAGAGCACAGTAAATGTTCCCAAACAAACCACTCTTTCCTAATCTTGAAGTTGATGTAATGAGCACCCAAGGGTGCTAACTCTCGCTAGCAGCTGTCCTGCTGGAGGTACAGGAGAGGAAAACTGTTGGAAAGCAGCTGGAGGTACTCAAAAAAAGAAAATGTGGAAATAATCCAGGCTGGTCGCCTATTGATTGTTTCTCTCTGTGTGGTCTGGCCTTGGTGTTGTTGTAGGGTGGCTTTAAGATTTCATGGTAGGTGCTAAAAAAAACACAGTGTGGTGTTACTACCAATCTACCAATGTCAAAAAAAAAGAAGCAAGAGATACGAGGAGGTGTTTTTATTCCTATGGGAATAAGAAGAAATAGGTCATTAAGTCCAAAAACTTGAATGACTAGACAGCTTGACCTTTTATCAGGTTGCTATCAGATGACCTTGGTCAAATAACACAAGTAATTTCCAATTGAAATACAAAATATAATTACTGTGAAAGAATATTTTATTATAATATATACACCGGTATATAGATATATTATACAAGGATGAAATATAGTAAGACTAAGCGATGGATACTTATTTGATCATCGTTCAAAAGATAGGAGTTCTGTAGACTTGAAAGGAATATAAAAAATGGAGTTTAAATTAGCTCTATTTTCCAACTGGAAGCACAAATTAACAACGAATATTGAATTATCTCTAGATGAGTTTGATCCATGAAAATAAAACATAAAAACCATGAAAATAGACTATGTGAAACTTAGTTAGCAAATGTCAAGGACTTCCAAAATGGCTGAATAAAATACTTAATAAAATGTGTATTTACCGGGGTAGAACTCATTGGATATAGTATGCTCTAAAATTCTTCAAATCCACTGCTGCTGGATAACTTCACTATACTTTTATTGTAATATTTAATCAATTTGGAACTGAGAATTAGAGGTGAATAATTGAGTCTAATGACCCCGCACACTACGATTCAGACCGAACACTCGAGAAACAATGGCAATCCAAGGCTCACGTTCACAGCTGAATCCTTCGTACCCCTCTACTAAGCATTGGCTGTCAAAGTGGGGAAACCACTGTTGCCACGTTTTAAATGTGACGTCATCAAGCATTTAAAAATTCTGAGATGGGTTTAAGTTCTATTTGAATAAACATTGAAAGAAAATAATTCTGAAAATAATTAAATAATATTTTGGATAGTTAAATAATATCTTCCCATCAATAATCGATTCTATAAGGGGCGGAACGTCACATTCCCTTTCAACCACCAGAAAAAAAAATTTTATTTAAAAAAAATTTTTTTTTTTTTTTTTTTTTTTTCAAAATATTAAACTAGAGTAGTAGTGCTTAGTGTATCATTCCCCGTTGATTCGCAAGATTACAAATAATCACCACTAATAATCAAGGGAAAGTAGGATGGTCACTGCAGCAAATAACGGAAATTGCAAAATATGACCCGAAGTCCTAGTAAAAGTGCTAAAGATGAGACATAATTTATAATGACAAATAAGTGTCGAATTGGCAGTAAATCCAAAGTTGAACTATCCATGGACATCAGATTTATAAGGAGTATATCCAAGGACGAACAACCAGGCAAAGGTGAGAGCCAATTCATACCATAACGCAAGTACATATACTAAAGTCACCAATGAAATCAATAACTATAATAAGTGAAGAATCAAACACTCAATCCTAAATTGGACTAGCAATGGACACCAGATTCGTAATAGCATATCCAGAGAAGAACAACTAGGAATATTTATAGAATAATTTTCACCAATACCAACTAATATAAATAGTGAACATACCAAAGGAATGCAAACACATTAACCAAAATAAATGTGGAATCAGACACTCAATCCAAAGTCAGACTATCAATGGACAACAGATTCACAAAAGCATATCCAATGAAGAACGACCAGGAAGATTTATGGACCAATTCACATCCATACTAAATCATATAAATAAATTAGGTCTACGTACACCCACATCCGGTAATACGAACCTATACAACCAAATAAACAAAATAAGTGAAGAATCGGACACTTAATCCAAAATCGGACTAGCAATGGACACCAGATTTATAGGAGCATATCCAAAGAAGAACGATCAGGAAGATTTATGGACCAATTCTCACTAATACTAAATAACTAACTAAATTAGCTCTAGATCTACCCTCATCCGGTAATATGAGCCTATCGAAACTAAATAGTAAAAATAAAGGATGAACTTATAAGTTCTATGACTCCATGGTAAATACAAAATATGACGGGAACGAGCTCCCAATCTTTCATAAGACTGTATATTCATGTGAACATACATAGGATTATCCAGGAGATATTCCTGAATCTAAGCAACAATTAATGCCTAAGGAAAGAAGAGGGAATCTACTAAAAAGAAAATCAATAATTTGTCCCAGTGGGTTAATCACTAACATTACGACTCTACGTCTATGGAAAGTCAAGCATCTATATACTATGAACTAAGAGACATAAAATAAGCAAACTAGACTTCCCTATTATCGTGTGAAAATGTGCCTGGAATATTTGGAACAATTGCACAAGAATGGTTAGGAAGTGTTGTACACCATTTCCCAACCAGAAATATTATCATGGATAAACATCTGCCTACTCTGACAAGAAAGACATGGATTACGAAATCGGATAGCAGTGATCAGTTGCTGAACTTCGAACCCACGTATTCACCAACTTTGAGCATTAACAGACTAGTTCATAAGAAGAAATATGAAGGACTCAAGAATTCATTTATAAATCAAAATTCCAAATTCATTCCAGAATCATCCTGTGGAGGAAGTAAGAATCCGAATTAATATAAAGTATTTAAGGTACCTGTGACAAATATCAATAAAGTAACCCAATAACAAATTAACAACCACAACTTCTTTCCAATATGGCAAATCCAATGACATGATATAAAAACAATAAAAAAAATAATAGGTATGTAATCAAATATCCAAGATATAACACATAATCTAAGATATGGTAGTGTAACATAGCTCCATCTATATTAAGCAAGAATACTTGTATGAGCCCACACATCCAAATATCTTAATATATAATAATCAACAGCCCTTTTATTCTGAGAGGTTGAGTACAAAACTAAGAGTACAAGTGGAGGTTATTAACTTGGTAATACTACTGGCTGGATTAGTATTTACAAAAAAATAATAATAAACTCATACAAGCGGTATTACACAAGAATTCGGTACCTAATAACTAATACGTGAGAAATCATCAAGCCATGCCGAAGGATAAAAATTGCTATGGTCAGGCATTATCTGGTGATTAACAATTTAAACTAAAATACTATACCATAATAAAACTAATTAAAGGCAAACACAGGAAGATATTAGCTTAAACAACCCTGTTAAGCTAATCTTCTTCCGATGAAGTTGAAGAATCCACATCGTCCATGGTGTTGTCAGGCAGTAAATCCTTTACATGAAATTGACCAATTCGCTTATTAGTCGAATTGTCCTTTAATTCATAAATCAAAGGAGATATTACCCTTGAGACAGTACATGGGACATATTTCTGGCAAAACTTTGCAGAAATGGCATCACCCTTATTGGATTTGACAAAATTGCGCTTTAAGACTCGATCACCAACAAAGAATCGCAGATCTCGTTTCCTCAAATTATAGTGCTGCTGGTTCCTTAGGTAAGAAGTTTTTAACTTCTTCCTAATGTCTGCGAAAATATGAGGTAACGTCTGGAGATCATCTAAGCGATGAAGTTTCTCAGATATTTGAGGAAGATTTTCGGAATTGTCTGAAATTACACCAAAATAATCACCTGATAAAGCCACATTCCTACCAAAATTCAAATATGCTGGAGAGCACTGGGTAACTTCATGGACAGAAGTCCTTATGGCTTGAGCTATGGAATGAATATATTGATCCCAAGCTCTGTGATCAGGGTAAGTATAGGACCTTAGAGCTGTGACAATACTACGATTTACTCTCTCAGTATGATTTGCTTGTGGATGGTAGGCAGCATTATAAAAGGTCTTTTGAACCTTATATTTAGCTAGAAGATCTTTAAAGGCCTTCGATACAAACTGAGGACCGTTGTCACATGACACAATTTGAGGAACACCATACACCAAAAAGACTTGTTCCTCCAAATATTTTAAAATTGCTGGAGTTGTGGCCTGGCGAAGGGGACAAACTAAAGGAAATTTAGTGAAATAATCCACAACTACCAGGCAATAGGTATTACCCTTGTAACTCCGAGGATAAGGTCCAATGAGATCCATTGAGATCATCTGCCAAGGAAAATTTATGTTCCTGAAGGAACCCATAAGTCCAGCCTGTGGTAGGTTACTTGGTTTACAAGTAGCACAAACCATGCATTTAGAAATGTACCTTTTTATAGACTTCCGCATACCAGGCCAATAATATAATTCGGCAATACGGTGATAAGTCTTATAAAAACCAAAATGACCTGCCGTAACTTCATCATGAAACATATGCAGAATATTTTCCCTATTTGGCGTAGGTACAACTATTTTCCACTCCGACATATTGGATAAGGACTCTATCGGACTTAAGATGTGTTTGTACAGAATATTATTCTCTACCTTAAAATCAGGATATTTTTGTGGGTCTTGAGTGACCCTATCAATCATATTCTGATACCACATATCAGGACTTAAAGAGGACAGATCTAGGACATTAATATCATGGACACGTGAAAGAGCATCTGCGACCACTACCCCGTTTGCCTTTCTATGGACAATCTTATATGAATAGGCAGCCAGTTTGCATATCCATCGAGAAAGCCTCTGTGAAGGGTTTTTCATACTATGAAGCCATACTAAGGAACTATGATCAGTAATTATAGTGAAATTACGACCTTCCAGATAATAACGAAAAGCTTCTAACCCATGGATGATAGCTAAGAGTTCTTTCTCCGTAGTTGAATAGTTTTTCTGGGCCTTGTTCAACTTCTTACTAGTGTACGCTATGGGGTGTTCGGAGCCATCTTTCAACTGAAATAATACGCCTCCAGAAGCTGTATTAGAGCAATCTGTCATTAGATAAAAATGCTCATCAAAATTAGGTGACATCATAACCGGAGCGCTCGTTAAAGCATCTTTAACGCGCCTAAAAGCTTCGTCAGCCTCAGGAGTCCAAGTAATGGTCTGTCCCTTTTTCCTGTTCTTCAAAAGATCAGTAAGAGGTGACAACAAAGTAGAGTAGGACGGTACAAATCGCCGATAATAGCCACACATTCCCAATATCCTACGGACTTGGGTGGTGGTCTTTGGTATAGGAAAATTTTTGATAGCAACTATTTTCTCAGGATCAGTCCTCAGCCCCTGGTTATCCACAACATAACCCAAGAACTTAAGACTAGGGCGACAAAACTGACATTTATCCAGATTGACCGTTAGATTAGCTTCCTTAAGACGTAAAAATAACTTATCTAAAATTTCCATATGAAGGGAAAAATCAGGAGTGACAACCAAAATATCGTCTAAATAATAGAAAACATAGGGCTCTAACGGTGGACCAATGACTAAATCCATCAGACGACACATTGTCTGAGGAGCAGAAACAAGACCGAAAGGCATGGTGACAAACTGGAATAATCCTTTACCACTGACAGCAAAAGCAGTATACTTCTTGCTCTCTTCACTCAGTGGGATCTGTAGGAAGGCCTTAGACAAATCAATAGAAGAGATGTATTTGGCATTCTGAAGTTTGCTCAAAATCACATCTATTCTGGGGATAGGATAAGCATCCCTGTTAGTTGTGATACTGTTTAGTTTTCGACCGTCAAAGCAGATCCTGAAGGATCCATCCTTCTTCTTCGTTAACCAGAGCGGAGAACAGTAGGACGATGTTGAAGGTTCTATGATATTTAAAGCAAGCATCGAATCTACTTCCTTTTCTAAATCTGCCTGCCAGGCTTGAGGTATGGGGTACTGATATAATCTGAAAGGAGTGGGATTTCCCACTTCGATAGTGTGAGAGATTAACGACGTACGACCTAGTTTGTCTTTTGAAGAAAGAGTAGTAAATTTAGAGATCATACTCTCTAATTGCCTTTGTTCAGAGCTTGATAAACTAGCAAAATCGTGAATAGCACTAAGGGTAGATAAATTAAATTCAGATATGGAAAAAGAAAAATCAGAACAACTTAAGGTACTATTGAAAGCATTGAAAAAGTCCATACCTAAAATTATAGAATTCTGCACGGAAGGAATAACATAAAATGTAATTTCCCTACATAAATCTGCCACTGTGATTTTAATTTGGAGTTTGCCCGTAATGGACTGAACTGTACCATCTGCAGTAGATACTTGCAAAGATGAAATGGGCATAATGGGAATACTAGAATTTTTCAATAAATTTAACGAATGTGCCCCTATCAATGAAATATTAGAGCCACTATCTAACAAAGCTAAACACGATTGTCCTAAAATTTGAATAGGAAGATATGGCCTATTATCATTTTGTTTCCTAACTAATAACGAATTAATATCTAGATCTAAAGTATTTGGTTGTCTACAACCGTTATATGGAACTAACCCAGACGTATCATCATCATTAACAAAACTAGAATCTAATATAGATAATGGAACCACATTACTATCACAATTATTATTGTTACGTTGAACACTACCAATCAAAGAAGCGTTTGTAAATGACCATCTGTGATCATTTGAATCAAGCGAATCTAACGTATTATCTATAGAAATAAATTTCTGGTTTAATTTTGTTTTGTGGTGTGTGCTGCTTTCTTGAACGACACCCCTTTCCCTTTTCGTGAAGATGGGTTTGGGTTGCTGGATGTGCTTGGTCCAGCAGTTTCGTTTGACGATGGGGTTTGATTCCCTGATTGGATGTTGGACGGAGAAACGTTCAGGGGACGGACCTCCGACGTGTCGTTTCCCGAACACTTAGAACAGTTTCTTTTAAGGGTGTTCTCTCGGCCACAACCATGGCAGAAAATACGATTTTGAGGAATCCCACAATTGTAAAATGGGTGACCAGGCTGATCACAATTCCAGCAGACAAGAGAACTAACAACCGAAACATTATGTTCATGACCCTTATTTAGCCAAGAACGTTGCCTAAAGGAAGTTGGCTGAGAAGAAGAGTTAGAAGAGGATCGAGATGTGGATGGAGGTTGAGAAGACCAGGATAACGTTTCCTCCAAACGTTTGCATTTTATAGTAAGGTCATCAATGTTCTGAATGTCCATAAGAGCTAATTGTTGATGATAAAAGGGCAATAGACATTTAAGGATGATTTTAATTTTAGCTAAATCTGACAAAGGAGTGTCTAAACGACTACACATACCTAATATAGTATTAATAAACATAGTAACAGATTCCCCAGGTTTCTGCTTATGATTCTTAATTTGATCTAATAAATCATCCTGGAATGACTACGGAAGAAAATCCGACTTCAACTTTTTAATCAGATCAGACCAACAAGAAAAATTACCCCTGTTATTCATAAACCATGTAAAAGCGGTCCCGGTGAACAACTCAGCAGAAGCAGCAAACAAATCCTCTTCAGAAACACCTCTAGATATTCGAAGACATTCAACCCTTTCTAAAAATGACATCACATCAGTGTGCTGTTTTTCACCTGAAAATGAAATACCCCATTTGTGTACTTGAACAGGTTTGGAGTACGTAAAGCTAGGTACATTGACTGAAGCATTAGGAGTAGAGGTAGCAATGGGGTTAACTCTAGAATCAAGTTCACCCTCTAGTGTTAATATTTTAAGAGAAACAGACCTCTTGAACGGTTCCTGTTCTTCAGAAGGACAGTGTAGCAAGTGTACACGGGCAGAAATATGGCCTAGACGAGATGTTAATCGCGCATACTCTGTATCCTTTACAGTTCCCCTAAACTTTTCGATTTTTTTAGACAAGCTGTCCAATGTTTCAGTGATTCCTTTTTGTTGTTCCTCAAAAGGAAGGGATACAGCTGAAATTTGGAGAAAACTTCTATTGCCAGCTTCTTGTTTCAAAGCACCTCTCAAAAGATTGCGTTTTTTATCGACAGTTGTCGACTCCTCTGGCATTATGTCCCGAATCTTTAATTCATAATCCAATTCATCCACCAGAAGATGTTCAGCTTTAAAAGCACACATGATGAGAGCAAAGTTATTGACAAATAGTCCAAAGAACAGAAATATGAAAAATATGAAAATATGAAAGTTTGCACGCAAAATATATATAATATAAACCGAGAAAATATCAGCAACACACCAACAAAATCAAAATAGCCAGCAAAAAAAAAATATATATATAATGCAGTATATAATCTAATAAATAAGATCAAATAAATATATAAGATCAAATAAATGGATAAATAATCCAATAAATATTGTATACTCAAGTAAACCTACTACCTAAATACTGGAAGTAAATTTTTTTATTTATATGTAACTTACCACCACTCTAGAAAAAATATATATCTATAATAATAATAATAATAATCAACACTTAGTTGTACCTCCAACTATACCACTATTGACTGAAGAAATAAAATTGTTATATGAATTATATTATTAATAGCAATATTAAATATAAGTTCCCAATAAAAATTCAAAATCTAACCCAGAATGTAAGCTGCACAAACATATACTATAATGAGGTCCCAAAATATAAACAAAAATCAAAACAGCGTTTAAGAATACCTGATATGTATCAGAAATTAAAAATAAAATAAATAAGTAACAATATGTGTATAGGATACCAAACGGAAATAACAAAGAGATTTCAGATAAAAGAGAAGAATTGACCTAAATGAATACTGTCTCAGACCAAAAATAAAGCCACCACGTTGGAAAGCCGATGTAACAACTAGCTGATGATTTTCTGTTGGAGTGAATGAAAAGGGAGTGGTAAACTCCAACAGAAGTAGTAAAAAGAAGAAGATCTACTTAATGTAGCCAAAGGACAAAAATGTGTGGCTTCTCCGTTAAAGAAGCTGGAGTAACTAAAATACAACTTTGTAGTAGTATTTGTATGGAAGGATGCCAAGACAAAGAATATCGAATTGATACAGGACTAGAGATGAGAAATCATTAATAGATAGATATAACTTGAATGGCTAGCTAAATATGTATGAGAAGGGCCACTTGACACTCAAGGAAGGATTCGGCCAATTTGCACGGCTATTTTTGGCCAGACAATAGATTAAAGGAAGTGACAATGATGGCTCGAAAAGAAGATATGAAGATAATGTTCAGAAAATAGATAGAGTAAATATAATAATATACTGAAAATAGAATGAATTTTTGGGCGCCAGAAGAAGGATAACTAGGTTAACGCTCTTCCAGGTATTCTACGCTGCTATAGAGTATGTTAAATTTGTAGTACAAGTATGTGAAAAGTTATTAAAGATTATTAAATTATAAAATGTACTACTAAAAATAAAGGAGTAATAAGAAAAAAAAATCACAATAAATGTGTATTTATTGAATGTAACTACTAGATCTTTTTAACAATCTCTGAGTTAGGACAAGTAACTAGTGTGTAACTCTAACATGACAGGAAAAAGTGATACTAGTGAAAGTCAATTACAAAATCATCATACAACTATGATCTAAGAATACTCTTTATAAGGTTAGAAAAACTGACTACGGGTACCTCTAATACAGGAAGTACAACTTACAACTAGGTTAGTAGAACCCTCACCAAATAATAATTGTACGTTTATAATACGTACACCTTAATTAAATACTACCTGATACTATATATAACATATAAATACCTCACTGTGAGTGGGACAGGCACAAGCCTTATTGAATAAATAAACCTACGAGTGGATACACAGATCCTTTTCCTAACTCGTGGTTTATAATAGTAATAATAACAAGTGAAACCAAAAACTAATCTGAGGGATTAGAATCCAGAAGTTCATATGAATTTAATAAATTAAAGTTAAAGTTAAATAAAGTTAATAAGTTAAAGTTAAGTAAAGTTAATAAGTTCAAGTTAAATAAAGTTAATAATTACAATTTTGACTAATATGTGAAGTTAATTTTTAAAAATTTAATTAAACATATACTAAAATAATGGAATGAGTTTAAATAATTATACAAAAGTGGAACACAGCCTAAAAATAATCAAGATAAGAGTACCGACTACTATTATCAGGGAAAATATCTGAGCTCAGAAATTTATACCTTTATAGATTGCAGAGTGTTGGGGAACGCTATCAATTAAATATTATGTTGTAAAGAAAAAAAACCTATAAAAAATATAAAGCAGGAAAAATGTGTGTGCAATTGAACTATAAAAAAAAATGTACTAAATATCACAAAACCAGTCTGTCTTTAATAAGAGCACAGTAAATGTTCCCAAACAAACCACTCTTTCCTAATCTTGAAGTTGATGTAATGAGCACCCAAGGGTGCTAACTCTCGCTAGCAGCTGTCCTGCTGGAGGTACAGGAGAGGAAAACTGTTGGAAAGCAGCTGGAGGTACTCAAAAAAAAGAAAATGTGGAAATAATCCAGGCTGGTCGCCTATTGATTGTTTCTCTCTGTGTGGTCTGGCCTTGGTGTTGTTGTAGGGTGGCTTTAAGATTTCATGGTAGGTGCTAAAAAAAACACAGTGTGGTGTTACTACCAATCTACCAATGTCAAAAAAAAAGAAGCAAGAGATACGAGGAGGTGTTTTTATTCCTATGGGAATAAGAAGAAATAGGTCATTAAGTCCAAAAACTTGAATGACTAGACAGCTTGACCTTTTATCAGGTTGCTATCAGATGACCTTGGTCAAATAACACAAGTAATTTCCAATTGAAATACAAAATATAATTACTGTGAAAGAATATTTTATTATAATATATACACCGGTATATAGATATATTATACAAGGATGAAATATAGTAAGACTAAGCGATGGATACTTATTTGATCATCGTTCAAAAGATAGGAGTTCTGTAGACTTGAAAGGAATATAAAAAATGGAGTTTAAATTAGCTCTATTTTCCAACTGGAAGCACAAATTAACAACGAATATTGAATTATCTCTAGATGAGTTTGATCCATGAAAATAAAACATAAAAACCATGAAAATAGACTATGTGAAACTTAGTTAGCAAATGTCAAGGACTTCCAAAATGGCTGAATAAAATACTTAATAAAATGTGTATTTACCGGGGTAGAACTCATTGGATATAGTATGCTCTAAAATTCTTCAAATCCACTGCTGCTGGATAACTTCACTATACTTTTATTGTAATATTTAATCAATTTGGAACTGAGAATTAGAGGTGAATAATTGAGTCTAATGACCCCGCACACTACGATTCAGACCGAACACTCGAGAAACAATGGCAATCCAAGGCTCACGTTCACAGCTGAATCCTTCGTACCCCTCTACTAAGCATTGGCTGTCAAAGTGGGGAAACCACTGTTGCCACGTTTTAAATGTGACGTCATCAAGCATTTAAAAATTCTGAGATGGGTTTAAGTTCTATTTGAATAAACATTGAAAGAAAATAATTCTGAAAATAATTAAATAATATTTTGGATAGTTAAATAATATCTTCCCATCAATAATCGATTCTATAAGGGGCGGAACGTCACACGCCATCTAGTGCCTTCAAAGTGGAAGGCCATACAGGTTTCATTACCAAAACAAGTAGGTAGATTGTTTGCATATAATTCAGATTGCACCAGTCTTTGAATGACTTTTTGGCTGCATCGCGGCCTCAGATATACGAAAGGAATGTTCTCATCTTCGTCTTTCCTATAAAGTCGTACTGATGACGCAATAATGCAGAAACCGGTCTACGAATGGTAGGAGAGACGGAGGTGTGAATATTAATTTCGTATATTATTTACACATTATTTTCATACTTTTGTTAAAGTAGAAAGCAGCAATTATTGCCTCTTGTTTTCGGCGTTCTAGGTATTTTATTTTAAATACCGGGCGCCATCTAGTGCCTTCAAAGTGGAAGGCCATACAGGTTTCATTACCAAAACAAGTAGGTAGATTGTTTGCATATAATTCAGATTGCACCAGTCTTTGAATGACTTTTTGGCTGCATCGCGGCCTCAGATATACGAAAGGAATGTTCTCATCTTCGTCTTTCCTATAAAGTCGTACTGATGACGCAATAATGCAGAAACCGGTCTACGAATGGTAGGAGAGACGGAGGTGTGAATATTAATTTCGTATATTATTTACACATTATTTTCATACTTTTGTTAAAGTAGAAAGCAGCAATTATTGCCTCTTGTTTTCGGCGTTCTAGGTATTTTATTTTAAATACCGAGCGCCATCTAGTGCCTTCAAAGTGGAAGGCCATACAGGTTTCATTACCAAAACAAGTAGGTAGATTGTTTGCATATAATTCATATATATATATATATATATATATATATATATATATATATATATATATATATATATATATATATATATATATATATATATATATAGATAGAAAAGTAAGCCTAACTTTTGTTTTTATTGTATCCCTATGAGCATTCGACAATCTGGTCAAGTTTGGAGCGCTGTAAAACGTATATAAATAAATAGAATTAACCAACTTTATAGTGGAAATTTTTCACTGAAAAACCCTCTACAAAATTGCTATAGTGTTATTTTATTTTAAAATGAACTGAAAGAAGTTATAACCTCCAAAACGAAAACTTGTTAAAAATTTTTTACATATTTTTGATTATATTTTTTTGTTGGCCACTTGACGATAAAAAGTAATAGAAATAAAATTGTAGAAAATTTAATTTTCTACATTTTACATTTAATTAGATTTTCCGTAGGGTTGGTAGTTTACGAGATATAGCGCGAAACAACTTTGCACTCCATTTCCAAGATGGCGCCCGGGGGACAAGGGTGGCGACCCCATAAACTTGAACTAAAGCTTATACTGATCCCCCTACACATTAAAGAAATAAAATTGACACCTCTAACAAATGCAAGATCATCATCATCATCATTCTGTTTGCCTTATCCCTATGCGGGGTCGGCTTCCCTAATTGCATTTCTCCACACAATTCTATCTTGGGTCATATCAATTTAAATCCCCTTTACCAACATATCCTGCCTTATCGTCTGCCCCCAGGTCTTCTTTGGTCTTCCTCTCCTACTCCTTCCAGGAATCTGCACTTCAGCTATTCTTCGTATTGGGTGATTAACGTCTCGACGTTGAACATGACCAAACCATCTTAACCTATGCTCTCTCATTTTGGCATCAATTGGTGCCACACCTAGACTTCCCCTAATATACTCATTTCTAATTTTATCCTTCTTTGTCACTCCACTCATCCATCTAAGCATTCTCATTTCCGCCACATGCATTCCTTGTTCTTCTTTCTTTTTCACTGCCCAACATTCAGTTCCGTGCATCATAGCCGGTCTTATGGCTGTTTTATAGAATTTTCCCTTCAGCTTCATTGGAATTTTTCGGTCACACAATACACCACTTGCTTCTTTCCACTTCATCCATCCAGCCCTAATTCTACTGTATGCATCTCCATCTATTTCTCCATTACTCTGTAATACCGATCCTAGGTACTTAAAACTATTGCTTTTCACAATCATTTCACCATCCAAAGATACCATTTTATTTGTAGTAACTCCATCTTTAAATGAACATTCCAAATACTCTGTTTTTGTCCTACTAAGTTTTAAACCTTTTTCCTCCAGAGCTTGTCTCCACTGTTCCACTTTTTGTTAGGCTTACAGCATATATATCAAAAAATATAATTTAATTTCCCCTCACCAATTTGGTTTTAAGCAAAATACTTCCACCCAAGATGCCATTTTGAATTTAACATCCAAAGCATATGAAGCACTTAACAAAAATAAAGTTTGCTTATGCGTATTTCTTGATTTGGCCAAAGCTTTTGACACTGTTAGTCACAATAACCTCTTACAAACCTTAGAGAAAATTGGTATAAGAGAAAACTGTTTACAATTATTTAGAAATTACCTCTCTGAGAGACAACAGGTAGTAAGGGTCTCCGAAGTAATAAGCGGAAAAAGAGGTATAACATAATGGAGTGCCACAGGGAACAGTATTAGGTCCTGTCCTGTTTAATCTATATATAAATGGATTATTTTCATTACAGAGTACAGGGTATATAATTGGGTTTGCTGATGATACTGCTATTATTTATGATGCTGAGAATTGGTATGAATTAAAAACAATAGCAGAATATGATTTACAACTAATAAAAGAATGGTTTGACTACAAAATACTAACAATCAATTTTAAGAAAACTGTTTATCTACCAGTATTTAACTCTAACTTGACTACTGATCTTTTCAAACCCCTTCAAATATCACATAATAAACAAAATTTTTATATTAAACCCGTAACAAATGTAAAATATCTAGGAGTTTTTATAGATACACATCTAAAATGGGACTTTCACATTAAATATATCATTAAAAAGCTACAGTTTATCCTGTATAAGTTTAAACATCTTAAAAAACACATACCTAATATATACCTTCGCACACTATATTACGGACTAGTAGAAAGTCATCTCCGTTATGGTATACTGGCTTGGGGAAGCGCCCTGAAAACACACATTCTCCCACTGGAAATCATACAAAGAAGATTTCTGAAAATTATTATGTCTAAACCATACACCTACTCTACAGATAGATTATATAAGGATAGTAATATATTTGACTTGAAACAATTATACTTTCTTTGTGTGTCTTTAAAATATCACACCATGAAAACAGACAACAATTTACCATCACATGAGCATGATACAAGAGGCAAACACCTCTATATGATTCCGAAAATGACAAAGTCCTTCTGTCAAAGAAGTTTTCTATTTCTAGCCCCAAAAATATATAATCATATCCCCAGTGATATCAAAAATACTAAGAATGTTCCTCTATTTAAAAAGAAATTAAAATCATTTCAGATGGAACAAACAAGAAATTTTTGTGACATCATTATAGTAGCTTAAATTTACATACATTAAAAAACAAAAAAATAAATGAAACTCTAGAGTCACTACCAATTTTTATACCTATATTTCAAATTTTATATTGTTTTAAACTGATTTATTTTGCTTATTATTTTTATCATATTTAATAAAACATGCGTATATACACCATTCTTCAAAAATATTACTAACTAATTATTGTTAGTAATACATAATTGTTTTAAAGAAAAATTAATTATTCGTGCTTTATTGTTAAACTAAGTATTTATTTTATTGTTTTCATTATATTATTTATTCTACGTATCGTATTTACTAAAACATAATTGTGTATTTACAAAAGAAAACGTACCTATCTATTTATTGTATTATATTATATTGTATTATGTTGCTATTTATGTTATTTATGTTATTTACGTTAGTATGTTATTATTTATTATTTTATATCCTATTTACCGAAGCAGGTGTATCCACACCTCTCGGAGACCTTCGGGATTTATTCACTTTATATGTAAATATCTAAAAAGATTGTACCTATTATTGTTGAATAAAATTATAATTATAATAACTATGGTTATAGTGAGGCGATGACGTGTCTTCTCTCGTCATACCTAGCCAACAGCAGGTTCAGAGTTCGGATAGGGCCAACCCTGCCAGAAGTTGGGACCATGGAGGCTGGTGTGCCACAGGGGGCTGTGTTATCGCCATATCCATATATCACATATACGGCAGATACCCCAACTGAACCCAGATCGTTCCTAAGTCTTTAAGCAGATGATATAGCGATAGCTTTTATCAGTACCCACCCAGATTTTGCAACAAGACACCTACAAAGAGCTCTTGACGAACTACAAGAATGGTGTGTGCAGTGAAAAATAGCTGTCAATCCTGACAAAACACAGGCCGTCATGTACCAAAAAAGAAAAGGAAGGCCAAATGAGGTACTATCCCTATTTGATACCCAAATTGAATGATCAAATCTAGCCAAATACCTAGGCGTAAGGTTGGACAAAAGGCTAACCTTTACAGAACACGTAAAACAAACAATCAACAAAGCTAAACCCCTTAGGAGTCCACGCTAATAGGTCGAAAGAGTAAATTGAGATTTAAGACAAAGATTAGGATGGCGAATTGTATAATTTTGCTAACACTGACATACGCCTCAGCCGCATGGGGGCATACGTGTAAAACCAACAAGAAAAAACTACAAACCATCCAAAACCGCATGATCAGGGAAGCTCTGAATATACCTAGATATGTCCCATTATGATACGTGTTTGGACATACGCAACAAAAGAAAGTTCTGGGAATGATAGACGAAAGAGCACACGAAATAGTCGACAATATCAAAAACTATCCCAGCAGATTATTAAGAGAATTGACTTACTATGACGAAAACCAAAGAACGGTACATAGACGGCCTAGACAGCAGTTAGCTGGATATAGAGAAAACACTTAAGAATGAAGAATTGAGACAGCCACAGGATAGTTAGAGCACAAACGTCGCCCTTCTGGCACTAAGTACCATTAAGGTAGGTCAAATGGACCATAGTCGCGAAAGTTAAGCATCGAGGTCACGTACCGACAGACGTGGGCTTGATGGCCACACCTTTCGGGTGCTCAGCCGTCGAGCAGAACAAAAATTATTTAGTCAATTCGGCGGCTGAGTGACCGAGCACAGACGGTCTGGACAGCGAGACACTGATATAGATCGGTGGCTTGACACCGATATCGATATGGAAAAAAGCTTAGCCACCTGTGGTTTGCAGATGATATTGTGCCAAATGGGGCCAAAGAACTTTTAAATAAGCTTTATCTTTCCTCGCTAGTAGTGGTATAGGAAATTAATATATCTAAAATCCAGATGATGACAAATCTTGTAGTCAGCAAAGAGATATGTGTAGGAACAAGAACCATAGACCAAGTCATAGCTTATAAATAGGGCATGACATTCGTATAGGAAAAGATAACCAAACCGTTGAGTTTCTCCATCGTATAAGACTGAATGGACAGTCTTCGGCAAGCTGAACTCTATTTTCAAATCGTCTGATATACCAATATGTCTTAAAAGAAAAACCTTTAATCAGTGCGTTTTGCCAGTGTTGACTTACGGAGCGGAAACGTTGACTATGAAAAGGCAAACAGTGCAAAAGATCCGTGTATCTCAAAGGCCGATGGAGCGTCTTATGATAAACGTTTCACTAGGAAACAAGATCCCAAACCGCCACATACGACAATCATCACTAGTGGTTAATGCTTACAGATAATAACAACACTGAAATAAAACTGAACAGGTCACGTGGCTCGAACGATAAATAACAGATGGGCAAATTGGATTCTGGAATGGAGACCAAGATATGATACCTACCGAAGCAGATTTAGTCCACATTGGATTGATAATCTAAAACGTTTTCATAGGAATTGGATGCAAGAGGCACGAGATCCAAACAGATGAAAAATTATGAGGGAGATCTATGTCTAGCAGTGGACAAGCGAAGATTGAATGATGATATTTTAAGAATAACTGAAGATAAAATATAGGGCTTCTTATGAAATCGAATACGTATTTACTTAAGATCGTAAGATGTAAGATAAAATTCGCAAATGTAAACAGACATATTAATATACTAATTAAATATTTATAATTACTTACCAGAAAGTAACGAAATATTGGCACATACTCAACAAAGCTTGGCCCATTACAAACAGAAATATTAAACAGAAAGCCTTAAACAGATGCCCACCTGCTTGAGCGTATTTTAGATATACACGTCCAGAAATATTACCAGTACTCTTAGCTTCTCTTTGTAACACCTGCACTTCTTCTTCTTCTTCATCTTTCTCTTGTTTTGTTTGAACAATTCTGGACTTCCTTCTTATTTCCTCCTCTTCCTCTTCTATATTTGCCAAAACTTTACTGTAGTCTGTATTGGAGTTTCTTATGTCATCATATGATCCAGAAACAGCTACTTGACCATTCTTTAATAAAAATATATTCGGTATTTTCTTTAAATATTGTAGCTGATGCGTCACCAAGACGACGCATTTGCTTCCAAGGTATCCACAGATACATTCTTCAAATATCTGTTTACCAACATGAGTATCAACAGCGGATAGGGGATCATCTAGTAAGTAAATATCAGCTTCTTTGTAAACAGCTCTAGCTAAGTTGATTCTAGCTCTTTGTCCTCCACTTAAAGTAACTCCTCGTTCACCCGCCAAGGTTCTATCTCCATGAGGAAATAGAGTAAAATCTCTTTGTAAGGCACACACTCGTACTACTTCGTTGTATTTAACTTGGTCGTATTTTTCTCCAAATAGAATATTTTGCCTTACGCTACCTCCAAACAGCCAAGGTTCTTGAGATGCATAAGAAATTTTACCACTTACAGTAACAGATCCACGTTGGAGCTCGAGCTCCTTCATTATTATGTGCAGTAAGGTTGTCTTTCCACTTCCTACAGATCCAACCACAGCTGCTAGATTACCAGGTGTTACATCCATGTCAATGTCTTCTAAATTGTTCTCGGGTTGCGACTTAAACCATTTAGCAGACGCGTTTCTAATATGGATGCTTCCCTTATCGGAACTAGGTAATTCTTTCATAGCAAGTTTGCCGTTTTTGTTACCGTTTAGAGAGTTTTCAGGAATGAAATGAGCGTCAGTCTTGAGCTCATCATACTGCAAGAATTTCTGGATTCTCTTCATCGATATGTACATCTCGGAGCCTTGAGAAACGGCCGTAGGGAAGAAGTAAGTCAATGTGCCCATCAGACGGTAATACGAAGTAACTGTGAAGGCATAGGAAGCTGTTAGAGGATTTCCTGTCAAAACAAATGTTACCAAGCATATGGCAACAGCTACGTCGTTTACAGTCCTGGCCAAGGACATCAAAATTGCACGGATGACGGATGTTTTCCTGATGAACTTTACTTCATTCCTAAAATATTAAATAATAAAATGTTACTTGTAATTTATTATTAAAATTAGTAAAATTTCAATTTTAAAAACTAATATAAATGCCGAGATATTTGAAGAGATGAAGTATGACGTGGTGAAACTCAGAAATAATAGATTTTTATTAAAAAAAGATAATTAAGATACCATTCGAGGGAAAATTATTTGTCAGTAGGAAAGTCGAGCAATCTTTACTGACTGTTGTCGGCGTACGTTTTTCGTCTCTTTATATGGCGGAAATAAAAACGATTCTCTGGAAACCCTGAGATACAAACGATTCGCTAAAACAGTGACATAAGATGCATTTTTAATCTTTTTTTCACTTCCTCCAAGACAAGATGCAGCCCGTTTCCAAAGATTCTGAGTGTATCACCAGATTCAGTCATGGCTCGGTAAACATTGTGATCCGGAAAATTGGGACTGGAAAAAGCATGGAAAATTTTGGATACCAATCCAAACTTCCAAGCCTCCAGTATCCCCGAGCTTATGAAATTCATCTTTAGCAGATGCAATGGAAACTGGAAGTGCATGTGGTTACAGATAAGCAGACCTTAAATGTTCAGCAGTGTGCCACTATTATGGTGGTGAAAGTTGCAGCAACATCGTGGATATATCAACACTAATTATTGAAGAAAATGAATTGGTAGATGAATTACTGACAATGCCGCCAACTCTAACTCTCATTATTCCACAAAAGTTCACCTGGATACTAATTCTGATCTTGACTCGCAACCAGGACCATAAAAAAATGAAAAATAATAACTATTATAGATCTTTTTCAATATATAATAATAAATAATATTATTTTGTCTAGAAATAATTGTCCGTGGATTAGGCCTATTGGGGATACCACACAAAAAACGCGCCTCCAGACTGTACCTCATAGGTGGCCGGGAAATGGGTCAAAAATAATAGCATAGGATTTTTAAAATCATAATAATTAAAAAATAATATAGATAGGAAAGTAAGCCCAAGGTTTTGTTTTTATTGTATTCCTATGAGAATTCGAGAACCTGGTCAAGTTTGGAGCGCTGTAAAACCTGGATAAATAAATAAAATTAAACAACTTTATAGTGGAAATACATATCTTCAGTGGAGTGAGCAAAGATAACAGAGCTAAGAGAGGAGTCTCTATTGCTATTCGAAAAAATCTTAAAAATAATATTAAATCGTGGACTGAAGTAAATGAACAACTGCTGATGCTGGAAATGACAAAGAATGGGTACAATATCGTAATTGTCGGAGTGTATGCCCCAAATGAAAATGCAGATCCAGAAAGTAAAGACGATTTCTACAAGATGAATGAAATAATCTCTCAAGTTAAAGATAACTGTGAAATCTATGTACTAGGACATTTAAACGGCAGAGTAGGTAGAGAAGAAAATAATAGATTCGTAGGAAGATATGGGGAACAAATAACCAATGACAACGGAATGCGTCTTAGATAGAGGTTTTTGTGAAACAATGTCTCTCAAGAGTATGAATGGATTTTTTCAACATAGAGACATCCACAAATTTACATGGATACAACCTACTAGGAATCTGCGCTCGATCGTCGACTATGGAATTCAACGTCAAACTTCCCAGCGGAAAACCACTGACGTAAGGGTATACCGTGGATCAGAATGTGGATCCGATCATCCTTTACTTATGGCCAACGTGATAGTTAACTATCGCAAAAACAATAATACTCAGGTACAGAATATAGAAAAGGGACAAGAAGTAAGATTTCATAAATATAACCTAGAAAGCTTGAAAGAAGGCTCAACGAAATTTCTATATAAATTACGACTGGCCACAAAATTACAAAATGTGGGACGAGAAAATATAACAGCGGAAGAATTATACCAGCAAATTAAAAAATACATTCATGAGGCTGCAAGTGAAGCTTTGGGGTATAAATACAAACATGAAATAAAAAATACAGAATGGTGGTCGGAGAATATGCAAACGTTAGTAAACAAGAAGAAAACTGCTTATCAGAAATGGATGTCAACAAGAAAGGAGGAAGATCACAAGAGATATGCAGCATTAAATCGAGATGTAAAAAGAGAAGTAGTGAAAAGTAAAAATGAGATGTCGGACCGAAAATGCGCAGAAGTGGATAGGTATATGGGTGGAACAAGAGTTGGGCAAGCGTGGAAGGTAATAAAGTCTCTCCAGAGGGAAGGAAAGGAAAAATCTAACATAAAGTTAATAGATCTTAAACAGTGGAAACACCATTATGAGATTTTACGGACAGAAGATAGATGTAAATTCCAAGAGATCGAAATGGAAGAATTAGCCGAACATACACAAATAGTTGAGATAACAACCGGAGAGTTAAGCCAAGCCCTCAAAATATCTAAAAACAGTAAAGCAGCAGGACCTGGAGACATCCCAATTGAGTTGGTAAAGTACGGACCAAACATATTACATGAGATATTGGTTCAACTATTTAATAAATACTTAAAAGGACAAAATATCCCTGATGATTGGAATGTTGGATACATCTGCTCAGTATTCAAGAAAGGGGATAAACGCATATGCTCTAACTATAGAGGAATAACTGTTACCAGCTCAGTAGGGTGGTTGTACGGTCGAATAATAAAGAAAAGAATATAATCAGAATACGAAGACATGAAAGAACAAAGTGGATTTCGTGCAGGAAGATCGTGCACTGATAATATATTCGTTCTGCAGCAGGTAATAGAAAAACGGAAGGCAAGGAATCTATCTACCCACTTATTGTTTGTAGATTTGGAGAAGGCATACGATACGGTACATTTGAAAAAACTGTTTCAAATATTGACGAAGGTAGGTCTCAGTAGAGAGTATGTGGATGCTATCGCAAATATATACAAAAATGCAAGAAGTGTCGTTAAAGAAGTAAACTTTATATCTGAATCATTCCCTATATCAAAGGGGCTTAAACAAGGATGTTGTCTGTCTCCGACTTTATTTAAAATATATATTCAATCATCGCTAGAGCAGTGGAGGAAACAAGTATCCGGAATGGGAATAGACATAGGCAGTGGTAAATGTCTAACAACTTTGTTTTTTGCAGATGATCAGGTAGTCGTAGCGAATGATGAGGAAGACATGGACTACATGTTTAGAAAACTAAAGAAAAAATATGAAAAATGGGGCCTCAATATGAATATGTCAAAGACAGAGTAACTTAAAATAGGGGATGATGAAGAAGATCCAGAGATAGAAATTAGAACCACGAAAAGATGTAATGAATATAAATATCTCGGATCTATAATATCTAAAGAGGGCACTACCAAAAGAGACATCGAAAAGAGAACGCAGCAGGGCAAAAAAGCGGTAAACATTCTGAGCTCTCTACTGTGGTCTAAAGATATAAGGCAAGAAACGAAATTGACAATCTATCGTACCTTGGTAGAGCCTATTATGACTTATGGGGCAGAAGTTTGGCAGATGACAAAAAAAAGATAGGAAAAGAATAGAAGTAGTAGAAATGGATTATCTAAGGAGAGCGTGTGGTATATCTAAAAAAGATCACATCAGGAATGAAGATATTAGAAGGAGGACACATACTGTATATTCCAGTGTAGATAAAATTGAAACTAGACAACTAGTGTGGTATGGTCACGTGAAACGAATGAATGAAGATAGATGGCCGGCCAAAGAAAGCTTTAAATTACATACCACACCAAAGAAGAAGAAGGGGAAGACCTTCAGTTGCCTGGGAAGAAAATGTACGGCACATCATGAAAGATAGAGCCATCAAAAAGACGAATGGATGGACAGAAAACGATGGCAGTCGAAATGCGAGAAGCGGCAGAGGCTGTAGGAACCTCGCTGATAGATAGATAGATAGATATAGTGGAAATTGTTCGCTGAAAAATCCGCTATAAAATCGCTTAGGTCTGGATCCCGCGTATAAAAAAAGTTGATTAATAGCACGCTGAAAATTTGTTAATAGCTTAAGGGTGTCTAGTCGGACAAACTTTGATATATGGGAACACTGGAACAGAAGTTTTAATTGTGGACCAGGTTAAAAATTTGGAACGGTCAGACCACGAAAACGGCACATGTATTTTGTCCGACAGAACAGACTTAAACTCTCCGAACATTAAACTCTCATGCCAAAATCAGACTGCTATTTATCACCAAATGGGCGTTTTTTTTTATTTAAATTTATGTGTCTCGGCAGCAATGGTCATTGACACAAAGAACATTGGTTATACAATAATTAATTACAATAAGGACTTAAAACTAAATATTATAACAGTTAATTTCTAAATCTTAAATAATATTAGGTAAAAATTATGAAGAAAAAAAATTGGATAAACAATCATTGGATACTATAGAGACGTACAACAATTATAAAATTGCTTCGGTCTTCTTGGGATACTTCGGATGTTGTTTAGTCATAGTAGCAGTTGCATATGAACTAGTAAGATTACTGGAAGAATTGGATCACCATAAGTAAAACATATGGTGCTGCTAACAGTGGGGGAACATTGATTTAAATTGTTACTCATGTAGTCAAAAGTAACTTGAATTTGTTTATACATATTAACGCTTTGGATGTCTGGAAATAAGTGATAACCTTGGATACATCACTGCAATACTGGTTGCCTAACCGTTGGCGTCCGTTGGGACGGGATAGCGACAGTGAAAACTATTGACCGTTTGAGACTGTATGTGTTTAAGTTGGAAGATTATTAAGTAAAACATCTCTTACTGACCAAAGTAACAGCTGGTTCTTGATGATTAATACGTAACACTACTGTTACTGGTCACTATTTGAGCGAAAACTAATTTTGATAACTAGTACTTACAGTAATAATTACAAATTTCGGCACCAATTTACAGATCGATACATACACGTTCTGACGTTAGTTTGACAGTCTCAAATGGGCGTTTTAATGAGTGGAACATGTAGAATATGTCAAATGACAGGAATTATGATAGGTGATAAATAGCAGTCTGATTTTTGCATGAGAGTTTAATCTTTGTTCGGAGAGTTTAAGCCTGTTCTATCGAACAAAATAAATGTGCCGTTTTCGTGGTCTGACCGTTCCAAATTTTTAAACTGTTCCACAATTAAAACTGCCCCTGTTCCAATGTTCCCATATATCAAAGTTTATCCGACTAGACACCCTTAAGCTATTAACAAATTTTCAGCTTGCTATTAATCAACTTTTTTTTCATACGCGGGATCCAGACCTAGCTATGATGTTATTTTATTGTAAAATGAAGAGAAAAAAAGTTATAACTTCCAAAAGGAAACTTCTTACAACATTTTCTCTTATTTTTGTTTATAACTTGTTTGTTGGTCACTTGACGATAAAAAGTAATAGATATAAATTTGTATAAAATTTAATTTGCTACATTTTATGTGTAATTAAGTTTTCTGTTTGGTTGCTACTTTATGCAACATATTAGGAGATATAGCGCGAAAGCCCTTGGCTCCCCTTTTTCCAAGATGGCGGTAGGGGACAAGGGCGGCGACTCCAAAAACTTAAACTTAAGCGTCTACTGAACCCCCCTACTTATTAAAAAATAAAATTGACTCCTCTAAGAAATGCAACCCTAAATGTAACATTTCAAGTGACTAACGGTTTTTGCATTCTCGTACAAAAAAAAACAACAATAACGAAAATTCCTGTATTAAACGAGGAAACATGAATATGAAGAAAGTCAGTCATTGGTGCAGACCATATCGCTCACTGAGTTCTATAGTGGCACATTTTTAGAAAATGGTGTTTTATGATAATCACTACTTAAAAATAAGGAAATTTCACTTTATAATTGAACGAAACCGGCATAAAGGTAGCTTGTAGAGTTGTACCACGTGCATATTTCTCTCCATTTCGCTCGAGCGGTAATACTATACAGTCACATATTTAATATGCCGTTGACTTTAGGTGTGTTTGTGTTGCTTGTACGTGGAATACCGGCACATTTTCATAAAACTAATGTTATGCCACTTTTAATTTTTATAACCTTCAATAAAAATATCTTATTTTTTAGTCTATACCGGCACATTAAAAGTTGTGCCAGTATGGAATGAATTTTTTGGCAAAAACATACTCTTTGTGTCACCAAAATATAAGGTTGTGTCGGTATATAATTTACTTTAATTCAAATACTTTACTTTATGCCATGGAAGAACAAAGTTGTGTCAGTATTGGTTTACTTTCTCTTATATTTCACTTAGAATGTAAGAAGAAGAAGAATGTAAGGAGTGGATACAAAACAGAATTAAAGGCCTCCGGAACTCTAGACAATCTCATCAAATGTACAACAGGAAGATACACGTTCCAGCCAGATCAGTTAGAGATCCGTGTGACATCACAAAATGCAGGCAAACATGTACCGGAAATGCACAGAAGAAGAGAGACGAGCGTTTTTAAGTTATACTGGGATTTGGGAGACATTTCCAAGCAGCTAAAAATTATAAGTGCATTGATGGAACAGGTTAATGTAGCAAAGAGTGGTGGAAGAATTAATACCCATGCTTTTTATTTTGTTAAACAAGATAAAAAAGTAAGGGTGTGCAAAGTTTTTTTCATTTCGACTTTATGTATTACTTTAGGTCTTTAGGAAGAAGTATTTGTTAAGTGATGTTTCAATACTGGAATTCGAAAAGGATAATCATAGCATGTTCCTGTATAAAACTTCCTTTAACAAATTTTATTTTAAAATGGTCAACTTATTCAAAGAAATACGAACCATAAATCCTAACAAAGTATTCTCTTTTAAAGACATTGAAATTAATAGGGTCTATCAAAATAAAATTCCAATTTCCAGAAAAAAGGATGAAGATCTAATGTGTCTTATTCAATCTAATGCAATTAATAAAAGTCACAGTGAATTTTACATCAACTTACATACATTCCACGTTTTTATTCTTGTTTCTTTAAACAACGTTTTTCTATAACTTATAATCATTTTAAAATTCTTTTGTAGTTATTAGTAAGAAAAATATTGTTGTGTTCATATAGTATATCTTTGTTGCGAATAAAAACATGATTAAAAAATTTAAAAATAAAAACGTTTATTTTATGAACTTTTTATGCCACTACTTACGACCGACCATCTTCGCCAAAACACTGTAAAACTTGAATTCAATACTGGCATATTTATATCAAAGTTCTCGAAATCCATACAATTGAAAAAAATGTAATATTTAACCATTCATTGATAAGTATTTGGTTTCTTCTGTCGACCTCTTATCCATAAATTGTAATTTTGAATGGTATTTTATTATGTCATGACATCAAACTCCATGGTCAATTATCTCGGAACTCCATGTTTGCGGTTGTGCCACTATAGAAATCAGTGAGCGATATTCTTTACTTGTTTTCTATATTTTATAATAATATAGTTAGTTGCCTTTTTTAATGTAACAGTTATCGACTACTCATAAAAATACACTTTAATTTTTAGTTTTTTTATAGAATTATTTATAATCATTTAAAATGGTTCAAATATGATTTACCCAATATAGTAATTTGCAGTTTGACTACTGCATTTTTTTGACAAAGGTTATTTTTTAATATTGTATTAAAGGGATTATATTTACAATCAATATGTGAGAGGAGACCTTTCCATTTGTGTTCAAAAATTTAACCTTTCTGGTTAAGAAATGTATGAGAGTGAGTATGAGAAAGAAAGAAAGAAATGAGTATAAGAACGCATTTTCCGTTTAATAATAAATTTTGTTCGTAGATTGACGTTACCAAATAAATGGATTCATGAAATTTTTTAAGATCATACCCGACGAATATATACTATATTCATTGTATCTTCTAACTATATTTGATTCGTGTTAATGTTGTATAAATACATATTTATGATTTGTTTAGGTTCAATATAAATGTTTGTCATGTTAAATAGTCCAGGTAGTATGGAGGCGCGAACAGTAATAATTAAAAATAATGGGTTACAATAAAATTATGGACAAAAATTCTTCGGCATCTTGTAAAACGGAGTTTTAGGTGTAATATGACGGTTACTAACTCTTTTAGCCTTAAAATATTAATTTTTCACTAATTAATCGAGCCTTGGAAATAGCCATTTTCGCGCTTATTTAAACTTTAATTTATTTATATCGGTCGATCGGATAGCCCAGTGTGACTAGCGGTTGACAGCACTTCCCTTCGCCGTGAGGTATGTGAGTTCAAGCTCGGTTCAAGCCCACCCAGGTAATCGGAAAAACAAAAAAGGCTAACGAGAGTTATAGCAGCCATTAACCCTATATAGACCAATACCCGAAATCCGATGCCTCAGCGCCTGAACTATGGTCGACCTTATTTCCAAACTGCAACTTGTGTATTATTGCTAATTTTTCAAACTTGTAATGTATTTCATTTCATTGATTATAATTTGGTCTGATATATTTCTTTGTAAAATAAAGTCGCATTTTTTTACATTATAAATATAAAGATCGCAATAAAGTCAATACTCGCACTTGTATTCTTAAAAATTATTTTTGAAAAATCGTTCTGAAAAGGCAGAAACTATTAGTGGCGCAGTCTTAGTGGATTTTTCGTCGAATTCCATTGCGGATATTCGTGGGTTTTAACTTTTAACTAATAAACGAAAAAAGAACCGGGTTTCCGTTTTTCATAACCTTTTAAACTGTCAGTGATTTTGGCCTCCATCCGGAATCCGGACATCCACAATTTCCAGGGACATCAAGCAGAAGTGCATAAATGTGGTAAGCTAGAAATTTTTATTTATTTTTATCAGACTCCCCTTTGTCCATTGAATCATTTTGCGAAAATAATAGTCAAGATTACTTATTAGTTATTTTTTGTTTTTTTATATAGATAAGTATATAATTAAGGAAGAAAAATAATAAACAAAAAGAAAATGACTTCACCAAGTACTTCAAATGCTACTATTATTGTACCTAAGTTAGAAATAGCAAATTTAGTCATTATTCCTCGTTTTGATGACAACATAAATAAACTATACTAAATTCGCAATCAAGATGCAGTAGAAATAAACAAACAAAGACACGTTAAATGTTAATAGGAGCACTCCCGAATCATAATTTACAATGTATAAACTTTTTAAATCCCAAATTATGATTTACAAAGTTTATCCATTTTAAATTATAATTCGGGAGTGCTCTTATTAACATTTAACGTGTCCCAGTTTGTTTATTTCTACTGCATCTTAATTGAGACCGTAGTATACATATATAGATTTATAAATGCAACTGAATCAATGTTAAGACATTATTTTGATACAACTAATCCTAACAGCTTTCAAAATTGTTTACTATTGAACGGAATATTAAATAAATTAGAAGGAAGGATGGCACAAAAAATACATTTATTTTAAATTTTGATGACCACAGAGACGAAAATTACCTTAATCAAGATCTATTAAACATTTAAAACAAAAACAATTTTATAGCAGTTTTAAAACAAAAACATAATTTAAAACAAAAACCAAACGAACGACCTTATCAGTTTCATGAAAAGGTGCTCGATTTATTAAATTCCATATATAATTATATTGATTTACACCATCTTGGTCAGGAGCGCACATAAAAAAGATAATTTTTTAATAAACAAACACTAAAAACATTTTTAGCGGGTTTAAGAGAACATTTAGGGCCCATAATTTGGGCAATGAGACCGAAATCTATTGAATAAGCTATTCAATTCATTTCTAAAGAAGATAACATTAAATGTTATCAAAAGAATCAAAATTTCAATCATAATAATAATAATAGTAATAAATCTAGAAACGCAAACTATAACTTTTATCCAAATTCTCAAACAGATTCTCGCAATGATATCAAGAGTATCAAGGAACAATAACCAAAACTATCAGTCCAATTTCCAAAATAACACTCCCCAAAACTATCAGTCTAATTTCCAAAATAATTCTAATAGACCAGCTCAAAATGTTTGGCGATCAAACTCAAATTTTGTTCCTAACCGACCCGCTCCAATGAGAACATCTACTAGAAATAGTACTCCCCAATTCAAAAATAATTTCCAAACCTTTAACAAGCCAGCTCAAAATAATACTTGGCCACAAAATCCCAATTTTGCCCCAAATGAGCTTATGATGATGCTAACGAAGAGCATAATCAAAATTTTCAAGACAGCCTCTTTAAAAACCAACAGATTTAATAGAATTAAATTTGTCCACAAATAAAAGAGAACTGCCGTATTTCCAAATTCACGATCCTCCATTAAAATTACTGGTAGATACCGGTGTTCCTCTAAATCTTTCTTAATTGCAGAAAAAGCTAACCTTTTTTATAAAAATTGTACCTCTTACGAATCCTTTGTTGTCTCTGCAGTATTTAAAAGTACAAAAAAGCACTTTTGTGCAGAAATCCTCATCTTTTCAGAATTTAATCAGGAAGGTAGGATTAAATTACACCTTTTTGATCTTCATAGAAGTTTCGATGGTCTCTTAGGACTAGATAATATAAAATATCTAAACGCTAAGTTGGATTTCGTAAATTCCCAATTAACTACTCCATATTCCAGGATCCCTATAACATACTATAAATCTGATCTAAAGATAATCTTCAAACAAAAATCGCTATCTTGTAGTTTAGCCAAAATTCCAGTTTCGCAAAAATCAGGATGTATATTTATCCAGGACCAAGCAAAATAAAAAAAAAATGTGTGTGTAATTTGTACGCACGTAAGAAGTTATCCTTCTATTATATAATTCCAACGAAGTAAATATACTTAACAGGTTATTTGTATTTTATTTAAATATTAAACTAACTTTCTTATCTACAACTCTCCAAAAATTTTTATTAAAACAACCAAAAATTAAAAAAAATATATGAATCGTCCAGGATTGGAACCCGCGACCTTCCAATCTCTGGCCAAACGCTCTACCAACTACGCCACCGAGCTTCTTTAAGTGACACGTAAGTTTGGGATATAATTACACAACACGGTGACAAATAGACATATAAAAATGTTATACCTAATAATATTTTATTATCTTACTACAGAGAAAGACAAATCCAAAAATTATAATAAGTAATACATTTACTAAAAACACTAATATATTCTTTTAATGACTTATTTGCGCTGATACAGATACATACATACCTATCTTAAAAGATCAGCAACGAACTTTTACTGTCTGTGTGTGCATGCGCGCAGATTTATGAAATTTTACTCTCAATCGCTCCTAAAGAAGAATAACTTAAAAAATTTATGATCCCTGCATGTCTTTCGAATGCAATAGACGGTTTTACCCTAGTAGAAATCTTTAACCGAACTCAAGATGAAATTTTTGTCACATTAGATGCTCCAATCGATACTGTTTCTTTTGACGAAAATTGTCATGAATTATTCCATGCATACATACCTAGTGTTTGAATATTAATATCGAAAATTTAATCCGTACCTCTCATATGAACTCTGAAGAAAAACAAAATATTCTATGGATTTGCAATAAATACTCTTATCTTTTTCATAGCGAAGATAAACCCCTTACATTTACCAATAGAGTTAAACATTTTATTAAAACTAAGGATGAACGACCTATTTACAGCAAGTCGTATAGATATCTTTTTGTTCACAAACCAGAAGTAAATAGTCAAATAAACAAAATGTTGGAACGAGGAATCATTAGACCGAGCAACTCAGCCTGGATTAGTCCCATTTGGGTCGTCCCAAAAAAAAGCAAATGCGCCAGGAAAAAAGAAATGGAGAATGGAGAATTGTTGTAGACTATAGGAAGCTGAACGAAAAAATTATTCCAGATAAATATCCGTTACCAAATATAATCTATACACTTGATAAATTAGACTGATTCAACTATTTGAGTACACTTGATCTATCTAGTGGCTTTTATCAGATTGAGATGCACCCAGACGATATTCCCAAGACAGCATTCAATGTTGAGAATGGTTATTATGAATATGTTCGTATGCCATTTGAACTCAAGAATGCTCCTGCAACTTTTCAGAGAGTTATGGACGATATTCTGCGAGGCCTTCAAGATGAGATCTATTCTGCTTACTTAGACGATATAATCATTTTTTCTACCTCACTTCTACTCACTTCTACTTCACTACTTACTTCCTAAAATGCATTTTCAAGTATATAGACTGAATCTCCATGTTTGGAATTGACAAAGACTAATATACACAAGGCATATAGCCAGTAGTCTTACCAAAGACTATTATAAATAAAACAAGTTACCATGGCAACAAATCATTTCGAAGATATTAAAGATGTGGTTTCCAATGGGCTTCAAAAGGAGAAAGATTGCCCATGATAATGTTACACCTGAACCCTTCCTGAAATGCATTTTCAAGTATAAACATACAAAAGTAAACTTGATTTACTTACCCTCTAACTAACTCCACTAACTTGGCAAATGGGTATTCCCAAGTGTACATTTTGATTACTTGAATCCCAGATATGATTTCATTCATTAGCCTTACCCTTTCATCGGTACGAGTTGCAGTTTTCAATCTGAACTGCGAAGTTTTCTTGCCCAACCATGCTAAAAATGATATAGGTTTAAATACAATGAACATAGTATTACGTATTCATACAGTTTTAAAAACATAAGAAGTTTGGAAAAAACTTTAGAAAAAAAAGACAACAAATGCAACGCAAAACTGAAAAAGTATCTGAGGTAGAGAAGAAGGTCAGACTTAACGTAGACGTCAGAAAAACTAAGATAATGAAAATAAATATACCAAGAGAAATGGGAATATCACTGGGAGGCACGATATTAGACGGAGGACGTAAAAGGGAGCATAGGAATAGCTACAAAAGCATCCAATATGCTAAGGAAAATGTGGTCTTTACTTCAGATGACAAGTAAAATCAAGATACGATTATTCAACAGCAACGTGAAGACTGTGCTACTATACGAAGCAGAAACTTGGCAAGTGTCAAGAAAATGTATCGGAGAGATACAGGTGTTCATAAATAAATGCCTAAGGAAGATTCTTAACATTTACTGGCCAAACCGTATAAGAAACCTAGAGTTATGGACAAGAACTAACCGGGAACCTATATCTAAGACCATACGCAAAAGGAAATGGAGTTGTATGGGGCCCACACTAAGGA
Organism: Diabrotica virgifera virgifera; assembly: GCF_917563875.1. Taxonomy (NCBI): domain Eukaryota; kingdom Metazoa; phylum Arthropoda; class Insecta; order Coleoptera; family Chrysomelidae; genus Diabrotica; species Diabrotica virgifera. The sequence continues at coordinate 52,989,966 of NC_065451.1, forward strand.
ATTGAAAAAGACTTTATGACTTGTAAACGCTTCTAAGTAGGTCAAACCGGCAAACAGAATTAATAAAAAATTGTATACACACTATCAACTTTTTTGAGAACATACACCTGTTTGCCGGTTTGACACACCAAGGAGACCTGACAAACATAGCGAGGCAAGCATTAGAATACACACCACACGGAAAGAAAAAACGAGGTAGATACGTCGTAACCGGGCGTGCAACGCGTGCGACGCACGCGGGCGCAACCCCCAAAGGGCGCAAAACCGAAGGTTTGGTAAATAAGAAATATTTATTTTAAATGGGATAATCATTTTTTCAATTTTAATTTTTTCATGAACACCTAGAGAAGTCTCAAAAATCAAATATTGTGGTAATACTGAAAAATAAATAATATTTTAAGTATTCTATATTTGGTGTTAATAATTACTAATTACTATTATTGTATTGTTTACTTTTTACTATGTTTCTATTCCTCCATAAAAGATGAAATATTATAAACTAGATGTTCCTGAGTTAAATCTAAAACCCCTAAGTGATACAAGATGGTCGAGTAGGATAGAAGCTATCAAGCCCTTCAAATTTCGTATAATTAAAATTCGTGAGAATCTTACAGATAATGATACCTTTTACCTTTTACCTTTTACATAGAAAGTAGACAGTTTTAGAATAATAATTGATCAAGTAGGTACTAATTTCGTTAAATAGTAGATTTTTTTTTTATTATTTAAAACACAAAACCACATCAACCGCGCAGGGTTATTAGTGGATATGACAATACAAAGTATTACATTAAATATATAATACAAATTAATTTAATGTTATAGGTACAATTTGATGTCTTTTAAATATGTTAACACTGATGAAACTTTTTTGGTGAGGATTGTCTTGAGGTCATCGTCTGTGATTCTATGGCATCTTCTTTCTTTTTGAAATTGAGGACACTCTTAAGGTTGATCTGAACCCCCCCAAAAATAAACTACACATTCAAAAAATTTGAAAAAAATTGAGAAGGTATATGTGATCACTAGAAGTATTTTGACAAATTTTGAGCAAACTTCATGTTTTCGTTTTCGAAAAAACTCAAAAAAACTCCTTTTTTTCAAGTATAAAGCGGGAAAACTAAACATACAATTTTGTTAATTTTCTTACAGCATAAAGATATAATCCTAGGAAATACTTATGAATTTTTTTAAAATTTTTGAATGTACAGTTTTGCCACAGTAGGAAAAAATAATATGTTTCGGCTTATAATAAAGCTACCGGTAAGAAATTGGATAAAATTTCAATAACAACATATATAAAACTGTAACAATGGAAAATATTTCCAATAAAATGTTGAATATTTTTTCCTAAACATATGAAAAATCTCGTTAAACAAGAATTATATCTTGAATTGCCGCTAAGAATTTGTGCCGCCATGACATAGCGCCATCTACACCATCGGTAATATTTATGTTCGATAGATAGCAGTGCCTTCTGCTTCAATCGCGTCACACAGAACTTTATCCTAACAGCGTTGCCATATCAATTACTTTGTACAACAAAATGTTTTAATGTTAGTAGGTAATATAAGCCTACTACTATAACGTCTATTTATAACGCATCAACGTGACCTTCTGAAATTAATTTAACTACTTTTGTTGAAATATTTTCAGTCCCCTTGGCCGTATTAGATTTTAATATATTTAGGGCCGGTACTTTCTGTTTCGATTAAACCCTAGTTGGCAATTGGCATTTTAATGTTTTTAAGTACCATAAAGTTGTCTTTTTTTATTTTCATTTTTTCATGTATCTCTGAAGCTTTGTATTTGACTATATTTTGAATTGGAATTGGAGCATAGTCTTCATTTTTGTCAAATAGTGTTTCTAATAACTACCATCCATGGTATTTCTCTTTTGTCGCACTTTTATGTTTATTAAAGATTTTAATTGAAATTATTACTTTATCTTTAAAATTTTCATTGTCCATTACTTTTTGCATTTGTGGTGAGCTAAAAAGGGAAAACAATTGGACGATAATATGTAAACAGATATGGAGAGGTTAAAAATATTTTCACCTTCATATTAAAAATAAAAAAGGATCAATATACAAGGAATAATAGGTAACAACCAATTTTAAAAATCTTAAATCTATATTGATTTCTTCTCTGTACAAAAACAACAGAAATAAATAAGACAAAAAGAAAAAATGTGTTGTAACTTAATAATAGGTACGTTAAATAAACGTATTGATTAGTCTGATGGAAGTAGAACTTAAAACTGTTATATGGAGCTAATCTGGATCGGAATAAATTAAATGAGAAAGAAAAAAATCTAATAAACAGTTTCTTCAAGAGCAGGAAGAGAAAGATTATGGAATATTAGAAAATGAAAACGGCGCGGCAGAATAATCATCGATAAAGAAGTAAAAAGAGGAAACGCGATAACAATATCTGGAACAATTGTTTTATCTGATAAGAAACGAAGAACAGCCAGAAATTGCTATCAAAATAAAAAATATAGTAAAGCAGTGTGGATTGTTTCTGTGTTTGAAAAAGGTTATGGGTTTTTACGAGCTTGTCCGGACGGGTCAGTAAGTGACAATAATATTGTGGAAGTTAAGTGACTGTATTCATCCCTAGAATATACATCTCTAGAGGCAGCCGAATCCATAAAAACAAGTAGCTTGTTAAGTGAATGTCCCTAAAGAAAACAATAACTTCTTCTTTAGCCTGGTTGCATCCACTCCTGGACAAAGGCCTCCCATGAGTTCGCCACTCTTCTCTGTTTTGTGCTATTTGGTACCAGTTTCTCCCCACTTTTGCTTTGAAGTCATGTAGCCATCGTCTTTGTGGTCTTCCTATGTAAAATGTTTCTCGTCCACCTTTCGTTGTTTTGCCGTGGCACGTGTCCTGTCCTATCCAGCTTCATTTCATTTGCGCAATTCTTCCAATAACATATTCCACCTTCGTCCTGTTTTGTACGTCCCATTTCGAATATGTTCTCTCAGAGATACTCCTAAGGCGAGGCGCCCATTGAGGTGGAATGGCCGTGGCCCGTGGCGTGGTATTGGTTATTAGAGATGGTTCGGCCAGCTATTTTGATATAGCAGTTGCTTTTTTATTTTTCATTATTCAACATTTTCAAGATGATATGAGAAAAGCAAAATCATATTTGTTTGTTTTGTTTGAAAAAGCATTGTTGTTGGTATTTAATGTGAACATATAAATAATAATTGTTACTAAAATAATACATCTAAGTACGAACATTTTTTGAAATGACAAAAAAATTTAACAAAATACATGGTGGTTGTAATATTTATATGGTCGTAGTATTTATTTAAATTTTCTGTTGTTTTCACCCAATTTTGAAAAAATGTGAAAACTTGAATTATCCACGTCCGTCTGTCCGTCTGTCTGTCTGTCTGTCTCTCTGTAATCACAACTCCTCCGTCAATATACCAGCTAGAATGACAAATGTGGTGTCAAATGAAAGCTTATAATCCAAGGATAGTACTAAAGGTGATAAATTTGATCTAGGCTGTTTGTCCGTCGGTCTGTCCGACCGCGAATATAACTTCTCCGTCATTATACCAGGTAGAATGACAAATGAGGTGTTAAATGAAAGCTTATGATTCAAGGATAGTACTAAAGGTGCTAAATTTGATCTAGGCTGTTTGTCCGTCGGTCTGTCCGACCGCGAATATAACTTCTCTGTCATTATACCAGGTAGAATGACAAATGAGGTGTCAAATGAAAGCTTATAATCCAATGATGGTACTAAAAGTAGGATATTTGACCTAGGCTGGCTGGTTATCGGTCCGTCCGACCGCGAATATAACTCCTCCGTCATTATACCAGGTAGAATGACAAATGAGTTGTCAAATGAAAGCTTCTAATCCAAGGATAGTACTAAAGGTAATAAATTTGATCTAGGCTGTTTGTCCGTCGGTCTGTCCGACCGCGAATATAACTTCTCCGTCATTATACCAGGTAGAATGACAAATGAGGTGTCAAATGAAAGCTTATAATCCAAGGATGGTACTAAAGGTGAAAAATCTGACCTAGAATTTTCGGTTTTAGAAATGAAACCGGAAGTGCTTTTTTAAAGTAGCCGGAGTAGTATAAGCGATATATTATTCGACGTGCTTTAGCAAGATGGGAACAAATGTATACTTTTGGTTTTTATATCATTTCCGGTTAAAAAGTTTTAACCGGAAGTGCCATATTATAAACACAAAAATAGTACATGTGATATATTTGAAATTTGACCTCGGAGTTGCGGTTGTAGAGCTGCAATAGGAAGTACCGTTGGAAAGTCACTGAAATAGCATAAGATATATTATTCGACGTACGTTAGTAAGATGAGAAAAAATATTTGGTTGTAATATTTATATATTTATTATTTATATGGTTACTATGGGTACTAAAGGTGAGAAATTTGACTTAGGATTTTAGAATAAACCGGAAGTACTGTTTGAAGTCGCCGGAGTAGTATAAGCGATGTATTATTCGACGTGCCTTAGCAAGACGAGAACAAATGTATAATTTTGGTTTTTAAATAATTTCCGGTTAAAAAGTTCTAACCGGAAGTGCCATATTATAGACACAGAAATAGTACATGTGATATATTTGACCTTTAGTGGCTTTAGAGCTGCAATAGGAAAATACCGTTGGAAAGTCACCGAAATGGTGGCAAATGGAAATAGTATAAGATATATTATTCGACGTGCCTTAGCAAGATGAGAACAAATGTATAAATTTGGTTTTTATATCATTTCCGGTTAAAAAGTTCTAACCGGAAGTTAGGCCACATAATAAGACGGGAAAAGTACTCCCCGCTAAGGCTCATAATCCAAGGAAATATCTCGGGAAAGAGAAATGTGGGACGTAGGAGGATTTATACAAATACAATAGTTCAGAGCTGCAGCCAACAAAGTTAAGATTGCTGTGATGGTAGCCAACCTCCGATAGGAGACGGTACTTCAAGAAGAAGAAGAACCGGATGCTTTTTGGGTTCATATCATTTCCCGTTAAAAAGTTCTTAACCGAAGTACCATATCAGATTCGCAGAAATGGTACATGTGACATTAATTGAAGTGTATTGAAAAGTCGAGTTTAAATCTTTTGTTCCGGTTTTGAAATTATTTCCGTTTAAACAATTATGACCGAAAGTTTAGTAAAAATGACTAAAAATTAGCGAAATATTTTATCCATCAAAGCAAAGTTACACGAAGAGTTCAAATATCGACTTCCGGTTCTACTTTCGATCCCCATGGGTGAAAACCTAGGACTTAGAAAGTTCAATTATTTGTAGTTAATTAATACATAATTTGTGAAATTAGAATAATAATTCTTATGATTTATGCGTTTTATTCACTTTGTAAAGATTTTTTTTGTCAGCATTGTAATATTATAATACAGCGCAGTAGACTAAGTACTATATAGTAGCACCGATTAACTTTTATTTCTTTAGTTTGCCAACCTCAATGCTAAAAATCCAAAGAAGCGAAAACATCATTATTGGGTGCACCCTATCTGGCAAAAAAAAATAAAAATTTGCAATTTTTAACGTTTATAAAAAGGATTTGAACTTGAAGTGGTGGTATTTTGGAAGTGCCGCGCCGTAGCGCCAGTCCCCTTGCCACTAATCGACAGCAGGTTTAATTTTCGAGTGGTACTCGAATGGTGACCACGTTGAGTTTGTGTTGCAATATACGAGGACGTATTTAAAAATTTAAAAATCATACAAGACGATCAACAATTTAACATAAATATATTAAATATTTATTTATATAGAAACTTTTTAATTCCTGGATTTTTCGGTAAAACTCTTTTCGGCTATTTGCCATTTTTAATAAGCACTTTAATTAATAATTATTATATATTGCTAGCTTTGTTATTTGACTATTGACACATTATGGCAGAGAGTCAAATCAAGAATTGAATCTAGCATCTCAAAAATCCAACAAGTAAAAATGTAAGTACCAGTTATAGGAATATCCCTGTTTATGGAATATAAATTAGAGGTCCCGAAACGTTTCCATTTACTTTTTAAGGGGGTAGGCGCAAAATCTTGGTCCAATGCTATTTAAATTCATTTTTTTTTTCATTTTTTCGAATGCTGAAAAAACCAATAAATATTTTTGAAAAATTTAAACGCAGAATGAAAGACTACATTATTACCGAGTTCCGAAAGTGTCTTAAAATATACAAAAAGTTTAGTTTGAATTAAATACTTGAAATTAAAAATCACAATAAATTTTCTCTTTTTTTCACGCCTGTATATTATAATTATAAACATTATAAAAGTTTTCAGGGACTTTCGGCCCTCGGTAATAATGTAATTTTTCGTTATGAGTTTAAATTTTTCAAAATACTTATTAGTTTTCTCAGAATTCGAAAAAAAATGCATTTAAAAGCATTGGACCAAAATTTTGCGCCTACCCCCTTAATAAATTTATCCGTTTGTTGAAATATCTTTTAATAAAATAATACCGCTGTTTATAATACTTTTTAACTAAACGAATAAATTTTTACGTACAATATCCTAAAAATTTAAATTATATCGGGTATTATGCTTTATTGCAAATGCCTCAAAGGCCTGTATAGCTGTTTTATATTATTAAGGCCGATTCACATAATAGCTCAGGTCACGCTCCGCTCACGGTCAGCTCAAGCCACGATCAAAATATTCTCTCGGAGAAACCACGCGGTCAAAAAAAAGGGACAGAACTTGACCGTCGCGTTTAGTGCGGATATCATGATTAAAATGCGTGTAAGAATAGTTGACCGAACCTTGAGCTGAGCGTGAGCGGACCGTGACCTGAGCTATAATGTGAATCAGCCTTTAGGGTTTCTCAGGTAATAAATACTTTATAACAACTGTTATACAAACTCGCCGACAAATTTACTGGTGGTAAAATTATTTTACTTTTCTACAAATTTCTATACAGTGCCCACCTACTTATACTTCGTCTAATCTACTTACCGTTGCACGTGATCCGCGTCATAGCCCGTGACGTCACATGATACCAACACGAAATATTTTGGCGGTAGGTGTGTTTTTTTAGAATCATTTTTCCGAGTACACGGGAATTACAGCCACTAGATATATTTTATTATATACGCGTAGAAATAATATTTGAAGATTTCTATTAATGTTAACTTAAAGAAATACACAATAATATGTTTCATTTCATTTGTATACCTAAATGGACTATAAAGCGTTTTTATGAAGCACATTTGTTCGGAACACACTATAACTGTAATCGAACGAATGTGACATTTTAGCATAAATTGGTAACATTTATTTGACAGTTGCGGTGATGATACTTCATATTTGTTTTTATTCTTTATTATAAGTATATTTGTTTTATTATATTTACTGTTTATATTATTTACTTTAACTTAAGATTATAACTTAATTCTTGTTTTCTATTTCTAAAGTTTTTATTTATTTACATTGAATATGAATTTGTTTTTTTGTATAATCCACTTCCGCAAAAATTATGTGATATACTTGATTTAAAATGACTTTAAGAATTATTGCGCGATCCCTCTTCAGGTGACAGCCATAACTTTGATTTTTTTAAATGGGAGAGTACATTATGTGACACCTCATTTAGAAGCCTTTAAAACACTGATTACAATAATGTATAATAGTTTAATCCTTTTTGAGAGCGTAGGCAGAAAATTTCGGTTGAATTCTTTTTAAATGCAATCATATTTTCGAATCCTGAGAAAACTAACAAGTAGTTTTGAAAAGTTTAAACACAGAATGAAATATTACATTATTACCGAGGGACAAAAGTCCCTTAGAATAAACAAAAAGTTTCTTTAGAGTGATATATTTAAAATTAAATATCACACTCAATTTTCTCTTTTTTTTTCGCCCCTGTAACTTTTTATTAAAATAAACATTATAGAATTCCTCAGAGATTTTTGGATCCTCGGTAACACTGTAGTCTTGTATTTTGCGTTTAAATTTTTTAAAAACACTTATTAGTTTTCTCAGGATTCGAAAAAAATGAATTCATTTAAAAATAATTCAAACGAAATTTTGCGACTACGCTCTCAAAAAGGATTAAAGTATTATATATTTTTGTAATCAGTATTTCAAAGGCTTTTAAATGAGGTGTCACATTATGTACTTTCCTATTTAAAAAAAAATCAAAGGTGTGGCTGTCACCTGAAGAGAAAACAAACTTTGGAAAACTGTATGTTCTACACTACTCACGTACTTTTCAATACTATTTTACTTGATGTTATTAATTAGGAATGTGCAGGGCATTGCTATATATTTCATTTGGAGCAATTTCCGAAGTGGAAGTTTAATTTTACCTCCAAATTCATATCTTTCCAATTCAATTCCTAATAATATTGTGGCTTATTCTCAGTTAAAACAAGTAATAATTGGACTTCGTAAGTCCTAGGTTTTCACCCAAACTAATCGAAAGTAGAACTGATAGTCGATATTTGAACGCTTCGTGTAACTTTGCGTCGATCGATATACGATTTTACTAATTTTGAGTCATTTTGACTAAACTTTGCGTCATCATTATTTAAACAGAAATTACTTCAAAACAGGAACTAAAGATTAAAAGTCAACTTTTCAATACTCTTCGATTGTTGTGTTACATATACTATTTCTGCGACTATAGTGGCAATTCTTGTTAGAACTTTTTAAGCGGAAATGATATAAAAACCAAAACCAAAATTTTTTCTCATTTTGCTAAGGCACGTCGAATGATATATCGCTTATACTATTTCGGTGACTTTAGAACAGTTCATACGGTTGCAACTCTAAACCCGGAAGTCCGATGTCAAATGTCTCACCTTTAATACCATCCTTGGGTTATAAGCCTTCATTCGGCACTTCATTTGTCATTCTATCTGTATTAATAATGGAGGAGTTGTATTCGCGGACGGAAAGACAGATGAACAGACAGTGATGGAACCGAAAGTATATATTTATTCTCTTCTTGCAAAGTAACGTCGAATAATATATCACGTGTACTATTCCGGTGACTTTAAAACAGTACTTCTGGTTACATTTCTAAAACCGGAAGTCCTAGGTAAAATTTCGCACATTTATTACCATACTTGGATTATGAGCTTTCATTCGACACCTCAATTGTTATTCTATCTGGTATAGTGACGGATGAGTTATATTCGCAGTCGGACGGAAAGACGGATAGACAGCCTAGGTCAAATTTCTCACCTTTAGTACCATACTTGTATTATAAACTTTCATGTGACATCTCATTTGTCATTCTACCTGGTATAATGGCGGAGGAGTTATATTTGCGGTCGGACGGACCGACGGACAGACCGCCTCGGTCAAATATCTCACCTTTAGTACCATCCTTGGATTATAAGCTTTCATTTGAGACCTCATTTGTAATTCTACCTGGTATAATGACGGAGGAGTTATATTCGCGGTCGAACGGACCGACGGACAGACAGCCTACGTCAAATACCTCACCTTTAGTACCATCCTTGGATTATAAGCTTTCATTTGATACCTCATTTGTAATTCTACCTGGTATAATGACGGAGGAGTTATATTCGCGGTCGGACGGACCGACGGACAGACAGGATACGTCAAATATCTCACCTTTAGTACCATCCTTGGATTATAAGCTTTCATTTGACACCTAATTTGTCATTCTAGCTGGTATATTGACGGAGTAGTTGTGATTACAGACGGACAGACAGACAGACGGACGTGGGTAATTCAAAGTTTTCACATTTTTTCAAAATTGGGTGAAAACAAAAGTAAATTTAAATAAACAGTACGACCATATAAATGTTACAACCACCATGTATTTTGTTATATTGTTTTTGTCAGTTCAAAAAATATCCGTACTTAGATGTATTATTTTAACAATAATTATAATTATTTATATTATTTATATGTTCTCACTAAATGCCAACAAAACTGCTTTTTGAAACAAAACAAACAAATATTATTTTGCTTTTCTTATATCAATATGAATACGTTGAATAATGCTGAAAAAGTAACTGCTGTATCAAAACAGCGAGTCGGCCACCTCTACTCAATACCACGCCACGGGCCACGGCCATTCCACCTCAGTGGGCGCCTTGCCTAAGATAGCTCGTTCGATGGCCCTCTGTGTTGTTCTTAATATATTGGCTGATAACCCTGTAAGTGTCACGGTCTCCACTCCATAAGTCATAACTGCTAGAATACAACTGTTGAGTACCCTTTTTTCTAGATTTATTGGTATCTTTTTGTTTTTCAACACATCACTGAGTCTTGCAACTGCTGCCCAATTAATTCAGATTCTTATAGCTATCTCGTCCGTTTGATTCTGATGGCCTAGTTTGATCGTGTGACTCTTCGACACTTTCGATCTCACTTCCAACTAAGTTGATTCTGATATTTTGATTTGTCATCACTTTTGTTTTATTTAAATTCATTTTTAAACCGCCTTTCTCAGATTCATGTTTAAGCATCTTTAGTATGTAGATTGGTTCTTCTGTATTGTTGCTTATGAGCACTATGTCATCGGCAAATCTTAGATGACTTCCGTGCGTTATTCATTCCGTTTAATACGGTCCAGAGTTCTATGGAATCGAATGCCCCATTGTACAGAAAGAACAACAATACAAATGAAATATTAACGGTAGGCGGCCAGCAGTCAGAGAGAGTAAAAAATATATTTGCTGGGAACGATAATCACAGAAAATAACGATTATACTCCAGAAATAAGTGAGAGAATTGAAAAAGCACGTGCCAACTTCGTGAAAATGAAAAAGATTTTATGCAGCAAAGATCTGATATTGGCCCTCAGAATAATTATATGTTATGTACACAGTGTGCTTTACTAAGGAGCTTAATCATGGACATTAAATCGAAATGCAATAAATCGACGAGCAAGACAGAGAAGAACTAGTTTTGGTGTTAGTGAAATATTTTTGAGTATTTTTTTCTGTTAACAACCATTTTTAATATCTTTATTATAACCTTTTTGGACCTTATTCTGCGGTATCTCATGAAACTGATTACGCAAAAAGATCTCATGGGAATATTTTTCCCAAGAAACACGATGTTTTCGCCTTGCTTAAACATATTTTGCCGAATTTAAAATCAAAATCCTGTTCTTTTCTTCTATTCTTTTTCTATCATACATTGACTTTATTCTCTCAGATATTTTTAGTTCTTAACACGTTGATGAACAGAACGTCTATAGACGACATTTTTAAAATAACGAGTTATGACAAAAAATCGGTAGATTTTTGTAGATTTTTTGTCACATTACATCTACAAATGCATATGAAATATAATACGACATCCATGGTCGTCGTCCACATGTTTACAAAAAACATATTGTTTCCATAAAACAAATTTAGCAATTTCGCTATTACACTGGCGGACAAAAAATTTAGGTCACTAGATGAATCATTTGATGCCTTGGATTTCCTAAACCTGTTGTCCGATTTGAATGATTTTTTTAGTATGTTATACAAATAGCTTTATTATTTAAGAATCTTAATGTGTTAATATTGTTGCTAGACAGGTAAATGTCATTTTATACCGGTTGTAACAATCATACTGTGTTTTTCCTTAAAGTTCGGAACACTCTGTGGAATATTATAGTATAGATAAAATATTAAGATTAGAACTCATTTGTAGCCTTAGGCTTTCTTAACATTTTCTTTTTTGATTCATTTGCTTATGTTGGATAATAAAAAAGTTAGGTACTTTAACAACTAGCCATGTTCTTCATCAATACAGGGTGTTTCTAAATAAGGGCGACAAACTTTAAGGGGTAATTCTACATGAAAAATAATGACAATTTGCTTTATAAACATATGTCCACAAATGCTTAATTTCCGTGATACGGGATGTTGAATTTTTTCTTACCAACTGACGGTTTATTTCTTGCTCTAAAACCGATTGAGATATGCAACTGAAATTTGGTAGGTTTTAAGAGGTAGTTATTGCGCATTGTTTGACATACCATTAAGAATTTTATATTCACCATTGGCGTGCATACGGGTATAAATATTTTAGATACATCCCGTATGCACGCCAATGGCGAATATAAAATTATTAATTGTATGCCAAACAATGCGCAATAACTACCTCTTAAAACCTACCAAATTTCAGTTGCATATCTCAATCGGTTTTAGAGCAACAAATAAACCGTCAGTTGGTAAGAAAAAATTCAACATCCCGTATCACGGAAATTAACCATTTGTGGACAATGTTTATAAAGCAAACGGTCATTATTTTTTCATGTAGAATTACCCCTTAAAGTTTGTCGCTCTTATTTAGAAACACCCTGTATTGATGAAGAACATGGCTAGTTGTTAAAATACCTAACTTTTTTATTATCCAACATAAGCAAATGAATAAAAAAAGAAAGTGTTAAGAAAGCCTAAGGCTACAATTGAGTTCTAATTTCAATATTTGAGGCGTCCAGAGCAACAGTGGCCTAACCCACATCCCACAATTTTACCAAAATGCTTTTAATACAATAAAGTTATGCATTACTTCAGTGTTTTCAGATGCAGAGTGGCTGAAGCAACCATTGCTTGAACTAGTCTGCATCTGAAAACACTTAAATAAATAATAACTTTAAAGTAATAATATCGTTTTGGTAAAATTGTGGGATGTGGGTTAGGCCACTGTTGCTCTGAGCGCCTCATTTTATCTATGCTATAATATTCCACAGAGTTTTCCGAACTTTAAGGAAAAACACAGTATGATTGTTACACCCGGTATAAAATGACATTTACCTGTCTAGCAACAATATTAACACATTAAGATTCTTAAATAATAAAGCTATAACATACTAAAAAATCATTCAAATCGGACAACAGGTTTAGGAAATCCGAGGCATCAAATAATTCATCTAGTGACCTAAATTTTTTGCGCGCCAGTGTATATTTATTCTACTTTGCAAAATTCATATAGTGTCACAACACTTGCTTATGCATTTGACGCACAGTCCGTCAACGTTTATGTATAAACAAAATTTGTGCTAATACATTTTTTACAAGATTGCAAGCGGTCATAAAATTTTATTACCATTTTTCAGTGTGAGATAAGAGATGACTAACAACTGGAATATTTAGTGACCGAGAAACATAATAAACAATTAGTATATGATGTGAGGCCGCTCTCGTCTGAAAAAAAATTCTGATTTGGTTTCTTTGCGGATTCCTATTCAAAAATGTCCCCTTTAAATAAATCAGAAGGGTGCCGGCGAAATTTTTGGACAGAAATTGTCTAAACAATGTTTCTAAACAAATTACAAGATTGGTAATTGGTATTTAGTGTAACTCAATCTGAATCTTGCGGGTAACGCAATCTGAAGTTGGCTGCGGGGGGAAACTATGGAGTACGGTTCGGAAGCTTGGGAGTAGTTGCAACTGTGAGTTACTCGAAACCCAGCATAGATCGAGGTTGCGCCTTTGCGCCATCTCCTATAAAAGAAAGTAGTTTTATCTTTTAGACTATGAATAAGGTGAATATTGATTTCTTCGGCCAACTCCAGGAGTTTCCCCCATTTACATATGGTGACTGCTTAAGTCCTGTAAACTGTAGGGTGGTTGTTGGTTTTCCATATTTTTGTCGTGCGATATGATTGGCGTATGTAATTGGTACATTGTAAATAATTAAATAAATAAATAAATTGTTTAAAAAACTATGGAAATAATAATATACAAAATTTAAAGAGAAGTAGTCCCGGTTGTGTGGTAGCTCCCGCATGAAAAATGCTTCCCATTCAGTTTCTCCGGAATTCCTGCTCAAAAATGTCTCCTTTAAACATTATGAGAAGGGTGCCGGACGGCATTTTTGGCCAGAAATTGTTTAAATAACTTTTTTCTACAACCTTGTTAAAAATGCAATTTTTAGCACTCCATACGAGCGTTAAAAATGCTACTTTAAGGCACTAGTGCTTTAAAAATTTTAAGGCACTGCAGTTAAAAGTGAAATGTCAAATTGTGAAACGTCAAAATATTTATATTTCATATTTCATTTATTAACATTAATATTAATAGTACAACTTGCTCAATTTGAAAAAGGTAGTTTAAAAGGTTTTTTAAAATTAAATTTAAACTGTATTATTGCATTTTTAACACGTTTGTAGAAAAAACTATTAAAATTTGTTAGAATATACTTACAACAATAAAAGTAGATGTTATTCTATACGCTCTGAGCTTCGCTGGTGTCGATCCTAGCGGATTACTATTCAACTTTCACCGGTAATTTTTAAATTTATTATTTAATTGTTATCGCTTAATATTTACAACGCTAAAAAGTAATTAAATTGTAATAGATTTTTTTAAGATTTTGCTAATCATTTTGACGTTCTGTTGATGAAATATTAATTTCTTACTTCGGATACTTTCACAATTATCGTGTAGATGGCGCTAAGATTAATAGAATAATTTATAATTAAATATTAAGGAACATTAAAAAACTTAAATTCAGTATTTAAAATATAAGTATATTTAAGGTAAAAATATATACCACAGCTTTGACCAACTAATATTTTTTATAATTAATGTTTTTAATTTTAATTTTAAATCAATCACTTTGACATTTTATGTCAAATTTCCGGTAAACGTTTACAGACTTGTCACTACTGGCGCTCGCGAATGTGTAAATATCCCCTCTACGTACGGGCTCACAGCGTATAGTTGTTATGTTATGATTTACGTATTGACAGTATAGACGGCTTTGATGTAATGTCAAGAAAAATATAAAAATGGAATGTCAGTCAAGTTCAAGTAAAAGTTTTTGTAGGTATTGTCATTGTCCTGTAAATGAGATGAATAAATTATAATTGTTGATATATAAGACGTTTCTAGAAAAAATATTGTATGATATACGTGTTAAAAAGTACATTTTTAAGGCACTCATGTGAATTGCAGAATTCGCTTCGCTGATTCTGCAAACCTTCACATGCCTGCCTTAAACGTGTACTTTTAAACTTTTAACACTTATATCATAAATAACTATTAAATTTTATTTTCAACGCGCATAATTAACCAGTAAAAACAACGATTTATTTTTGAAATAAGCCCCGGTTACCCAGCAAAATCTTAAAATTAAATGTTTAAGCTTCGATTTTAGGCACTTATCAACTACAAAAATAATAATAATTATCAGTTTCCAAGCCTCTAACTCGAATATGCGTATGTTCGCATTTTTCAGATTTTAAATCGCTTACAACTCAAAAACTGTAAACTTGTCAGAAAAATGAAAACAAACTTTTTTATTTAGTATTACCCGAAAAACCTGAAAAAATATTTTCCCGTGCAAAATAGAAGATTGTTGAAATATAACCTGCCGCATCGGCATTAAAATTGGATGGACGCATAATAACATCAACGAATTGAACGAATATAATATAGCTCATAGAGGAAGCTTTTATATAAAACAGATGGTCACGTTTATAAGGAGGCTTGTTGACGAGGGATGTTACGGCCGCAGAGCGGGCGGTGGTGAGATGACGGTGACTACGGACGTTGTCAGACCTATGCACCTCCATAGCACCTACTCAGTTGGAACGCAAAATCCTATGCTAAAACGTTACAGGGCCGTAAACTTCTACTCACTATATATTCTTTGATACATTTTAAAAAGAACGGTCTAAATTTAAGATAGAACCGACTACTCTTCATAATTTTGAAAAAAAAATGTTTAAACTTTAATTCAAGCACTTGGTTATTTTAGATATATTAATATACATAAAACTAAGTTTTTAAACTTCGAAAATACGTATTATCGCATTTTTCAGATTTTAAATCGCCCTTAACTCGAAATCTATCAACTTTTGAGAAAAATGACAACATACATTTCTTGTTAGAATGGCCCAAAAAACCTAAAAAAATATTTTCCCGAGCAAAAAGGATGATCTTTTGAATTTCTTAAAAAAAAATTTTTAAACAATTTCTGGCCAAAAATTTCGCCCTGCGCACTTCATATTTCCTTAAAGAGAACATTTCTGAATAGGAATCCGCAGAGAAACCGAACCATAATTTTTTTTAGACGAGAGCGGCATCACATCATGGACTAAATGGTTCTTGCTAACATTACATTGTTATTAGGCCTTGATAAAATTACTGTCTACAGTCGGAAAAATGAAAGAATACCCATGAACGAACATATAAAACACGCTGTATTTTCCTGTCACCGTGTCACAAAGAAAATTGTCGAGTGCAAGTACATGTAACAATAATTATTACATGTAGTTGCGCTGGCCAATTTTTTGTGCGACACGGTGACAGGAAAATACAGCATGTTTTATAAGTTCGTTCATGGGTATTCTTTGATTTTTCCTACTGTAAACAATTTGGCAACAGGGCCAATTGAGCCAATGGGTGTAAGGACAGAATAGTGTTCAGGTTTCTACATTATTACAGAGTCATCATGTAGAAATCTACAATTAAGTTGAAAATGTTACCACAGTAACATGCTACAGTACAGCCATCTCTAGGATCAGAAACAAATTAATTAAGGGTTCATATCAACCTTAATGTGATTGGCTTAGCTTCTAGGTCTGTTCTTACAAGGATGGCTACTCCGCCACTTGCCTGTTGTGCTATTCTATTTTTTTGGAAAACATTGGTAGTTTTGAAGATTAATATTGTATTGCTTAAAATGGGTTTCTTGAAGACATAAGATCTTAGGGCATGTTTCGTTTATTAGTTTTAATTGTTCTAAATGGGTGTAGAACCCATTGATATTCCACTGTAATATATAGGGGTTAGATTAGACATTTTCGAGTTCTGACTGAGAATGTGTTTCATCGGTCTCTTCTGTGGAAGAGAAATTATTGGGGCTTAGTTTCTTTCTTAATCGAGTTATATTATTTTTTAATTTTGAATTGTGGGTATAAGCGTGAACAAAATTAAGGATCTGAATTAATTCGGCTGTTTCGTTCGAATAGTTTTTTGAGGTTATTTCGGGATGTTTTGCGTTTAATGTGTTTTCGAGAAAGTCACATATTTCGTCGAAGTTAAGGACAAATGGTGGTGATCTGTTTGCGATTTTGTCTTTAATTGTCTCTAGGGAAAGTAAAAGTTCATCTCGAGAATTTCTTTTAGACGTTTTTGTTTTTTTCTTTGATTTCCTTGTTACTGGAGAAGCGAAAATATGAGAATCGGTCTGTGTGGTATTTTCGTTGATTTCTGGAGACGATGAGATGAGCCTTTTTGGATGTTTTGTGACGTTTGGAATAATTTTAGGTTGTGTTATTTCTAATGGAGTAAGATTGCTGGTCTTGTTGGAAGTTGATGATGTTGTTATTTTTAAAGTGTTTGTTTCATTTGTATTATTTGTAGGTCTTGACATGTCGTCAGTTTCTATGGTAGATTCTAATTGGTTATTAGAGACCTGTACGTCTGGGATCTGATCTAATATGTTTTGGGAAACTGCTGGGTGATCGTTAGAGGTGGATATTAAGGCTTTGTCAGAAGGTTTTTGTTCTGTTTGGTTATAAGGTAGATTTGTTATATATTGTGTGTTTTGGGAGGTTTCTGGAAGAGCTTTAGAAGTGGTTGGATTAGACTTGGTTGGGTCAGGATTTGTTGTATTAGAAGTGGGTGGATTAGAATTGGTTGAGTCAAGATTGGTTGTATTAGAAGTGGTTGCATTAGAAGTGATTGTATTAGCATTGTCAGGACATTCTGTTTCCTGGTGACCAATAGTCTTGCATTTTGAACAGTTGAATCCTTCTATAGAAAGGTATAGTCTGTAAGTGGTATTATCATGAGAGATCATGAAAGAATCGGGAATGGACATATTTTCTAAAGGTGTGATAAATGTTTGCCTTCTAAAACTCAAGACATGGCTGTATTCGCTTTCAGGCATTCCTACCCTAAGAAAAGTCATTTTAGAGACGGCGCTTATACCCATTTTACGTAGTTCTTGTTCAATTAACGTGGTTGGAACAGAAGGACCAGCGTTTGATATTATCAGTCTTTGAGCTGGAGTGATAAATCTTCTTATTTCTACTTGAGTTTCTTTTATATTGACGTATTTGTGGGAATGCAGCAATGAATCAACCATATTTTTAGAAGAGAGATATATACATATTCTATTATTGGCTATTCTGAAAGCGAAAGATACGTTACGTGGACCAACTATTGAACCGACGGCTATGATGTACTCTTGAACTTTGGTTCCTTCAATACTAGAAAGAACTATGGCTTCGTCTTTTGTTGGTTGTTTAAACGTGTTAACAACACTGGAATATGAGATGTGAGATGTAGTTTGTGTAATGTTCATGGTGTTATTCGAAGTCATGTTTGATTAATTTTGGAGACGTTGCAAGGCCGGCCCTGTCGCCGGTTCAAAAACCGGTGTGGATCTTGGCCCAAAACTGGTCCTATTTATATTTCTTGGATATTTTATAGGTTATATTATTATTAATATAAATATAATAGATGTGGTTTTTGGTACTCACGTCAGGTTTGCGGGGTTTACATGGTGTTTCCACTATAACAATGTGGAGGAACTAACAAAATAATTTTAAACTGTTTATCACTTAAAAACTGATAAATATCGCAGCGGTTTACAACGTGATGTATATTATCATTGTCAGGACCGTACTCAAATAGTAGATTTAATATGATATTATTGGTTTTTTAGTACATCGTGTACTAAATATAGATAGATATTTTGTCTAAAAACTGTCTTGTTTTGTGTAAAAACTAAAACTGTCTTGATCTTCAACAAATGCTAACTGATCCAGTCGGAACAGAGGCGGATATTGGTGAAACTGATTTATTTAGTGAGATAAAAGCTTTAAAATTATTTTCATTGCACGACTCATCAAATCCTCTTCATAATCTTCAATATATATTTGAAAATATTTAACTTCATCTTTACCAAATATCAGTATTTCATTCAGAATCCTCCTCACTTTACCTGTGTCTGTTGCTTCTGGTGAGAGATCATTTTCAAAATTTTAATTAAAAATTATTTGAGGTCTACTATGGCAGAGAAAAGATTATCTAGTTTGGCAATATTAGTTATAAAGCAAAAACTAATCAATAAAATTAACTTTAAAGATACATATTATAAAAGAATTTGCTACAGTCATATCTAGAAAAATACCCATTTCAGGGGCGTCATTTGATAGAGTCAGGAGGGGCATTTGCCCCTTCTCTATAATATTGGAATTTACAAAATGACTATAATAATTTATTTGTAATAATTAGGAGCATAAACTTTATAATATATATTAATGATTCATTACTAATGGAACAAAATAACTACAGTATCAATTTGTAAAGTAAAACAGTACAGTACCTACTGTACTGGTACTGTATGTGATGTATATGTATACCTACAGTAAAATTTTCATCCTTCTTCTACTGCTTGTCCCCCCCCCCCCCACCCCAAATCAAAATTTGAAATGACACCCCTGGTTCATTTAATTCGATTTAGATTTAAGGTACCGATTTCTAGATTTAATTAACATATGAATGTTTTATTTGTTTCTTTTGCCATCATTAGCAAATCAGTTACAAGAAAAGTAAAATTTGAGTTCTTGCAATTTCTGTTGTTTTATTACAAGTAAAAAATTAAAAAATATAGATTTTTTTCATAACTGTATATACAGTGCGCTGGAATAAGTGTTACTTAATAACTTATTAATTTTTAGCACATAAGCAAAACGCTCGGACAGGTCGATTTTTAAAATAATCATAGGTAGTATATTATAGCATCAATGTTTCGAACTTTACGCGGTCCCTCTTCAGGTGACAGTGATAACGTTTAAAAACAATTCGATCGAAATTTTGCGCCTACGCTCTTAAAAAGGATTAAAGTATTATACATTTTTGTAATCAGTATTTCAAACACTTTTAAATGAGCTATCACATGATATACGTTCCCATTTAGAAAAATCAAAGTTTTGCCTATCATCTGAAGAGGGATCGCGTAAAGTTCGAAACATTAATGTTATAATATACTTTGATTATTTCAGAAATCGACCTGTCCGAGTGTTTTGCGTATGTGCTAGAAATAAATAGGTTATTAAGGAGGGGTAACACTTATTCCAGCGCACTGTATGTAGTGGATTTAAAGGGCGCTAAA
The DNA here is from genome assembly GCF_917563875.1 of Diabrotica virgifera virgifera. Taxonomy (NCBI): domain Eukaryota; kingdom Metazoa; phylum Arthropoda; class Insecta; order Coleoptera; family Chrysomelidae; genus Diabrotica; species Diabrotica virgifera. The sequence goes on from NC_065451.1 coordinate 53,010,037, forward strand.
ATATGTCCCGCACGCGGGCGCCGCTCAACCTTGCGGGGGCCCTGCGTCGAAACGTGGAAACGAAGTGCCGAGAAAGAAATTAATGCTATTGGGAAAACCTGGACAGAAATAAAGATCAGTGCAAAGGATAGAACAGAATGAAGTCAGACAACTGACGCCATATGCTCCGTCTCAAGTGAAGGGGAATGAGTAAGTAAGAGAGAACTTTAGAAGTAGCGGCTTGTTTTGCAGAAAGTTTGTGAGCTAGTTGCTAGGAACTCATAATATGCTCGGAAATCATAGGTAAGTGAGATTACATTATGGAAAAGAGTTTTGGAAAGTTTAAACCAAATAATGTGTAGTGGACATATCGGAATATGGACAAACGCTAAAGTGTCTGTCAACGTCGCTCTCTTTTTGTTCATGGCAATAATACGTTAACAGCTTAAATAATAGGAAACGATTCAGAAACATAAATATGTATAGCGCTGAAGAGGGAAAGAGTGTAATATCTAATAAGTCAATATTTAAAGTGAACTGGAAGATAGAGAATTAAATTCTGTTAGGAAAAGAGCTAAATTAGTCCAACGGCTAAAAGACTAACGGCTAAAAAATGTTCTTAAGATTTATAAGATCACTTGTGATTTTATCCCTTAACGAAAAAATGTCTTCGTTGAAAAACAAAGTTGCTGCCGACTTTCTCTTTTGAAAGAAAATATAAAAAAAGAAGAATTAAGAAGACACAGGTACAAGACAAAAGATGACGAGACAATGTATGTCGGAGACACGGTCGATATTTGACGGGAGTGGATGATCTATTTTTATTAAAGTCCCTAAATAGAGTCTCGGAGTACTGTAAGTTGTAGAAAAGTTTCAATTCTATTCCCGACAAGGTTCCAGGGGGAACCACATATTACGGGCAATATTACGAATGCTTTGCTACGCCCATAATCAAAACTTAGCGATATCTTGACTTGACGAGTGATCTGGCCAGAGAATCCAACGGCGATGTAGAATAATTTTTTGAAGAATGATTTGACTATGCAGATAAGGAAAATTAAATTTTATAGGGTCAGTCGATAATATAAATATGCACGGTTAAGTATATAAATGTTATAAATTAATTGTGTTTTTAATGTTAATATTAGAAGAATGGCAATAACATATACAGTCATGAATTTATAATTCTAAGATTTTGGCGATGACATAAAGAGTTATATAATAGAACTACTACGGATAAGTCGAATTGCAAGACTATAATTTCCTAATATTTTTATATCATTATTTTAAATAGATACTTAGTCCAGAAAGCCACTGCGCATCCGCTAGGAAAAATATTCTAATTCGGATTTTTTGCACAATCTTACTCAAAAAGGACTCCTTTTATCAAATTCGCATGTTGCCAGGACCAAAAGGTGGTCAAAAATTATTTGAACGTTTTTTTTTTGTTTTTTTCCTAAAATTATTTTTTTTTGCATGGAAAAATGTTTTTTTAGGTTTCTTGGATCATTCCAAACAGAAAAGGTCTTTAGTGACTTTTCTCTAAAAATGATAGTTCTTGACATATAAGCGATTAAAAAATTGAAAAATTGCGAAATCGGCCATTTTTAACCCTCAAAAACTATGTGAAAAACTGAAAATTTCAATGTTACCAAGGTAGGTAGATATTCTTTAAACATCGATTGATGAAATCCTGAAGAGTTTTTTGCAATACAATATTCAAAACTCCTTTGTTTTTTAATTGCTTATCAAGCGTGCGCGACACTATTTTCCACCGACAGGATGGTGCAAATGAAAGGAATAAATTCGTTATTTCATAAACCGGCGACTTTAAGGAAAGATCCCGAAACAGGTCGATTTTTATTTTTAAGTTATGATATTGTGGCATACATGGTATACTAGTGACGTCATCCATCTGGGCGTGAGGACGTAATCAATGATTTTTTTAAATGAGAATAGGGGTCGTGTGCTAGCTCATTTGAAAGGTTCTTCAATTCTCTATTCAGTAATATAAACATTTACATAATTATGTATACAGGGTGTCCAAAAAATTTTTATTAAATTAAATTATTTGACAAAAAAGAAGTAGCAGGACACCCTGTAAAAATAATTATGTAAATGTTTACATTACTGAATAAAGAATTAAAGAACCTTTCAAATGAGCTACCACACGACCCCTATTCTTATTTAAAAAAATCATCGATTACGTCATCACGCCCAGACGGATGACGTCACTAGTATACCATATATGCCACAATATCATAACTAAGTCGCCCGTTTACGAAATAACGAATTTATTCCTTTCATTTGCACCATACTGCCGGTGGAAAATAGTGTCGCGCACGCTTGATTAGCAATTAAAAAATAAAGAAGTTTTGAATATTGTATTTCAAAAAACTCTTCGGGATTTGATCAATCGATGTTTAAAGAATATCTACCTACCTTGACAGCATTAAAATTTTAAGTTTTTCACATAGTTTTTGAGGGTTAAAAATGGCCGATTTCGCAATTTTTCAATTTTTAATCGCTGATATGTCAAAAACTATCATTTTTAGAGAAAAGCCACTAAAGACCTTTTCTGTTTGGAATGATCCAGAAAACCTAAAAAAACTTTTTTTCATGCAAAGAAAATAATTTTAGGAAAAAAAAACAAAAAAAAACGTTTAAAAAATTTTTGACCACCTTTTGGTCCTGGCAACATGCAAATTTGTTAAAAGGAGTCCTTTTTGAGTAAGATTGTGCAAAAAATCCGAATTAGAATATTTTTCCTAGCGGATGCGCAGTGGCTTTCTGGACTAACTAGCTTTATACTGAAATCCAAAGTTGAATTATCTTACATTAATACTTACATTGTAAGGGTATAGAGAGTAACAAAAATATAGTTCCAAGAAGTGCTGTCCATCCAGCAAAGAGATATAAAAACACCATCACAATAAGTGCCTGTATTGGAGCGATATAGAAGTAATGAAGATGATGTGCAGCTTGATCAAATCTTCCTACATCATTAGAAAGTAAATTTACCATCTGCCCAATGGTAGTTTCTGCTAGAGCAGATTTGCTAAGTCTTAAAGCTTTCCTATATATCAAAGAACACGAAGCTATTCTCATCTTCATACCAACTTGCATCATTGCAAAATTGAATTTATGGAGCAGGATTACGCTGACCAATGAAGTGGCTATTATCAATCCTGAGTACAAATAAACATCATTGATATTTTCTTTGGGATCCTTTTCATAAATCGTTAGTAGTTTTGATATTATAAATGGTTGGGTCATTCTGAAAAAAAAAACATTGTTTCAACTTAACTGAAGAACGTCAAACTAAAGTGTAGCGTTTGAAAAAACTCCAACATTAATTTAAAATCCCAATTCCCAAAAAGAATGTCTATTTTTTTAATTTATTTTGTGAAGTTGAATATCATCAAAAATATCCCAAGCCGACCCTGTACACAGCCATGAAGTATTGCATAACATTTCAATGTGTTACTATTTGTAAGAAATGGCTGATGCGTAGAAGAACTTTCTAGAAGAAATGTTGAACTGAAAGTTGAGTTCTTGTCAACTAAGCATCCCTAAGGATCAAAATCGCTCGGTACTTCCGTCGTATTTTTCCCCTGTAGTAGCTTCAGAGCGAAGCGCAAATTAGTCCAGCTTTACGTCCCAAGGTGATAGCATCTCCTCGGCTGGTACTCGCTCGAAGTAGGGCGTAGTCCCTTTGTTCCCCGCCGGTAAAATGTAGAATGGTCGCTGTGAAGATCTGAATGTGTGGTGAGTGCTCTGAGAGGATTTTTTTCCACATATAGTGATGGATTTAATGGAAAATCGAAGCCTCTTGAGAGTCAAACACGCAGTTCTACAAACCGGCATTGTTGCCCATTTTTTCCTGTGTTATGTATGATGGTCAAGCCCTGATTTCATCGAAGAAATGTCGAAGAAATGTCGTTCCTGTCCCGTGATGTTTTGTTTCCAGTTCCCAGAAATGAAGTCTCCAAGTCCCCATTGCCCTGAAATTGAAGAAAGAAGCCATGTCCTCCCCCTGCCCCCTGCCTCAGTTCGATGACCCTGTTTGTTGATGAACCCCTCCCCTGTAGTTTGTGACTGTGACGAAGAGTTTTTTTTTGTTTTTAAGGTATGATACGTTTTTTTAATTTTACTAAATTTCAAGTGGATAAATTGCTGGTAAATAATTGTATAAAGAAATTTGCTTTCATAATGGTAAAAAAAGGCAGTGACTTATGACATTTGACAGCTACGTCAAATCTTGTGTTGAAATAAATAGGTCAAATTTTATTTGACATATACTGCCCAACAAGTTCAATTGTAATTGTTTTGTTTGTAATCATTGTTTTTGTAGTAAAATTTTGAATAAACCTGGTAAGAGTTTAAAGTTTTGAATAAACGTTTTGTAAGTGTATCTACCATTTTATTTCTGTAACCTTGTTTTGGAAAAATTTTAACTAAATTCTAATGCAACTGTGTGTAAGTTTTAGAGTAGAAGAAAAAGAATCTGGCATAGAAGCCAGTATTGAGATAATGTTGCCCAGTCTAACCCCAAAGAGGAATCAATGATGAATGTCCCCCCATTTGGTACCCCGTAAGTGAGAAAAAGTCTTAGTAAGTACCCATATATGAACCAGAGGATTTGTTTCGAACGGCGTCCTGTTTTTTAAATAGTAGAAAGATCCTCTAGTCAGAGTAAGTACCCTTTGTATTTGTTATGGTAGTTTAGTCATCTTAACACCCCTTCACCCTCCCTAACGAATCTACGACCTAGCTCCCGCACAACAAATGAGCTGCCGTCCCGCAACGAGGCTTTATGTGTCTGCTTCTTCTTCTTTAGCCCCATTCTTACCCCCCAGTATCTCTATAGATAGTCTTTCCTTGTTCCCATATGAGCAGACACGCAAAACGCTTCAACTGTCGCCCTAGAACGTGGGGCCGATTCATTTTTCTGCCTCCTTCAATATCCAGTTGTTGTCTTGTCCAGTTAAACGCTTCAACTGGCACCCAACGTGTGAGGCCGACTCATTTTTAGCCTCCTTCCGGCTCCAGTTGTACGCAAAACGCTTCAACTGGCACCCAACGTGTCGAGCCCGTATCTTTTTTTGCCTCCCTCAGACCCCATTAGCATGTGCCCACTACCATGTCCTTTTAGCCTCCTTTCGGTCTCATTTGTACTACAACTGTTAGGCAGTGCCCGTCTTGGGCAGCCGATCTCAGTTTGTGGTGCAGGTGTTTCCGACAACATGGAAGCTCGACTCTTGTCATGTTTTGTATGCCCATTGTTACAAGTCTAGCTTGTAGACATGTTCAACTAGTAGTTAGCCTATCTACTAGTCCCCAATGTCTTTAGCCACCCCCCACTTAGTGTTACATTTGTAACGTACACCCTGAAGTTTGACCTGAGTAAATATCGCCCCAGTCTTCCCAAGTAGTTTAGCCCAGATTCCTCTTGTCTTGCCCCCAGAAACTGTTTCATGTCTTTTAGTGCCCCCGAAACTGTTTCAGTCTGTTAGTCCCCATGAAAGAGCCCATTTTTGTAGTTTTTGTTGCAGAAGTTAATAATTTTTCCAAAGAGGTGTAAGTATGTACACATTTTGTTGTGATGTTGATTTGGTCATGCTGTTGATTGTATAGGCATGTACCATTTCATACATCATAGTGTATTTAACTTGTAACCCCATATGTATACTGGTATTGTATTGTATTGTATGTATCGTAGAACAGAATTGTATGTTATTGTAGCGTACTAACTGTATTGTATTGATATTGTACCCATGATGAAAGCAGTGATTTGAATTTTTTTGAAAATATTGATGAAATATATAGACAAACAGTTGAATAAAAAAGTAACGTAAAATTTTTTTTGAAAATTTTGGTAAAAAGTAACGTTAAATATTTGAATATTGAATCCACTTATGAAGTATAACAGTATGTTGTATTTTTAGCATGTATTCCTATAGATCAACAGTTTTTTACAGAATAATCGTTTTTTGTGATTTATTGATTTGGTCATTTGAGTAGATGTGTGATGTTGTTGGTATGGTCCGTGTATGAGCTTAGCCCCGTATAGTCTGTGTGAGAGTAGTCCCTTGTTTTTCCAGCGAAGCCTATCTCTGTTGGTGTATGTCATGCCACAGGTTAGTTGGAGAAGTCATCCCCTTGAGAAGTCATCCCTTTGAGAAGTGGCCCCGTGAAGAAGTGAAGAGGGAAACCGTGGAGAGGCCCCCCACTTATTCAAGAAGTCACCCCTTGAGAAGTGGCCCCATGAAGAAGTGAAGAGGGAAACCGTGGAGAGGCCCCCCACTTATTCATGAAGAAGTGAAGAGGGAAACCGTCGAGAGGCCCCCCACTTATTCAAGAAAAAGCCCCCCCCCCCCTTGTCTGTGTTGCCCCTTGTTTTTTTTTGACTAATCTATCTTTGTAGGTGTCAAAAGGATGCCAGAGGTTGGTTGAAAAGAGCCCGTGAAGTGAAGTAGTAGAAGTCCCCCCGTGAATGAAGTATGTCTTTTTGTATCTGACATGTCACAAGTGTAATACTCGTGATGAAGGAAGTGTTGTTCAGCTATCTGTGAACACTTTCATTAGTAGTCGGAGCAAGAAATGTCTTATCCCGTGTGAGCTCATATAGGAACCAAATTTCAATATTGTTTGTGTTTGTAAGCCCCTGAGTATATCTAGAAGTCATTGAGTATGTTGTCTGTTTGTTTGTCTATCCCTGTTTTGTCTGGAAATTTTAGAGCCCGTTGTCTGTTGTCCCGTGTTGTCTATTAGCCCGTGTTGTCTATTAGCCCGTGTTGTTTGTTAGCCCGTGTCCGTGCTGGAGTTTGATTTTTTTGGCGAATAGTTAGTTGACCTCTTTTCTGTTTGTTGATTGAAAGTAGGCCAAGAGCAGAAGCTGTGACAAGGCTGGTGAGGTTAGGATCTGGCCGCGTTGAGTACAGGTGAAGCTTGCTTTCGGTCGATAAATGGAAGCGGTTGTTCGTCAGGACTGTCATACTTTCCAATGTCCCTTTGGTCTTCCCCTTGCGTGTTGCTTTCATCCCCTGTTTCGAAAAGTGAAGTGTAGCCCTGTTTTGAAAATGAAAATGAAGTCTTCCCCAGTTTGTGATTTGAAAATGAGAGAGTTGTCTAGTGAACATTCATGAAAGGTTCTTATGTCCTAGATTGGACTGTTGAGTGAAAACGTAATGATGTAGTGTTCTCTATATCATATGTTGCGTTCATTTCCCTTAGTCTTGTTTAAAAAGTTTGAAATCCTGTTTGAACCCAGTATACTAGTCTTTTTGGTCTTTTGTCGTTGTCACACGTATCCCCCCTCCCCCCTTGTTAATATTGTCTTGATTTTAGTCCTTGTTTTTGTCATATACCCCTTTGTCTAGCCCTGTCTTATTTGAATGAGTTGTTGAGGTAAGTTGTTGGTGAGATTTTGTCTCACTGAGGTATTTAGACTGGATTGTCTAAATCCTCATTTTGCAGAACCGTTGCCAAAATGTCCCGTGAAACTCGCTAGGTGTTAGCTGAGTTTGGGCAGATGTATATCTGTCATATTTTTTTAGTTTTTGAGAACCGCTCGCGGTTAGGCAACGAGGTGACAAGGCTGTGTCTGCCCTGGTATGTCACTTGTGTTACTGCTGTGGATGTCAGCGAGGTCCACACAGGGCACAAGTTTAGTTTCTTTCCCAAGGCACAGAAACTCTTGTCACCTACAGTTCTTTGTAGAGTCAATAAACATTTAAGTCTACTCGACTTTAAAGAGTCTGGCGATTGATGGCACGCTAGCCCAATCCCTAACGACCTTTTTGTTTTGTTTAATCCCCACTAGCCATTATCTAAATATTTTGATATTGTCATCCTGTCACACCTAAGATGTCCATGTTGGATTTTTTTCTGTTTGTTATCGAAAACTGGATAATCTTATCCAGGTTTCTCTTTTGCGCGGAGGCTTTGTAGCGTTTGAAAAAACTCCAACATTAATTTAAAATCCCAATTCCCAAAAAGAATGTCTATTTTTTTAATTTATTTTGTGAAGTTGAATATCATCAAAAATATCCCAAGCCGACCCTGTACACAGCCATGAAGTATTGCATAACATTTCAATGTGTTACTATTTGTAAGAAATGGCTGATGCGTAGAAGAACTTTCTAGAAGAAATGTTGAACTGAAAGTTGAGTTCTTGTCAACTAAGCATCCCTAAGGATCAAAATCGCTCGGTACTTCCGTCGTATTTTTCCCCTGTAGTAGCTTCAGAGCGAAGCGCAAATTAGTCCAGCTTTACGTCCCAAGGTGATAGCATCTCCTCGGCTGGTACTCGCTCGAAGTAGGGCGTAGTCCCTTTGTTCCCCGCCGGTAAAATGTAGAATGGTCGCTGTGAAGATCTGAATGTGTGGTGAGTGCTCTGAGAGGATTTTTTTCCACATATAGTGATGGATTTAATGGAAAATCGAAGCCTCTTGAGAGTCAAACACGCAGTTCTACAAACCGGCATTGTTGCCCATTTTTTCCTGTGTTATGTATGATGGTCAAGCCCTGATTTCATCGAAGAAATGTCGAAGAAATGTCGTTCCTGTCCCGTGATGTTTTGTTTCCAGTTCCCAGAAATGAAGTCTCCAAGTCCCCATTGCCCTGAAATTGAAGAAAGAAGCCATGTCCTCCCCCTGCCCCCTGCCTCAGTTCGATGACCCTGTTTGTTGATGAACCCCTCCCCTGTAGTTTGTGACTGTGACGAAGAGTTTTTTTTGTTTTTAAGGTATGATACGTTTTTTTAATTTTACTAAATTTCAAGTGGATAAATTGCTGGTAAATAATTGTATAAAGAAATTTGCTTTCATAATGGTAAAAAAAGGCAGTGACTTATGACATTTGACAGCTACGTCAAATCTTGTGTTGAAATAAATAGGTCAAATTTTATTTGACATATACTGCCCAACAAGTTCAATTGTAATTGTTTTGTTTGTAATCATTGTTTTTGTAGTAAAATTTTGAATAAACCTGGTAAGAGTTTAAAGTTTTGAATAAACGTTTTGTAAGTGTATCTACCATTTTATTTCTGTAACCTTGTTTTGGAAAAATTTTAACTAAATTCTAATGCAACTGTGTGTAAGTTTTAGAGTAGAAGAAAAAGAATGTGGCATAGAAGCCAGTATTGAGATAATGTTGCCCAGTCTAACCCCAAAGAGGAATCAATGATGAATGTCCCCCCATTTGGTACCCCGTAAGTGAGAAAAAGTCTTAGTAAGTACCCATATATGAACCAGAGGATTTGTTTCGAACGGCGTCCTGTTTTTTAAATAGTAGAAAGATCCTCTAGTCAGAGTAAGTACCCTTTGTATTTGTTATGGTAGTTTAGTCATCTTAACACCCCTTCACCCTCCCTAACGAATCTACGACCTAGCTCCCGCACAACAAATGAGCTGCCGTCCCGCAACGAGGCTTTATGTGTCTGCTTCTTCTTCTTTAGCCCCATTCTTACCCCCCAGTATCTCTATAGATAGTCTTTCCTTGTTCCCATATGAGCAGACATGTAAAACGCTTCAAAAGAAAGAATTAAATGAAGAAAATTAACAATAGATCAATAATATACAGTGCCGGCAAAAAAAATCTTTACATTGCCAAATAAACCACCAAATTTGAAGACAATTTGCATGCGTTCTGTCTGCGCTTGGAGGGGAGGGTAGGGTAGAGGGGATACCGTAATTGCGACGGCAATTATCTGTAGTTTACGGACCACTTGGCTTATTTGGGGTACTCTGCGCGTTTGCACTGTAAACAGTTGGCTTTGTGCGGGTAGTCAGAGTTAAACTTCGTCTCATTTACCGCGTAAAGTTTAAGATCGTCAAATTCTAAATTGAACTGACACATATGGGTCGAACGAAACGCACAAAAGAGGGGAAGGTTCGTGCTTTAACATTACTGGAGAAAGGAGACTCTGTAATTACCGTAGCACGTGATATTGGTGCTTCAAGAGGGGTATTTATCAACTGAAACGTTCGGCTGCAACGTTTTGGTTGATAAATAGCCTCTCTTGAAGCACCAATATCAGAAACTTTCCCAAGAAACTTTCGTCCCATTTCTTCAGTAATTTTAAAGCACAAACCTTCTCCTCTTTTGTGAGTTTCTTTCGACCCATATTTGTCAGTTCAATTCAGAATTTGACGATCTCAAACTTTACGCGGTAAATGAGACGAAGTTTAACACTGACTACGCGCACAAATCCAACTGTTTACAGTGCAAACGCGCAGAACACCCTTAATAAGCCAAGCGGTCCGTAAACTAAAGATAATTGCCTTCTCAAGTACGCTATCCTCCCTCCCATACCCACCCCACCAAGCGCAGACAAAACGCATGCAAATTGTCTTCAAATTTGGTGATTTATTTGGCAATGTAAAGATTTTTTTGCCGGCACTGTAAATTGATATAAATAATTAAGAAAATGGAATAATTCACTTAGAGAGTGAGCATTAATTTAAGGAGAGAAATTAGATGTAAATCTTCTTCTTGTAGTGCCTATCCGTTTCGGAGGTTGGCGACCATCATGGCAATTTGTACTTTGCACACTGCTGATTTGAAAAGATTTTTGGTTGTTGTGTTGAAATAACTACGTAGATCTTTCAACCAGAAAATCCTTCGCCTCCTTGGTCATCGTTTTCCTACTTTTCCTTATTGAGCAGAAGATTAGTTGCAGCAATCTATATCTCTCGCAGTTCCTCATGATCTCCCTGAGATATTATAATATTTTGGCTGTTATCATCGTAGTTAGTTGCTATTTTAAAACCTTTTTATATACTTGGCTTGGTTGGTGTCACGGGCTCCGCAAATTTTGTAATCCATTTTAAAAATAGTTCTAGGCTACCTAGACACCTGAAATTTTCACGATAGCTTAAAACTAGCTAACAGTGCAATATTTAACTGCTATTATACATGGTGATTAATTATATAGTGGGGTGAAGCTCCGTAGATCCGTTATAGTAATGTATAGCGATAAAACTTAATAACAAAAATTGTAGCGAACTTTGAGCTTCATATTACAAAATTAGTTAGAATGTTACAGGGTGTTCGATAACATAGTCGCAGACCAAACTTATGTTTTTTTTTAATAGATACCCTGTATTTTATTTTATATTCGAAATTTTAGTAACTTTTCGATTACAAAAATATAAAAGTTTGCTATGTTATACGGGGTATTTACAAAGTTATAACCAGTTTTATATGAAAATCGTAACAAGTTTAACTACCTGTTTAAATAAAAGCAAGCACAAGGTTAATGGTTTATTGACGTCATACTTTTTAATTTATTGTCAACATTTTCGTAAATGTTTGTTTTGCTAATTTTCTTTATATTGAATACAGGGTAAGTCAAAACGCAAGTACATTATTTGTTCAGTAATTTTATATAGAACACCCTATATTTTATATCATTATCGATAAGTACCATTACCATACTAATTTTTGTATAACATTCCCTCCCTATGTGTAAATTTATTAGTTTTCGAGATATTTTCATTTTTCAGAGCAAAATTATTAATTATTACGGGTCTAAATCTTTAAAATTTTAAGTAAGCCATGGCTGAATAATTGTCTAAACTTTACAATTTACAATTACTGATTATCAATCTGTAATCAAAGTTGGCTACAATTTTTGTTATTAACTTTTATTACTATCTATTACTTATAACGGATCTACAAAGCTTTACCCCACTGACCAATCACACTCTATGGATAAATCGATTTTTTTTTAATTTCAAACTATTTTAAAAATGTGACTAATGCAATGATATTTTAAAGGAACACGCGCCAACTCGTAACTCTTAATGACAAACTTTTTTAAATCAAAATGTACACCGGCCAATTCGTAACTTTTCTACCTGACTAACTCGCAACTTTATACAGGTGAATTCGAAACCATTGTTTTATAGTTGTTAGGTTAAAAGGTAAGAAATAAATTTGAACAGTAACGGAATAAGCCAACACGGGGCATATAGCATATATTATTATGTAAGCGAATGGTTCTTGGTTTGCTTAAAAACATGTTGTGTATTATATGTACCATAAAAAAAAACAAAAATTGAAATCTCTTTTGATTGAAACAATATTATATGTATAGACCAGGGCGGATCTGTAAAAAAGCGTCTATTTGTGGATGTGCGAGATGGCATCCGGATTTTTGCAGATAAATTTAGGTGACAACTTCAATACTGATAATTGATTTATGCTCCTTCTCAAATATGCCCGGAACATTAATAAAAAAATTAAAATATTTAAAAATTTCGAAAAACATTAATTTTTTCTACATTCTTTTCTTATAACTTTAAAACGATTCATTTTGGAGCAAAGTCGTAGGGAATTAAAATAAAGATAATTGAATTTTTTATGATATACGACTAGTTAAAAATGTCTTAAATTATTACCCTTTCTGCAAAATAGCAATAAATACAAAATAAAGGGGCAAAATAAGCCTCTTTTTATTCAGTGTTTTTAACAACTTTGGTTGCACTTAGAACCTTCGTAATTCGCATAGAAAATCATTATAGTGTACTTAAATCGTCCACCAAATTTCATTAAAATCGACTTGATAGATTTTGCATAATAATTTTGCAATCTAAATTTTTTTAAAAAAGTTCAAATTTTTTAAAAACTTTCTGAACAGAAAGTAGACCATTTAGAAGTTTTCTAATTTTTTCACATATAAAGCGGCTCTCTACATATCTAATACACTTTACAGAATTAAAATCGGATTATCTAAGAGGCCTCAGCACTGTTTTAAAGTTATAAACAATTTTTTGGCTTATAAACAAATACAGTGAGGACGTTTGAGTTGGAATAAATTCATTTTCTCGAGAATGGGCGTCTCTGGAGATAAATCCCGAAATAAGTCGATTTTTATTTTTAAATTCTAATTTTTTGGTATACATATCATACTAGTGCCGTCATCCATCTGGGCGTGATGACGCAATCGATGATTTTTTTAAATGAAAATAGGAGCCGTATGATAGCAGGCCGTATGATTCCGTCGGTATAACAGGTTGCCTTGCAACCAGATGCAGAACAGTACCAAAAATATTTTCCACTTTTTAGCACTTTCTTTAATCGAAATTTAAAATTATTTACCACCAATAACTTACACCCATGTGCACTCATTACGAAATCTGTTATCTGTTACAAGAATTTCAGTCATTTTCACAACATTTATTTGGATTTTCTCTAGTAACTCTTCCAAGAGACAATACATAAATGATGAATACCTTTTGCACCATCTTCAAAGAGAGTAATTTTTACAGGTACATACCTGGAATGCCGGTATTCAATTATCAACATTACTTAAAAATGAAAGTTACTAATTCACCGGTAGTTAGTGGGTTATCGAAGAATTACCTGCGCGCCAGAGTTACGAGTTGGCCTGTAATTAGGATGGGTGATTAAAATAGTTACGAATTCACCGAGACCCATTTTAAAGTACGTTAATAAATCGATATCTACAAATTGATGGTGCCTCAGTGGCATTATACTGCAGATCGAGAGGTCCCCAGTTGGAACCCGGCTGTTGCGTATCTTTTTTAATTGTTTTAATAAATAATTAAAAGTTTATATACTTAAAATTATATATACCATTTTAAACAACCGTGGTATTATAAAAAAGACTATTTTTTACTAGTATAATTTTTGGAATCATAATTATAAATAACAGTTAATAAACCTACTAAAAATTCATATTTTATAAGTTAATTATTCTTTCCAAACATGTTGTGTTCTACATATGTACATGTACAATAACAAAACCGTGATAGTATAAAAAGTACTTTATCTACTCTATGTCATTTTATGTATAAGTTTTTAGTTTGTGAAAACTGTCATTATAGATAGCAGTGTGTGAAGAGTTTAAAGTGTGCGTGAAGTAACAATGTATTTTAAATGGGATTTACTTTTTCGCACATGTTCAATGGGTTTTTTGGCACACTTTCATATAATCAAATATCCTTAACTTTCGCCTTGTCATGGTGATGACAATATGGGCAATGACTTACAACAAAATTTTGTTAGTTTTGTGGTTTGAAAGTATGATAGTTAGGATTTTTAAATGTCAAAGTTAAAAAAATTGTAGAATAGAAATGAATTCCAGTGACGAAGAGTTACAGTTGTTTTATTTGTTTATCGTGGATAAAATATTGTATGAAACTGTGCGTGAAGTACTTTTGCGAACTTACGCGATGTATATCACTCGCTCCGTTGTCGCTCGTGCTCCAAAAATCGCGTGCGTTTGCAAAAAGCGTACTTCACGGACTGTTTCATAAGTAACTACTTTTATTAGAGTGTAATTTTTGGAATTTTAAGCATTTTATCGTTAACTCGTTTATCGTTAAATTATTTTATATTCTTTCCTATGAACAATAAAAAGGTTTTATTATAAAAAAGTTGTTTTTTATAAAAGTGTGATTATTTATTTTTGCATTCTCAACAAAGTACCCTGGTTAGTGTCGTAATCGGTATAAGCTATCTTTAGCCATATAAGATATAATGAAGGCACATTTCGAAAAATGGTAAATACATAATGTCATGGATCGAATTTTTTTCACACGACTGTATACAGTGTATCTATATCATTTTAAAATTTGTTTTTATTAACTACTTCTTCTTCTTCTTTAAGTACCGTGCTCAAATTTTACGGGTTGGTAGCTTCCATGACAATTTGCCGATATCGTTCTCGACCTTGTGCGGCATGTAATAATTCCTCTGCTGATAAATCAGTCTATTAACGAAAGTTTCGGAGCCATGAATATTTCTTCCTACCATTTCCTCTTCTCCCGTCGATCCTTTCGTTGAATATTAGCTGCAGTATCCTATATTTGCTACCTCATTATATAACCCAGTTATTCAAGTTTCCTCTTTATTATCATCTCCATTAAGTGACCTTTGCCTTGACCTACTCTGTTTAGGACTTCTCTGTTTGAAATGCGTAGAACCCAAGATATTCTGAGCGTTCTACGATATGACCACATCTCAAAGGCCATTTGTTCCAGGTTTCACATCCATATAGTAATGCAAGGTACACATAAAATTTTAGAAACTTGATTCTTAGGTGTGTATCCAGCTGAGAATTGCTCAGAATATATCTAAGTTTCATATATCCAGAAAAGATGATGATTAACCTTCAGAACAGGCAGATTTTCCCAAATATTATAGCACTATAGAACGGATTCAGAATATCCAATTCAGGACATTGATAGAAACATGCAATGAATACACTGTCGCAGTACATTTAGCGTTTGTTGACTATCACAAAGCCTTCGATTTAGTTGACCGGTGGGCCATATTTAAAGCAATAGAAAATGCTACATTAAAAATAAAAATTGATGAGAAAACAAAATGTATTAAAATATAAATTCAGAGACGAGTGAGAAAATTTAAGGCGAAACTAGGAACTGCAAATAAGATATTTTGAATTCTGATTGGAGAGCCTAAACAAGGATACATATTTTATTGAAAGAAATCCGTAAAATAGTGGACATGCACCCTCAAACTACCAGAGTTTTAGAGGAGTACACCAGGAGAAGTTATGGAAACACTACGGTTCTCTCTCCTTGGCACATCATTATAAAGGATAGGCGAAAATGGAATACTAAAGACTATGAAAAAACATGGAAAACGTAGGGGTTTACACACACACACACACACACACACACACACACACACACACACACAAACGCGCGCGCGCTCGCACGCACGCGCACAGACACATGCACACGCACACACATACTCGTACAAACACAGCCCCGGGGGATTCGTGTGTTCCAATGGAAAAGTGAGACCAACATGTCCGAAGATCAAATCGGTCACACTTCGTAATGGAGTGGTACCTATCTGACCCCCAAGCTATACCACCACCCCTCCCCATCGAAGGACATACCGAATTGGGAGGCGTTGTGTTTACCGTTACTTTGGATGCCCTGGGTAATGTGACATCCTCTGTATTACTTCATGTGGTTAAGCCACCTGATTTTAGGGATAACTAGAAGAGCTTTTCTCCATATTAATGACTTAGTTAATTCATTACTTGACTTTGGATTTGTGTCCTAAAAGAGTGTGTTCCGAACATCAAGGCATCGATCTGAATCGGTGTCTCGCTGTCCGGACCGTGTGTCCTCGGTCACTCAGCCGCCGAGTTAGCAAAATAAATTTTGTTCTCGACGGCTGAGCGCCCGAATGGTGTGCCCATCAAGCCCACGTCTGTCGGTACGTGACCTTGATGCTCAACTTCCGCAGCTGTGGTCCATTTGGCCTACCTGAAGGGTACTTAGTGCAAGAAGGGCGAAAACGTACGGGTTAGATCAGAACAACTTTACTTACCTTATCGCCTCTATTAATACAACAAGAACATTGAGAACAAATATTTCCCAAATAAATGTTCCTATTAACACCTTATAATATGCGGGATTCTTGTTCTTAGCTATGTGTTTGATCCACCTTTCCTCTAGCCTATCTCCAAGCTTACTGGAATCATGTTCACTTCGGTGTCTGTACATATCATCTTCGGTTAGTTCTCGTTTGTAGCCTTTAACGAAGTATGGAAGTAACCAACTGTAATAAAATAAATAATTTTAGAGTAAATACTTACAGAAAATATTAGAGTTCTTGTTTTACACTTAGTAGAATTTTGTTTTTGGTTTTTGATCTGTTTAATTGCTATAGTTTGACCATTCCCAATAAATAAAATGTAGTGTGACGCTCCTAAAGCCCGGTCGACCGCCGAACATTCCGGCCTCTTAGAAACAATTGTTTGTCTACTTAAGCAAGGATTTTATTACCTGTTTGATTTGTGATGTAAATATTCTATTAATTGCATAGATTTGCCGATTGTACTAGTATATTATTTTAAAGATGTTTTGATATATATTTAAATAATTCTTAACCCGTCAATTTTACTAGACAAAGGTTCTTCGCCATCCCTAGTTGTATATAACCACGACATAGGTACTTAATTCTAATTTTTAAAGCTTACAAAATAGGAAATCTTTAAATATTTGAAAAATAAAGGGAGATATGTATAGAATATCCTAATAAGAATTGAAAGCTTAATAAATTTTCTACGCGATGGACTAGTAAGATACAGGGTGTTCCATTTAAAATAATTAAGTCATTACAGCTTGAATTTGTTAATAGAACAGTCTAATATTTTGACCACCCTATAAGAAATTTTGTTGCAGTAAGCATCTGTTTAAGTATGCTAAATAGTCTATTATTAAGATCCAAGAAATAATTTGTTACTGATTCTTAGATTCGTAGATATTAATTTTTTTCTAAAACCTTACATTTTCATAAAAATCGAAATAAATCAAAACTCTATGTATTTAGGTATAGGGAACCCTTATGAAAGTATAGCTTATTTTTTAAGGTCAATCCAGTAATGTCATCAGATATAGGGCATTTCATAAAAAAAATATAACTATGATATACCACTCTTTTTTGCAGCACCCTGTATAATTCACATTATTTTTAGATTGTAGTATTAAAGGCCTTGTATATTTCTGTAAAGACATTTTTATTTAAATATCAGGTGGTTTTCCGTACAGAGACCGAGGCGAATAAGATGAACCACCCTGTATACATGTGGTGAGTTAATGCACGAGTTAAAGATTCTCTCATTTTATTTTATTATATTACCCCTCTGATTATATAGTTATGTACAAGCGTTATATTTGTATCTAATTGTTAATTATTGTGGGAATAATAAGTTTAAATTTGGAAAACTTGAACGACATAGGTATACTAGTCCTGTCGCCAGGGGGGGTACAACGGCCTCCTTAATTCAGATGGACTTACCCAAGTTTTTTTTTATATATTTTGACCCGCAGAATACGAATTTTTTGGGTAACAGTTGATCCGGATGTCGATAAGATTGTTATAGACAAAGAACTTGAGGAATTACATAACAGCGATTTCTCGCAAAACGAAATATCTTTTTGTATTTTTTGGGTCATTTTAAGCAAAAAATATTCCTACAAGTTTTTTCGTAGAATGCATAGTTTTCGAGATAACCGCGGTTGAACTTTCAAAAAATCGAAAAATTGTAATTTTTGAACCCGAATAACTTTTGATTAAAAAATAAAGTAGCAATTCTGCTTACCGCATTTGAAAATTTAAGTCAAATTATATCGGTTTTGATTATTTTCATTGCTAAAAATTTATTATTTTATTGTTAAACAAAGTTATAAACACCTAGTATGTGAGTGATGTTTTCAATGATTTCTCATTTAAAATCGAACGAGTAGGTAGAGTAGCTACAAGTGCAAGCGAGGCAATTTCTACGTAGCATGCGTTACAACGCATGTATTAGGTACGGGAAACACTATGTGTTTATAGATTTGTTTAACAATAAAAAAATTAATTTTTAGCAATTCAAATAATCAAAACCGATATAATTTGACTTAAACTTTCAAATGCGGTAAGCAGAATTGCTACTTTATTTTTTAATCAAGATATTCGGGTTCAAAAATTGCAATTTTTCGATTTTTTGAAAGTTCAACCGCGGTTATCTCGAAAACTATGGATTCGACCAAAAAACTTGTAGTACTATTTTTTGCTTAAAATGACCCAAAAAATACAAAAAGATGTTTTGTTTTGCGAGAAATCGCTGTTATGTAATTCCTCAAGTTCTTTGTCTATAACAATCTTATCGACATCCGGATCAACTGTTACCCAAAAAATTCGTATTCTACGGGTCAAAATATATAAAAAAAACTTGGGTAAGTCCATCTGAATTAAGGAGGCCGTTGTACCCCCCCTGGCGACAGGACTATACCCTATTCCACAAACATACGCCTGTTTTGGATTACTTCAACAACGAATATTTTACTGTGCAAAATAAGAAGAACGAAAGTAAATTGCAAATTACATTGTTGTTTATTGGAGTAATGATTAGCGCCATTTACTTTCGAATTTACCGAATTCTGTTTTTTAACTACCTATAAGATGCAGTCTGCTCAATATCCCTTCCACCAACAACAATATTACGATTTAGGACCATGTTAGTTATTATTTGTGTCTTGTTCATGTTAATCTTCAGACCAACATCTCAGGAAGCGTGAAAAAATTTTCAACATTTTCAACATGTTTTCATTATTATTGCATCATCCATACGATCAGCTATAAGAACGTTGTCATCTGCGAATCTCAAATGATTGAGCTTATCTCAGTCTCTTATAAATATAAGAATATACATAAAATAATCAAATATAAATTATTCAGAAAATGAGACAAAAAACAGTCCATAATTAATAAGAATAAGCATAGGCACTTACAACAAAATAAATTAGTACGTGGCTATCGTTCAAAAGTTGTGAGGTCTCAATTAAAATTTTTATATTAATGGTGTCATCTGCATTCTGCATATTTACGAAGTTTAATTATATAGGGTGATGGAGATAAAGGGCCTATTAGAAATATCTTAAGAACTAAAAATAAGAGAATAATGAAAATTGGAATGCAGGGGTTTTGAGGTATGAATAGTGTGACCAACTAGCCCGAAAAATCCGGGACATGGCCCGAATTACGAAGTTGTGTCCCGGCGTCCCGGACAAGGCTTCCGGGCCATCCGAATTTTCAACTTTTTGGTAAAAATCTATATTTTCGTTTTTATTCTAAGAATTTACATCAAATTAAATTGTTGAGACGAAAAAAAATAGTGGTATAAATTTTAATAGTTCTATGAAAGAAAACGAAAACTGTGTAATTTTTTTTATTTGTGTGTTTTAATAATTATCGTCTTCCGAAAAGACCATTCAAAAACAATAATAATTCATGTCACAATGAATCATGCCTAGGCACGCATGCCGCATCGAACGATGTAATGTAATGATTGCTGATGCATCTTTTTTTTTCGGTTTTGTCAACCACTCTAGATAAACCTCTTGAGTTCGTTCGCGAAATATGATTAATTTTCAAACCGTTGCATGCTTTGAGCCAAATTCAAATCTGCTGCGTTGCAATATGATTTTTTTATCTAAACATTTATTTTATTGTCAGTACAGTAATCAGTTTGAATCCGAAAATCGCTTAGTGACCATCTCGGAATTATTGTTTTTACCTGACTTTTTCATTCCAATATATTCATATTCACATTCAATATATTCACATATCCACTATTGTTAATATGAATATGGAACCAACACAAGAAAGTAAAAACAGAAAACGATATTGCACTTTTAATAAAATATTGGAAGAAGAATTTCCATTTTTGAAAAAAAATGTAACTCTAACAATGACATGAAGTGTGATACTTGTGGATCGGAATTTTCGATCGCCCACAGTGGTAGAGCGGATATACTAAGTCACATCAAAAGTGAAAAACACCGAAGAAGTATCTGCTCCGCGTCCAGCAGCAAAAAAATTGACTCAATTTTTCAAGCCAACAGCTTCATCGAGCATTGATTTAGAGACAGCAGCTCGGGAAGGTGTTTGGGCGTATCATTTGATTAAGCCCATCAAAAATATCATTGTCAACATAAAAATGTTAAATAACCAATAAAATGATGATATTAGGGTCCTATATTTAAAAAAATAACAAATGGCCCGATTTTAATTCAAAAGTCCCGGATTTTAGGTATTTTTTTCAGCATTGTCCCGGATTCGACTGAATTGGAGTTGGTCACACTAGGTATGAACTATTTAATGAAATTATTTTGGTCTCTTTGCTACTTCCGGTTATACCGGAAGTTGATTGTAACTTCGTTTTTTTAAATGGGACCCAATATATTTTTACATTTTTGGATTCTGCTCGAATCTTTACCCGTGGGCCATCATTTAAAGCATACGAAATAAGTCGATGATAAGTGGTAAATTGAAATTTACTAAACGCAACAGTAAGTGACTTGCTGTTGCGTTTAGTAAATTTCAATTTCCGACTTATCATCGACGTATTTCGTATGCTTTAAATGATGACGCACGGGTAAAGATTCCCGGACTCAACTGTATGTTCAAGTGATTTTTAATATAGTCTATTATTATTAAAAATTATTAATATAGCCAAATTTTTAATTTTAGTATACAGGGTTGGTCAAAATTCAGAATGAGTATTTTCTGAGTTTTAAATGGAACACCCTCTATTTTACTATTGTAATGAAATGATATTTTATAGTACTTTTTTATTTCTGAAGCATTCCCTATACCTAAATGCTTTAATTGGAAAATAATTTGTAATTCCTTAAGCCAAACATTAACTGCAACAAGAATTACGTGAAAAATTAGGTTTACCATTTATAGTTGCATTTACTTCCATTCGGCCCTCATAAGTTAAAAAGCCCTATCTCCAAAAACAAAATTTTACAGGAGACAAGAAAAACCAATTTTTTCTCCAGCATCACAGTTTTGATATTTTTAAACGAATTTAATTTGTAAACGGTTTTGTTTCAATGTTAAAATTATGGTTTTAACGTTAACATAAGAATATTTAAATTTTTTAGGAGAAAAATGGATTTAAATGGATTTATATGGCTTTTTATTTTAAAGTTGGATGCTGACATATCAGATTCTAAGAAGCCCTAACTCCCTCGTATAGGCAAGAATGTGTATAAGGTTGCCTTCGGTTACAATGAAATTATTATATTAACAATATTTTGAACTGTTAATATTTTTATTTTATCGTTCTTATTGTTTAAAAAACAATAAAGTCGAAAAGATATCCTCAGTTGAGGAGAAAGTAGTAATAATAAAGATGTTTTATTCAGTCAATAGTTTGCGTACTGTCAGAAATAGTAACGTGTGGCCTTACTTTTACGCACTTACTTAAGTATGGCAAATGTATTCTATTTTTCAAAATTTTGGACTCTGTTGAAATCGTCGAACAATTTTAACTTTTGTTTTGAATACAGATTTTAATCATCTACAAATAGTTTCTCATGACTTTTGATTTAAAATAATTAAGGAAGCAGGAATTCAACAAGTTAGAATTTTTCATTGAGTTTCCTATGGCCCGTTTTCCAATTCACCACCCGGTATATTATGTTTTCAATTTTTGAGCAAGCAACTTTTAAACTGTGTCCAAATTGGCATATAGACTATATTAAAAATCACTTGACCATACAGTTGAGTCCGGGAATCTTTACCCGTGCGTCATCATTTAAAGCATACGAAATACGTCGATGATAAGTCGGAAATTGAAATTTACTAAACGCAACAGCAAGTCACTTACTGTCACTTGCTGTTGCGTTTAGTAAATTTCAATTTACCACTTATCATCGACTTATTTCGTATGCTTTAAATGATGGCCCACGGGTAAAGATTCGAGCAGAATCCAAAAATGTAAAAATATATTGGGTCCCATTTAAAAAAACGAAGTTACAATCAACTTCCGGTATAACCGGAAGTAGCAAAGAGACCAAAATAATTTGATTAAATAGTTCATACCTCAAAACCCCTGCATTCAAATTTTCATTATTCTCTTATTTTTAGTTCTTAAGATATTTCTAATTGGCCCTTTATCTCCCTCACCCTATATAATTAAACTTCGTAAATATGCAGAATGCAGCTGACACCATTAATATAAAAATTGTAATTGAGACCTCACAACTTTTGAACCATAGCCACGTACTAATTTATTTTGTTGTAAGTGCCTATGTATATTCTTATTAATTATGGACTGTTTTTGTCTCATTTTCTCAATAATTTATACATATTTGATTATTTTATGTATATTTTTATATTTATAAGAAACTGAGATAAGCTCAGTCATTTCAGATTCTCAGATGACAACGTTCTTATAGCTGATCGTATGGATGATGTAATAATAATGAAAACATGTTGAAAATGTTGAAAATTGTATCACGCTTCCTGAGATGTTGGTCTGAAGATTAACATGAACAAGACACAAATAATAACTAACATGGTCCTAAATCGTAATATTGTTGTTGGTGGAAGGGATATTGAGCAGACTGCATCTTATAAGTAGTTGAAAAACAGAATTCGGTTGAGCAGAGATAACCAAACATCTTACATCGCATAGGATTAGCCTGGGCAGCGTTTGGTTAAACTACGTATTTAAATCGGACTTACTAATACACGACTGATAGTTTCTGCCTTTTCGGAACGATTTTTAAAAACAATTTTTAAAAATACAAGTGCGAGAATTTACTTTATTGCGATCTAATAGTTACAATATAAAAAATGCGACTTTACTCTACAAAGAAATATATCAGACTGAATTATATTCAATGAAATGAAATACATTACACATTTGAAAAATAAGCAATAATACACAAGTTGGAGTTTGGAAATAAGGTCGACCATAGTTCAGGTGCTGACACATCGGATTCAGGGTATTGGCCTATATGGGGTCAATGGATATAACTCCTCCACCCTTAGTTTCTGGAATTTTTCATGGAATTGAAAAATGACCTAGGTTGGGCCTCTGGTAGATTTTCTTCAGGATCATCTTCTTGGATGTGAACATTCTCCATGGGACTATCGTCTTTTCTTTGTGATTTCGTTCTTCTTTTTATAAATTGAATAACAAAATATGCAAGAATTATTATAATCAAAAATATTACTGTTAGGTTCCAAAAATTAGGATGAGTGATTTTTGAGTTTTTAAGTATTAATGTTTTAATTTCTTCTTGTTTCTTCTTAATTAAATGTCCAGTTGAACATCTTGAATATGGACTTCGGGAATCTCTCCTTGATGGGTGTGAGGAATAACTATGTTCGGAAGTAATAGTGGCTGACTTTCGGAAATGAGACGAATATTGCTAAATGTTTGATCTTCTGTGCTAAACTGGCATTGGAAAGGAACTGTGATGAGAGAATTTCCAGAAATTAATTGAAGGTCTGTGTTAGTACAGTTCATTTGAATTTTGGTTTTGGTTACCAAAACAGCGATATAGTGGGACTCATCTATTTGCTGGATCATATTTCTTGAAATGTGAACTTCTATTCTTTGGCATCTCGTAGGATTGGATTTTAGTTGAAGGAGTTGAAATAGACAGTCTTCTTCACTTTTGCTTCTTAGAGGATTTTCGGGACAGAAGAATTTGGACTTCAGGTTTGAGCATGGTACAGATGTGTATTGGTAAAAATTTTCATTCATTATCAGATAAGTGTTAGGGGGCACTATGGTAGTATGATTTACAGTAGGAATCGAGTATAAATGATAGTAGGAAAATTCGTCGGGATAAGCTATTGGAACATGGACAATGAAAACAATCGTCAAGTTAGAGTAGTACGCTTCTGTCTCTAAGATGTAATAATAATTATGTATGTCTGATGTGAGTTTTCTATATCTGTTAGTAACTGTACTATAATATTTATACTTATACTTAATTGATCTAAAATATTTCTAGTTATAAGAAAATCTTCAAAATTAAAAATAAACTTATTAAGGTTTGAACGAATAGATTCTAAAGCAGAGGAAATTACTTCTTGGTTACTTTTTATGAGAGAAATAGTATTATTAAAATTCTCTACAATCTCAGTCGATAATGAAATTTGTTTATTAAGTTTAGTTACAATTTTATTTTGGTTACTTTTTAGTTCTTCTAGTGCGCTATCATAATGTTTTGCGTCTTCTGTATCTAAGTTTCCTGTGATACTTTTAATTATTGAGCCTAGTCCGTCTATAAGACACCTCTTTTTGCTCTGTGATCAGGTAAGAGTGATTGGAGTTTTTGTTCAGCTAGTTGTAGCTGGAAGAAAAGGACGCGATCAAAATTTTCTAATTCGGAATAATAAGGACTACTAAGGCCGTCTTTAATTGCAGCTGTTACATTTTGGTAGGAAAGTCTTAGAGTATTAATTTCGTTTAGAATTGGTTCTAAATTAACATAATGGATAAATGAATGAGTACTAGATTTAATTTTTGCAGTGCCTAATTTATAAGGAAATATTCCGGGATTATCTTTGAGATTCGTAAAGGTGATTTCTTTATTCTCGACTTGTTGAAGGCCCAGGATCATCATCGTTGTCATTAGGAACCTGTAAGAGTTTTTTCCGGTTAGTTTTTGGTCGTTTTAAATTTTGTTTGTGTAAAAGTCTTTTTGGAGTAGCAACTTTAATTTTTGCATCTTCAACAACTTTATCTTTCATAAATTTGGGATTAAGTTTATTTCGTACCAGTGTAGTATTTTTTCTGTAAACACCACTTCCTTCTTCGTATGTGAGTGGTTCATATCGATCTCTATTATTATATTCGATACTTTTGTCTTTTTGTTCGATCAATTTTTTATTAAGTTCTTTATAGATTTCTTTGGTCCCATCTCTATGTTTTTCTATGTAGTTATTAATTAGTTTTTGGTTTATATTTATATCAAAAATTTCTTTAGTGTTAATGTGGCCATTTATAATATTTATCGGCTTTTGTTGAGTTACAGAGTGTATTGAGTTATTATAGCCTAAAATAGCATAAGGCATTTGATTTAGGATATCAATTTTTCCATCAGCTTTGCTTCTAATTATTCGTAGATGTTCTATTAGAGTAGAATGAAATCTCTCTATAGCTCCTTTAGATTGGGTACTGTTTGTAGTTACATAATGAGTTTTTACTTTATGTATGTCGAAAAAATTCTTGTACAACAGAGATTTTTAATTCTGTGCCTCGGTCCATAGTTACAAGATCAGGAATTCCCTGGTGTGTCATGAAGGTTAGAAAAGCTTTTACGATTTCAGTACTTGTCAATGCTGAAAGAGGGTATGCTTGACCGTATTTAGAAAATGTGTCTATTATAGTAAGAAACTTTTGGCCTTGGCTTGAAAAAGTGTCTGCAAATATTATTTTGAATGGTTTTGAAGCTGTGGGAGTAATCATTAGTTTTTGATTTGGCGGATTACGATCATATTTATTTACTTGGCAAATATTACAATTATTTATAAAATCTGTTACATCTTGTTTTATTCCTGGCCAATAATAGGTGCGTTTGATCCTAGTTTCTGTTTCTAGAATACCTCGGTGATTAGTTTTTCCTTCGTGAGATGACCTTATTTTTTCATGTTGTTCGTCTTTGTTTACTATATCTTTTAAGATGCTGTTACATTTTATTAACTTGTAGGCAGAATTTTTAAAAGTGTTTTTTAAAGTTTTTAATATTTCTGGTACCTATAAAAGTGTCTTCCTTGAAATACACAGCGTATTTGTATTTTGGGTCAATGAAATTTTTAAATATATTTATAGTTTCTTCTACAATATTATTTTTTGAAATTTGGATATACAAAATCTTTTTCTGCTAGGAAATATTTTTTCAATTTTTGGTTTGACGGCTGAGTGTAAAACGAAATCAATTACAATTTGGTGATCAAAAACATTAAGATGCTTATCAAAAATGAGCATTCCTAGTATTGGATCTTCTAAACTAGTATGTACAGTTTCTCCGTCATCATCATCATCATCGTCATCATCTTCTTCAATATCGTTGTCTTGGTTATTTCCTTGTTCTGTGTTTTCTTCGTTAATGTTGTCGTCGACATTTACAGCCATCGAATTGCTATCATCATCGTCGTTTTTCGGAGTTTTATTAATTTCTTCCATATATTTTAAAAATTCATTACAATGAATCTCTATTCGAGATAGGGAGTCTGCATTTGCATTGCAACTTCCTTTCTTGTATTCAATTATGTAATCAAATTCCTCTAATTTTAAACGCCATCTCACTAATCGTGAATTCGGTTCTTTAAGAGACATAAGCCACTGTAAGGGTTTATGATCTGTCATTATTTTAAACTGTCTTCCAAAAAGATAAGGTCTAAAATACTTAGTTGCCCATACTATCGCGAGAAGTTCTTTTTCTATAACACTGTAGTTTTGCTCGGACTCATTTAATGTTCTCGAGGCATATGCTACTGGTTTATCTTGACCATTTACTAATTGAGATAATACAGCTCCTACTGCTACATTACTTGCATCTGTAGTTAAAATAAAATCTTTATCAAAATCTGGATATTGAGGTATAGGTTCATTAATTAATAGATTTTTACAATCTTCAAAACATTTTACAAATTCTGGAGTGTGTTCTATTTTAGCATCCTTTTTTAAGCATTTCGTTAATGGTTTAGTTAATCTGGAAAAATCTTTTATAAATCTCCTGTAATATCCTAGCAATCCTAAAAATCCTTTTATTTTGCGTGCAGTTTTTGAAATTGGGTATTTGACAATTGCACTAATTTTATCTGGGTTTGGTTTCACACCTTCTGTAGTTACAATGTGACCAAGATAGGCTACTTCCTTTCTGAGAAATTCACACTTATCTAGCTGTATTTTAAAATTATTTTCTTGCAAACGTTTAAAAACTTTGTCTAAATTTACAATATGCTCTTGAAGTGAGGTAGAAAAAATAATTATATCGTCTAAGTAGACAAGACAGATGTCATCTTGAAGACCTCGCAGAATATCGTCTATAACTCTCTGAAAAGTTGCAGGAGCATTCTTGAGCCCAAATGGCATACGAACATATTCATAATGACCATTCTCAACATTGAATGCTGTCTTGGGAATATCGTCTGGGTGCATCTCAATCTGGTGAAAGCCACTAGCTAGATCAAGTGTACTAAAATAGTTGCATCTGCCTAATTTATCAAGTGTATCGGTGATGTTTGGTAACGGATATTTATCTGGAATTGTTTTTTCGTTCAGCTTCCTATAGTCTACAACAATTCTCCATTTCTTTTTTCCTGACGCATCTGCTTTTTTTGGGACAACCCAAATGGGACTACTGTACGCTGAATTTGCTGGGTCTAATGATTCCTTGTTTCAACATTTTGTTTATTTGACTATTTACTTCTGGTTTATGAACAAAAGGATATCTATACGATTTACTATAAATAGGTAGTTCATCCTTAGTTTTAATAACATGTTTAACTCTATTGGTAAATGTAAGGGGTTTATCTTCGCTACGAAAAAGGTTAGAGTATTTATTGCAAATTCTTAGAATATTTTGTTTTTCTTCAGAGTTCATATGAGAGGTACGGATTAAATCTTCGATATTAATATTTTATGTTTCATCGGCAAGCACTATGTCTGCATGGAATAATTCATGACAATTTTCGTCAAAAGGGACAGTATCGATTGGAGCATCTCCAATTTGACAAAAAATTTCATCTTGGGTTCGGTTAAAGATTTCTACTAGGGCAAAACCGTCTATTGCATTCGAAAGACATGCAGGGATTACACATTTTTGGATTGTTTGATCAGGGATAAATATATATCCTGATTTTTGGGAAACTGGAATTTTGGCTACACTACAAGATAAGGGGTCCAATTTTTGTTTGAAGATTATCTTTAGATCAGATTTATAGTAACTTATCGGGATACTGGAATATGGAGTAGTTAATTGGGAATTTACGAAATCCAACTTAGCGTTTAGATATTTTATATTGTCTAGTCCTAAAAGACCATCAAAACTTCTATGAAAATCAAAAAGGTGGAATTTAATCTTACCTTCCTGATTGAATTCTGAAAAGATGGGGATTTCTGCACAAAAGTCCTTTTTTGTACTTTGAAATACTGCAGAGACAACAAAGGGTTCGTAATAGATAAAATTTTTATAAAAGAAGTTAGCTTTTTCTGGATTTAAGAAAGATTTAGAGGAACCGGTATCTACCAGTAATTTTAAGGGAGGATCGTGAATTTGGATATAAGGCAGTTCTCTTTTATTTGTGGAAAAATTTAATTCTATTAAGTCTGTTGATTTTGAAAGAGGCTGTCTTGAAAATTTTGATTATGCTCTTCGTTAGCATCATCATAAGCTTCTTGACAGGGGTATTTTGGGTATTTTGATCAATATCGATGGATTCGTACTCGGTATTATACAGTTCTTCGAATGTGAAGTTTTGATTTGGATTTCTGGGGTTGTGGAAGTTATTTCTGAATCCTGGTGTACTATTTCTAGTATTCGTACTCATAGGAGTAGATGTATTTGGGGCAAAATTGGGATTTGGTCGCCAAGTATTATTTTGAGCTGGCTTGTTAAAGGTTTGGAAATTATTTTTGAATTGGGGAGTACTATTTCTAGTAGATGTACTCATTGGAGTGGGTCGGTTAGGAACAAAATTTGGGTTTGGTCGCCAAACATTTTGAGCTGGCCTATTAGAATTATTTTGGAAATTAGGCTGAAAGTTTTGGGGAGTGTTATTTTGGAAATTAGATTGATAGTTTTGGATATTGTTCCTTTGCTACTGATTTGATTGCGAAGGTTGAAAATGTCTATAATTGCGAGGATCTGCTTGAGAATTTGGATAAAAGTTATAGTTTGCGTTTCTAGATCTGTTACTATTATTATTATTGTTATTGAAATTTTGACTCTTTTGGTAGTATTTAATGTTATCTTCTTCTTTAATGAATTGAACAGCTTGTTCAATGGATTTCGGCCGCATTGCCCTAATTATGGGCCCTAAAGGTTTTCTTAAACCCGCTAAGAATGTTTTTAGTGTTTGTTTATTAAAAAATTCTCTTTTATATGTGCGCTCCTGACCAAGATGGTGTAAATCAATATAATTACATATGGAATTTAATAAATCGAGCACCTTCTCATGAAACTGATAAGGTGATTCGTTTGGTTTTTGTTTTAAATTAACAAGATCTTGATTAAGGCAATTTTCATCTCTTTGGTCGGCAAAATTTAATATTAATGTATTTTTTATACCATCCCAATCAGTATAGCCGCTAATAGCAATAATTTCTTCAGCTCTTCCTTCTAGTTTATTTAAAATTCCGTTCAATAGCAAACAATTTTGAAAACTACTAGGGTTATTTGTATCGAAATAATGCCTTAAGATTGATTCAGTTGCATTTATGAATATGTAGAGTTTATTTATATTTCCATCAAAACGAGGAATAATCGCCAAATTGGCAATATCTAATTTAGGTACAATAATAGTAGTATTTGAATTACTTGGTGAAGTCATCTTATCTTTATTTACTGCTTTTCTTTCCTATATACTAATCTATCAAAAAATAAAATAATAACTAATACTACACTTGACTATTATTTTCGCAAAAGGATTCAATAGATAAGAGGAGTCTGATAAAAATGAACAAAAAATTTTTAGCTTACCACATGTATGCACTTCTGCTTGTTCCTGGAATTCTGGATATCCGGATGGAGCCCAAAATCACTGACAGTTTAAAAGTTTATGAAAAACGGAAACCCGGTTCTTTTTTTTTGGTTTAAAGGTCAAAACCCACGAATATCCTCAATGGAATTCGACGAAAAATCCACTAAGACTGCGCCACTGATAGTTTCTGCCTTTTCGGAACGATTTTTAAAAACAATTTGTAAAAATACAAGTGCGAGAATTTACTTTATTGCGATCTAATAGTTACAATATAAAAATGCGACTTTACTCTACAAAGAAATATATCAGACTGAATTATATTCAATGAAATGACATACATTACACATTTGAAAAATAAGCAATAATACACAAGTTGGAGTTTGGAAATAAGGTCGACCATAGTTCAGGTGCTGACACATGGGATTCAGGGTATTGGCCTATATGGGGTCAATGGATATAACTCGCGTCAAAAGAAAAGTCTTTGACCAGTGTGTGTTATCTGTACTTACTTATGGAGCGAAAATAATAACACTCACAAAAAAGGTAGTGAACGAGATTCGCTAACTCAGAAGGCTATCATAATCATCATCATTTGGCTCTACAACTCTATGTGAGTCTTGGTCGCGTTTACTATTTCCCTCCATTGTTATCGGTCCTGAGCAGCTATTTCGCATTGCTGTACTCCCATTTTGCGTAGATCACTGGCTACTGCGTCCTTCCATCTCTTTCTTAGGCGACCAACTGACCTTTTTCCATCGGGCCTTTCCCAGAATGTGGCGTTTAGAAGTCTTTCGTCACTTGATACTTACGGTACGTAACCCGCCCATCGTATTCTGTTTTCTTTAATGTAGTGTACTATGTTTTTATCTCCGTATATTGTCTGGAGTTCATCATTGTGTCTTCTTCTCCATTCTCCTGTTGTCTCTTCTCTGCAAGGCATATAGATAGTCCGCAGTATCTTTCTTTCAAGTACCAGTAATATTGTTGTTTCCCGCTGATTCAGAGTCCATGTTTCGCTTCCATACGTTATTGTGGGACGAATTATTGTCTTATATACTCTTATTTTTGCTGGCCTTGAGAGTATTTTTGATTTAAGTAGGGTCCTTAATCAGTAATATGCCCTGTGTCCTGCAATGATCCTGGCTGCCACGTCCTTTTCATAGTTATTTTCAGATGTTATGATCGCTCCCAAGTACTTAATTTCTTTGACGACTTCAAAATTGTATTCATTAATTGTTACGTTTTGTCTAACCCCTGGTCTTGGGTTCTTCGTAACCACCATGTACTTGGTCTTATCCTCGTTGACCTTGAGACCAACTTCCTTGGTTCCGTTCTCGAATAGGGTGAAAACTTATTTTGCATCTCAAAGAAAAAACGTCCTCCGCAAAGACTAATAGTATTTTTGATCCTTGGGCGTCAAATCCGTTTGTCAGTTGTGGCTGAGCTTTCCTTACTGCATGTTCCAGTGCGAAGTTAAACAGAAGGGGGGCGAGAGGATCTCCTTGTCTAAGTCCGGTGTCAATGAGGAATTCCTCCGACGTGGTGATACCAATTCTGATTCGTGCGGAAGTGTTCTCCGTGCTTAACTTTGCAATCGTACCAGCTTTCCAGGTGCTCCCATTTCTACCATAGTCTCCTATAATGCTTCTCTGCTAACAGAATCGTAAGCTTGTTTGAAGTCCACGAAGATTTGGTGTACATCGCGGTTGAATTCCCAGTTTTTTTCCAACACCTGGCGTAGGACGAAGATCTGGTCTTATAGTCGACCTTCCCGGTCTGAATCCGCTTTGGTAGTCGCCTCTTATTTCCTCTGCGTATGGAGTTAGTCTTCTAAACAGTATTATGGATATTATCTTGTATGTTGTATTAATTAACGATATTCCTCTATAGTTCCGACATATTTGTTTGTCTCCCTTCTTGTGAATAGGTATTATATGGCTTTCATGCCAGTTTTTCGGTATTTCTTTGCTTTCCCAGACTTCTCTTATAAGATGATATATCTCAAGATGTACTTTTTCTCTCCCTTTTTTTAGTAGTTCCGCCTGTATGCCGTCTGGGCCTGGGGCTTTATAGTTTTTTAGGGACGAAATTGCGGACTTTACTTCAGCTAGAGTGGGCCCTGGTATTTTAGGTTCGGCTAACTGGTACTGTCTTTGTTGCCCTGTCGTTGTGGGGTTTTATGTATTTAAGAGTTGCTCAAAATACTTTCTCCATTTGCGGTATATCTCTTCGTCGTCTGTGAGCAATTGTCCTGGATCGTCTTCCTGCATCTTCTTCTACTCAGAAGGCTATGGAGCGCCAAAGGTTGGGTGTCTTCCTGAGAGATCTAACCCCAAACAAAGAACTACGTCGTAGAACAAAAACAACAGACGCTGTCGAAATAATCGCGTCGCTAAAGAGGAATAGGACAGGACACGTCGCCAAATTATCAGACAACCGATGCACAAAACGTATTGTCGAGTGGACGTCACAACAACCGCAGAAATAGGCATGCGACTATGCAGCGCTACTGAGTGGAGCCACAAAGTGGCCTAGACAGGCGATTTTGTAGCGCCAATGATTTTGAAATGGACGCCACTAGCAGCGAGAATCGTAATGACAGTGACTGGCCACTGTCGCTAGTCTGAAATTTCACGTTTAATTTACATAAGGATTTAAGGCTAATCATCAGAAGCTACTTTGTGGCGCCACAGAGTAGTGTTGCAGAGTGGTTCATCTGTTTCTGGGGTAACTGGACGCAAGGCGCACAAGACAGAAACAGATGGAAAGAGCTGAGGAAAGCCTATTTCCAATAGCGGTCTCATACTGCTCGATCATGATGATGATGATATATTTATGTCGAATAAAAATTACTATAACAAAAGTAAATGACGCAAGATTGTAGATACATGCTAGACTTAAACAATTACAAAAAATTCTCTTCGACTTTTCTTAAAAAAATGGAGCCTTATCTTTTAATAAGCGAGAAAATTAACTTCATCATCATCACGTAGCGCTACAACCCTGGGTGGGTCCTGGCTGACTGTACAACTTTCTTCCAATTTCTTCGGTCTTCCATCAACCTAGGGTCAAATGGAATGTTCATTTTCCGGAGATCTGCTTGGATGTTATCTCTCCATCGCATTATGGGACGTCCAAGTGGTCTTTTGCCTGTAGGAATTTCCTCCCATACCAGTTTTACAAGTATTTCGTTATGAAGTTTGTGCACGTGGCCTGTCCACCTTAGTCGCTGTGATTTAATTTCTTGGACAACATCGGTGTCATTGTAAAGTGCTTTTAATTCGATGTTGGTTCTGATCCTATACTGGTTTGTATTAACATCGTGGTGAGGTCCGAAAATTTTTCTAAGTATTTGTCGTTCAAAACGTCGGAGATTTTCTTCGTTTGATTTGGTCATGGTCCACGTTTCGCATCCATATGTTAGTACTGGTCTGACGATGGATTTATAAATTTGGAGAAAATTAACTTGGTTCTATCAAAACCACAGATTAACCCAACACAGATGCGAAACCCTGGCGATAACTCTGGTACTGAGTTTTGGTAAACTCCTCCCACTTTGAGTTACCAAAAGGGTAGACGCTCAGTAGCTCGCTTAGTATGTAGGCTTAAGCTTATTGTCAGTTCCTGAATAACCTCGACAGTACATGCGCTTATTGTAGTGTTAAATTGACGGGCTGATTATTGGGAATTTTTTCTATTTATCAAGTGTGTTTAAATAGTTTTGTTATATTTTAAAAAATGGTTGGATATACGTGTATTTGTGAAGGGTGTTCATCTAAGACGGGTCAAGGAATATCATTTTTTAGATTGCCAAAGGATGAAGTAAGGTATGTAGTGTTATTAATAAATTGATTTACTTTCTAAATACTGAATAAGCGGCATATTACTTATATCATATTAATTATATTAATCTCGAAACTTACATAAAATGGTTACTCAAGCTATGTATGTTAGAAATAGTTCCAATAGTATTATTTCAAGAATATTTTGATAAGTGTGAAAAAATCCTGTCTTGAAAACAGTAAATTTTAGTTACTAGTAAGAATGAATAACGCCCTGTCATTGAAGATAGTCAAAATAATCTTAAAAAAAGAGATATTAACAAGACATTAAATTTTTATTAAAAAACATCTTATTATGTTATAGGAGTGAGCTTTGGTTAGAAGCTACTAAAAGACAAGATTTGTTAGAGGAGGATTTAACTAGATACAGAATTTGCGAAAAGCATTTTGAAAATAAATTTTTTTGCACATATTCACGGCGAAAACTCTTGTATGACAATGCTTTGTCGTCAATTTTTACCGAATCTAAAGATATCTGCGCGAATACGTCTGAGGAGCCGCCGAAAAAAGTTCAAATATTGTCAGGTAAAAAAATAGGTAAATATCAATAATTTCAATAATAAAAAGATATGATTTTTCAGATAATAGAATAACGCCTGCGGCGGAAAATTTACAGGTAATATCCTCTAAACAAGTTTCTATCAGCCCCACTAAGGAAAAAGATGGACACATTTCTACAAGAATTAAAAAAGATGTTTCCCAGTTATCACCCTCAGTATCATTACAAACACCAGAATCTTTTATGTATAACTTGCCACGTGAATATAAACTGAAATGTAACATCAGGTTTTTAAAAAGAAAACTTTTGTATAGAAAAATATGCAAAAAACAAAACGGTACAAAACAGGAGTTAGAGCAGTTTAAAAAATTATGTGACAAATTTCTTAATAAATCATTGGCCGAAATTGTAAAAACTCAGGCACTGTTGCAGAAAAAGTCCCAAAGGTCAAAAGATATTCTCATGAATACAAGCAATTCGATCTCACATTATACTTTTTTGGACCCAAAACTTATCACTTTTTGAAAAAAATTTTTTATTTACCAACTAAACGTTGTTTATATAATTAAATTTGATTATATCATTAAATAACCTGAAATTTGAAAATTATTATATTAGCAACACTTTATCTGGTTCTGTTCTGGAAGGCCATACCTGGAATTCCCAAATTACTGTCACCAAACGACTGCCACTTTTCTAATACCTAGTATACTTTCTCCTGTTTTGTTAAGGACAAAACTTTGTTTTGTTTTGTTTTGTTTTGTAGCAGTTTAGTTTCTCTTGTCTTGTACCTACCTAGAATTCCGAAATTACCCTATTATATTTATATCGTGTTCACTTTCAAGCAACTGTTTATTATTTTTCGATATACACAGAAATTTAATAAATGACCATTTATATATAAATATTTAACGATTGTCACTTTTCTAACAGTTAGTTAACTTTCTCTTGTTTGGTTAAGGACATACCTAGAATTCCCAAATTACCTATTGTATTTTTATTTCCTTTTTCGTTTAACACATAAATTTATTAAATGACCAATGTTTTGTTAAGTTTGGTTTGTCTTAATTTTTAGCGTAAATATAGTAAATATCAAATCAGGTGTATAAGTAAGTATTATAGACCAAATGAACTATTTTGTAAGTTATCAATTGTATTGGTGCAAACACCGGCACAACAACTGTGCTCCTTAGTTTCAAGGTTACCAATTTTTGTACCGGCATCATAGCATAGCTTTCGCATCTGTGTTGGGTTAATCTGTGTCAAAACACACAAATGTAAAATTTAAAAGGAAAAAATCAGTTGATTTACCTAATAAAAGTTCATTATTGAAACATTATTGCCTTTGATTTAATCAAAAACAGTAAATTTTATCTAACAATAAAACACTGAAAAAGTTTGATTTCTATACTTCCACAAAATTTATTATAACTACATATTATGAAGACCTTGCGACCAGAAGGGGGCATGCCACCAAACAATATTTTGGAGAAGACATCATTTGAAACTTACTTTCAAATCCTGAAATCCAATTTTTAAAATTTTCTTGGTAGTAAGGCCCATAATCGTTTGGAAATATGATATTAAACACACAATAAAAGTAACACAAATATTTATTGACCGGTTTTTGAGTTTTTGAACATTTTTTTAAAAAATATTTGTAAAGAAAAACTATTGTTTATTTTTTCTTTAATATTTATTTATATTCTCATTTTGTTACGCCACTGTCAAAACATTAAGTTCTTCTTCTTATTTTTATGTTGACTTATGACGTGTTTTGACAGTGACAATTAATTATGTTCCATTATTGAAATAATATTTGTTACCTGTTTAGAATAAATTAGAATCTAGAATATAAGCTTTAAATATTGTTTCTTTTCTTAGAGGTTATGTATTTGTAAATCGTTAATAATGTACGTAAAATAATAAAGTTCCTTTTCTTACAGAGAGAAACACAATTAAGTTTTTATTCACCAAAAGTTTGACGGTTAAAAACATTATTACAAAACAACATTTTTGCTAATAGAAATATAATAATTTTTCATTATAAAATGGCAAAACTGAGATTTGAATTTACCGTTAAATCATTGCAGACTGATACAAAAACAAATATCATTACCATCACCTCAAAAAAATTGAAAGGAAAACGAAATTTTTTCAATACCTAATGATATGCAAAATATTTCCTATCATGAAAAAATCCAGACGACAGGTGCTTTTCAGAAAGTAAAACGGGCTCTAACAAAACGGGGAACTGCAAGAAAAGTTTGGACCGCAGATGAAAATATTTTGAAAGTTTATATGGACGAAGATGGGAATATACAATTCAATGATTTTCTCTTAGAACAACAAAGTATTCAAGGGACAGAATCTATAACATCCACACCTGGTATCTTACTAGATACGTTAGAACAGATCTTAGAGAGAGTATCAAAGTCAAATGAAAAACAATGTATTGAATCTTTTAATAAAAAAAAAGTATCAGAACAATTTGTGATAGAAAAATTTACAGGTAAAAATGTGAATGTTTTACAATGGATAGAAACATTTGAAAATGACTGCACAAGATTGCAAATACATCAGAATACTGAAAAAATTGAAATTCTAAGACTATTTTTAGAAGGATCATAATGTGTGCGGATTGGTACAGGTCAATGCTTATAAAATATTCAATAAATTCTGACTGGGAGGAATGGAAAAGCAAATTTTGTGACACCTATGCAGACAAAGGGTGGACTCCAGTGAGGTATGCATTTGAGTTCAAATACATGAATGGTTTTTTATTAGAATATGCTCTTAAAAAGGAAAGACTCTTACTACAAATAAACAAGTCATTGAATAAAAAAATTATGATTGATTTGATAGCTATTGGACTCCCAAATTATATAGCTGATAGAATTAATAGAGACACTTTGAAAGAAACGGAAGATCTCTTCAATGAAATTAGAGGTCTAGAACACTTAAAAAAAATGAAGACTTCAGAAAAAAAGAAATATCATACTTTAAGAAAAAGCAAGCCTGCAAAATTTGTGAAAAAGAAGGAAAAGGTTTACGTTACCATCTGGAATCAATACAAGTTGCTGGTTCAGAAGCAAAAGTGAAGTTCCGAAAAATCAAGAGGTAAGAACTGTCAACAACCATAAACTAGAATTAGAATTAAACGAAACAAATCCAAAAAACTGTTAATTCCACCACTAATTAGAATCAAGTTACTATTAAATGACACTTTAGAGATCTATGGAGTATATGACTTAGGATCAAATGTATCATTGGTTAATGCAAAATTATTACAGATAAAGGCACATAATAGAGATGACCTTCAACTAGTAAACTTGAGGACAATTAATGGTGTGAAAAAAACAAATGGAATAGTAACACTTAAGATAAAAATCTATGACATTGAACAAAAAATGAATGTATTTATTGTAGATGATGAAAATTTCAATTATGATTTCTTAATTGGGTTAGATTGTATTAAAAGTTTTAGATTAAATCAAAATGAGGATCTAAGGGTCACACAATGCAACAGCTCTAAAGAAATTGAAAATTTGTCAACTATTGATAATAATGTAAGCATTCCTGAGTTTCCAGGTAACATATATTTAAATGCATCTAATGAAAAGGTTAATGATATATTCAAATATGAAATAAATTTTAATGAGAGTATAAATATTGATAATTTTGAAATAGCAATTAATCATTTAGATTTAAATCAGCAATCAAAAATTGAACAATTGATTAATAAATATAAATCAGCATTTGCTAAAGACAAATATGATGTAGGTACTATAAGAGAGTATAAAGCTCATATTGACTTAGTTGTAGATAAATACTGCTCCAAGCGTCCATATAGATGTACCATTGAGGATAGAAAAGAGATAGAAAGTCAGATAGCAGAACTTTTAAAAAATAATTTAATTGAAGAATCATATAGTCCATTTGCGACTCCAGTGACACTAGCATACAAAAAAGGAGAGGACAGAAAGACCAGACTCTGCACAAATTTTAGGGAACTAAATAAAATCGTTGTTCCCCAATCGCAACCTTTTCCACTCATCGAGGACTTAATGGTAAAAACTATCAATTGTAAGTACTTTTCTAATTTAGACATAAATTCAGCATTCTGGTCAATTCCAATGAGAGTACAAGATAAAGAAAAAAACAGCATTTGTGACACAAGAAGGCCATTTCCAGTGGACTCGCCTCCCATTTGGTTTGAAAACGGCTCCAGCAATTTTTCAACGGATTTTAAGCAGCATGATAAGAAAATATAAAGTTTCAGATTTCACAGTCAATTATATGGATGATATCCTAATTTTTTCAAAAACCTTTGATGAACATATATTACATTTGTCCAAGTTATTTGATGCAATATTAAATGAAGGTTTTAGACTAAAATTTTCGAAATGTACATTTGCAGAACAATCAGTAAAATACTTAGGACACATCATAGAAAAAAATTCCGTAAGACCTGTAAAAGACAACTTGATTGCTGTGAAAAATTTCCCTGTTCCACAAACTAGAAAGAATGTACGTCAATTTTTGGGAAAAATCAATTATTACCATAAGTTTGTCCAAAATATTGCAATCATTTTAGACCCGCTGCACAACTTATTGAGAAAAGATATTGATTTTATTTGGTCTAAGGAATGTCAAGAATCTTTCGATAAAATAAAGTCATTACTTTGTTCGGAACCAATATTAAGAATTTTCAACCCTGATTTGCCAATTAATATATATACAGATGCCAGCATAAAAGGAGTAGGATCTGTAGGAACAAATTGATAAAAACGGATGTAGCAAGCCTGTGGCATATTTTTCAAAAAAAAAATAATGGAAAGTCAAAAGAAAAAGAAGGCAATACATTTAGAATGTCTAGCGATAAAGGAAGCTATAAAATATTGGCAACATCTGCTCATTGGAAAAGAGTTTATAGTATATTCAGATCACAAACCTTTAGAAAATTTAAACATAAAAGCTAGAACAGATGAAGAATTGGGAGACTTGACATTTTACTTATCTCGATATAATTTTAAAGTAACGTATAATCCAGGAAAATATAACCAGGAAGCAGATTGTTTAAGCAGAAATCCAGTTTTAGAATCTCAAGAAAATACAGATGGAATATTAAAATTGACCAACTCTCAAATATTGATCTACAAAATAATAAGAATAAATACAATAATTGCAAGAATGATATTTATTATAAAAAGTCAAACAGAAAAGACAAAATTATTTTATCTGAAGATTTAAGTAAAACATTGATAAAAAGTGTACACAATACTTACTGTCATTTAGGAACAAACCAGATGTTAAAAAAATATCACCATTTTATACAGCCGACAATATGACTACTAACATTAAGAAAATATGTGAGAACTGTGATATCTGCATTAAAAATAAATCAAGAAGGAAACCTGACTATGGTTTAATGTCACAATTAGGACCAGCGACATTTCCATTTGAAATTGTCTCGAGTGACACCATTGGTGGTTTTGGAGGATCTCGTTCAACAAAAAAATATCTTCATCTCCTAGTAGACCATTTCTCAAGGCATGCCTATTGTTTGACATCAAAACACAAAACTCTGATGACTTCATAAAGTTAATTAAAAAGGTAACAGAAGATCACAAAATTAAAACTGTGATGACTCATCAATATCCTGGCATCAACTCAAAAGAATTCAAAGATTTCCTAAAGGTCAATAACATCAAAATAATATTTACTGCCGTTGATGCACCATTTTCAAATGGTATCAATGATACATTAAACCAAACATTGGTTAATAAAATCAGATGCAAAATAAATGAAGGTGACAGGAAAACAGCATAGACAACAATTGCTCAAAAATGTGTAGGAAAATATAATGAAACTGAACATACCATCACAAAATTTTCACCAAAATATTTAGTAGAAGGAGAAAAGGTAAGCATCCTACCAAATGAACTAAAATCTAAAGTCACAGATGCAGATCTCGAAATAGATAGGACATTGCCTTGGAAAATACAAAAAAATCACATGATTATAATAAAAAGCAGTTTGATCGACATAGGAAGGAAATTGATTTAAACGTTGGGGATTTAGTATATGTGGAGAATGGTAACCGTCTAAATAGAAAAAAGTTAGACGAATTAAGGATTTGACCATACAAAATATTAAAGAAAATTTCCAATTCAATTTACGAAGTTGATACTGGGCATAGAAAAACAGAATCAAACCTCTTCCATATAACTAAACTTACTCCAGTATTGAAAGAAAATATTTAGTGAACGTTCAATTTTTGTTTTGAAAGTTTTTCTCCAAGGGAGGGGGGGAGATATAAAGAAAAACTATTGTTTATTTTTTCTTTAATATTTATTTATATTCTCATTTTGTTACGCCACTGTCAAAACATTAAGTTCTTCTTCTTATTTTTATGTTGACTTATGACTTGTGAGGTTTTTTGACAGTGACAATTAATTATGTTCCATTATTGAAATAATATTTGTTACCTGTTTAGAATAAATTAGAATCTAGAATATAAGCTTTAAATGTTGTTTCTTTTCTTACAGGTAATGTATTTGTAAATCGTTAATATTGTACGTAAAATAATACAGTTCCTTTTCTTACAGAGAGAAACACAATTAAGTTTTTAGTCACCAAAAGTTTGACGGTTAAAAACATTATTACATATGTATTATATTGTATAAAAAATTATATTCTAAAATATGAACATAAAATGCAACAATAAAATAATTCAATTGTCAAAATTTTCAATATCTGTAAAGTCGTCCAAATGTTCAATGTCTTCCAGTGGTTCATTATTCTCAATATCTGGTAGAATCTGTTGGCAAGCACCAATTTCTGCCTACACTGTTTTTTGCAACCGCAAGGTGCACCTAATCTTTTTGGTTCTATTTTCTTCCCTTTTGTATTTATATACATATTCGTAAACTAGATTTTTTTTAGTCTTGCGCTTAACTTTTTATGTCGTTGGGTATCCTTGTGTCTCCATTTAGAAGGTGCCTTCTTTTCTGGAGTTGGCAAGAGAACTCGAGAAATCTGTGGGGTATAAACCTATTCATTTTCCTACAATAAAGTAGGTATTTTACTAAAAAGGGATAAGCCACAAAAACCTTTAGAACAATTCTAATATTTTTAGGTTCGAAAAATATAACATAAGAGGACAAGCTACACGTTTAATAAACTTATTGTTCCTAAGTTTATATTTATATATATATATAGTTTGCAATATAAAGTAATGGTGACACAACGGGACTTAACTACAGCGGCGCCATCTGTGAGAAAACTGCTGAAATTTTCTTTTTGGGACATTAATATGGTCTTAAAATGTGCGATTTCTACTTTAACTCATTTTTGACGAAATTGTGTTTTGTCCCCTACTGGTCCCAATGCCTTCATATGTGACTACAGCTGTTTCGGCAGAGTGCCTTTCTTAAGTGATTTAATTTACTATGTGTTTGCCTTTTTAAAGTCTTTCACTGAAGAGGTTGAGGAATGCGGAGCTGTTTGTCTCGAGTTGGTCATTCAGAATTATATATGTATTTTTCAATTTATTAATTGTCATAAATTCTAATAAAGATAGCTTAAGGCCTTTATTTTGAATATCCAGAATATGAAACTGTTCATTAAAAGAATGATTATGATCTAGAACAGCGGTTCTCAACCTTTTTGAGTGATGTACCACCTACAGTTATTTTTGTTATTTTTGGTACCACCTATATTTTAAATTGTATTATCAATACTTACTAAGTACTATTATTTTAATTTTTTCTGTGTTTTGTGTACCACCGCCAATAATGATATGTACCACCAGTGGTACATGTACCACAAATTGAGAACCTCTGATCTAGAAGGTGAAGTGCGTATGTAGAAAGAAGTGTATGTTTTTCTATTGTTGAAAGCCCTTTTGTGTTCTGCTATCCGTTTGTCAACGGTTCTGCCAGTTTGACCGATGTAAGTTTTCGGACAGTCACCACAAGTTAGTTTGTAAACACCACTCTGTAGTTGTTTTCTCTTTCGGCTCTTATTGTTCTTAATATATTTGCTTAAGTTGTTGTTAGTTCTGAAAGCTGGTGTTATTTCTTTCTTTTTTATGTATCTGGCTATTTTTGTTGTTATCTTGCCAGTAAATGTGATAGAGTAGAAGGTACTGGGTTCTTTCTGTGGTGGTAGTTAGACTAATTTCAGATAGTTTTCAGTGTTTTATTGTTAGATAAAATGAACTTCCATCAAGTAACAAATCCATCAATTACAGTAAATTTTTACAAACAATTGAATACTAAATATTTACTTGAGATTTACTTACCAAAATAATAAATTGGAGAAATAACTTGATCGATCTATTGGATTAAGTTTTTGTTCTGCAGTCTGGCCTTTTGATTCCTCCATTTTGTAATTTTAGCTCTAACTGAAAAACATGGATCAAATATTTGACTTTCGTTATGTAATAACTTAATTAAGTACTAAGAGTTTAAGTATATTTTTATGTAAAAATAATCTTAGCAATATATCTCTTATCTTGATAATGATAAGGTAAATTTTAGCCAAATATATTAAACAAAAAAAAAGTAAATCACTGCATCCACAAATTTGAGTACAAATTGAGTTCTCAGAATAATTTATCAAATTATTACACTTCTATAATTAGACAAGGCGAAAACGGCGGGTTCGAAGGGAAAAATATTCCCATGAGATTTTTTTGCATAATCACATTCGTGAGATATCCCAGAATAAGGTTTAAGAAGTCGCCCACGTGAAAAGTGGGCCAATTTTTAAAAAAAAATTTTTTTAATCAAATTGCAAGAATCGATATTTTTGGCCCGAACAATTTTTTCTTTAATTTTTTGGACCATTCTGGACAAAAAAGGTCTCTTATAATTTTTCTCTAAGTTGATCATTTCCGACTTTAAGCAATTTAAAATTGAAAAAAAAACGAAAAATGGCGATTTTCAAGGCTTAATAACTCGGTTAAAAGTTATTATTATGAAAGTCAATATATGACTAAATTAAAGTTTAAAGCCACCCCTACAAGATCCTGAAGAAATTTTTGTCATTATTTTATTACTAAGCTGTTATTTTTATGTAATAATAATACGCGCCATGCACGTGTGCGGCAGCT
Organism: Diabrotica virgifera virgifera; assembly: GCF_917563875.1. Taxonomy (NCBI): domain Eukaryota; kingdom Metazoa; phylum Arthropoda; class Insecta; order Coleoptera; family Chrysomelidae; genus Diabrotica; species Diabrotica virgifera. The sequence goes on from NC_065451.1 coordinate 53,053,499, forward strand.
GTAAACTTTGAGTGCGAGAGAGAAGCCATTCCAGCAGTCCAATTGTGCATCTTACTCGCACTCACATTTACAGTGGCGTCAATATGATCTAACCGCTCTTTTTATTAATTAAAAATAACAGCTTAGTAGTAAATTAATGACACAGATTTCTTCAGGATCATGGCGCGGCGACTTTAAACTTTGATTTAGTCACTTTCTGACTTTTATAATAATAATTTTTAACCGAGTTATTAAGTCTTAAAAATGGCCATTTTCGCGTTTTTCAAATTTTAAATTGCTTATAACTCGAAAAAGATCAACTTTAGAGAAAAAATATAAGAGAGTTTTTTTGTCCAGAATGGTCCAAAAAACCTAAAAAAATAGTCCGGGCCAAAATATTGATTTTTGCAATTTGATTAAAAAAAATTGTTAAAAAAAATTGGCCCACTTTTCACGTGGGCGACTTCTTGATCCTCATTCTGGGATGTCTCACGAATGTGATTATGCAAAAATATCTCATGGGAATATTTTTCCCAACGAACCCGCCGTTTCCGCCTTGTCTAAATAGCAATAAATTACATATAGATTGGCCCAAAAGTCCCTTTACTTGAATGATGGCTATTGTTGTACTTCTTCTTTTTCTACGGCACTACAGCTTAAATTGAGCCTTGGACTTCTTTATTATTTGCCTCCACCCTTGCTTGTCATTGGCTGCTCTTCTTCATACACGGAACTCCTAAAAGAGCTTGTGCGTCGCTGTTTGCTGGGTCTTCCGATCACTTTCTTGACTTTCCAACCAAAATTACATAATATAGGGTCGCCGGAAAGTCAGAGGCTATTTTACTTCAAATCAGGCCCGAGGCACTACACAATTTTCGGGCCCCTAAATATGATTTAATAATAATAATAATAATACCTTTTTATCGCCGAAGGTGCTGCGCTGGATCATCAGCCGGCGCTCACTCAAGCGGGACGGCCGAGGCAGCGCATGAAATGGACTGTGTCCATTAATGAAAAAATTTTGCGCTTCTACTACAAGGTGAAAAACCTCGGCCAAGAAACAATCGGCTACCGACAACAGCTGTATGCCGAATTTTGCAGGACGTACCCAGATATTCAAGTATCGGAGCAACAAGTATCAGACCAATACCGGGTAATTATAAGAAACAACCTTATCCCAGAGACTAGACGCAATATCATCAGAAGCGAAGTCGAACGGGAGATTCATAACGATGTTGCAATTGAAGATCAAGTCCCCAATGAAGTTCATGAGCAGATTCCTGAGCTTGCCATACAAGAAACTCAACCTGACAATACAGAGCAGGAAAACAACGAGCTACATGATAACCTAGTAAGCGAAATGGCACGTGCTGTACAAGAGTTTAATGGAACAAACCCACTTAGCAGACCACCGCTACCACGAATAAACTCTTGTAAGAGACTAGGTGTGCTGTTACAAATTGTGAACACTGAAGTCCTACCCAATTATGTCGTAGAAGCCCACACATTAGAGTATCTGCACATGCTAATCTACTGTGCAGCAACAGCAATTGCTAATGTAATGGGCATTAAGATCAGAACACGACGGGGTACTAATAATGGAAGGACTGGTAGCAGAACTGCACCCTGGGAAAAAAGACTGCTCGGAAAGATTGAATCGCTGCGTAGGAATATTGGTCAAGTCATAGAATATATATGAGGTGTAAGAAGTACAAGAGTCATCAGAAGAGCTGAAGAAATAATACGGAATACTGCAAGACACTCAAGATACGATTCAGAAAACAATACAGCCCAACAGTGCCTGGATACATTAAAACAAAGACTCTCAGTTTATTCAGGACGACTAAGAAGGTACAAAGTAAGTAACAACCTAAAATCCGACAATGCCCTCTTTGAGACTGCTGAGAAGGCGTTCTATCGAAAACTCAATTCCACCGTAGAAAATCTCGATAAGTCTTACCCAAGCCAAGAAGAAATCCATGAGTTTTGGGGAAATCAACTTTCCACACCAGCTGCTCTTAACAACAATGCTGGATGGATAGAAGATACGGCACAGAACTGCCAACACTACACTACTACTCTCTACGAACCCTTCACCACTTAAGAAGTCTCAAATATCATCACAGAGCTTCATAACTGGAAATCTCCTGGACCAGACGGAGTTCAAAACTGTTGGCTCAAGAAGTTTTGGAGTGCTCATGAATGTTTATCAACACTAATTAATCATGTTATTTCTAACCCGCAGGATATACCATCATTCCTAACTCAGGGAACCACTTATTTAATACCGAAGGATCAAAATAACACCCAAGATCCAGCAAAATACCGCCCAATTACTTGCCTTCCAACTTTGTATAAATTGGTCACATCCTGTGTAGCCCGGCATATCTACCAACACTGTGCTCTGAAAAATATCATAGAGCCTCAACAGAAAGGATGCGCTAAGGGTTCCATGGGTTGCAAAGAACAACTTATCATCGACTCGGTCATTTCTAATCAAGCATATTCCAAAAAGAGGAATCTATTTACTGCTTTTATTGATTACAAGAAGGCCTTTGATTCAGTGCCGCATGAATGGCTTATAAATATATTGAGAATATATAAAGTCGATGATAATATAGTGACCTTTTTACAATATATAATGACAGAGTGGAAAACTAGAATTCACCTTCAAATACCTGGTGAAAGTAACATCGAAACTAAAAATATCGTAATCAGCCGGGGCCTGTTTCAAGGAGATTCGTTGAGTCCTCTGTGGTTCTGTCTAGCTATGAACCCACTATCTCAGCTCTTGAACTCCTCAGATGCAGGTTTTAGCATCAAAAATAACAACAATGTGGTGGCGAAGCTTAATCATTTATTTATTGTACATGGATGATTTGAAATTAATGGCTTCCACTCGAAACCAACTCGACGAGATGCTAAAAACTGTAGAAACTTTTTCTAATGATATTAGTATGCACTTCGGACTAGATAAGTGCCGTATTTTAAATATAGTCAGAGGAAAAGTACAGCCCGGAGGATTCGATAGGCAAAATGGCCAGAACATCGAAGCCATGGGTGAAAACGATATGTATAAATATCTTGGAGTAAAGCAAGCGCGGAAAATTGACCATAAACAAATGAAAACAGAGATAACTACTGAGTTTATACGAAGGGTAAAACAGCTGCTTCGCTCACACCTTAACAGTAGAAATTTGTTTAAGGCACTAAACACCTACACATGTTCCGCGCTTAGCTACTCATTTAGTATTTTTAAGTGGACAAAAACAGATATAGAAGCTCTTCAGCGAAAAGTACGAACACACCTCACAAAGGCACAAAAACACCATCCTAAAAGTGCAGTAGAAAGAACAACATTACCACGGAATCTAGGAGGAAGAGGACTTATGGATATAGGTGAGCAATTAGATAAACAAATTGCTAATTTAAGAACTTATTTTCAGATGCAGGCTGAGACATCTACTCTACATCGCGCTATCTGCGCAGTAGATAACACAACACCCATCAAACTGAGGGAACCAGAAATGCGCATAAACCACCTTACTAAGGACGAAAAAGTGCGCGCCTGTATGGGTAAACCTCTGCACGGGCGACATCCCAATGAGGTCAGCCAAGATTATGTCGACAATATAGCGTCGAACTACTGGCTGACATCACCTCGTCCCGGACGTCGAAGAGTAAGGTCACTGCTAGCACACCCCACTCTTACCGACGAACAGCGAGAAGCCTGAGAGCACCAAGTGCTGAAGAAGCGGCGCACGGTTAGCCCTAAGCTATTAGTTTGGAACCAGCGTGAAAAACCAACGACGCTTGGCCGTGTAAACCAAAAAGGTAGACGGATTACTGGGTTTCAGAGGAATACTCTGGCCCTGGGCTCGAGCGAGTTCGCTCGCCCCGAACTCTACCTAGTGTTCACATAGGGTTACAAGAACAAGTGCGAGTAAGGGGGCCAAACTAACTGCGAAAAAGGCTTTCAACGAGGGACCCACCAGCAGCAGGGTAAACTGCACCCATCAGGTAATTATAGTCACTGTCTTACGCCGGAAAAGCACGGAGGGGTGGACAAGCCACCTTTATCCCTGGGGTTTACCCCCCAGAACACCTTGAGGCTGAGGTGCCCTCCGATCGCTCGACTTGCATCCTCACCCATTTGTAATGCCTTCTTCTGTAAGGTCAGTCAGCTCCACCCGGTCGCTTCGTCCTCGGACGACGACCTCGACAAGCGTTGCCACCACCACCACCACCACTACAGCCACCACTACTGCCAACCAGTTCTCTTCCTTACATCAGGAAGGCACTGTACCCCCAGCCAGAGGTTACAACCGGCTCACGGCGGAGCTAGACCTCGAGACGCTTAGCGCGGAGATGGAAATCGTCCGCAACAAGTATCGCGAGGCCTACCTTCGCATCGAGCAGGACGACGCCTCCAACCCCCTTCTGCAGCGATATGCTAATGATTTTCCGCCTCTAAGAACACCAGCACAGGCTGGTCCTCAGCGACAGAGCGCTCGGAATATTCACGGTGCCATACCCAAAGTCCCAACTCAACCGTCAAAGCAAGCACCCAAACAACCGAAACAACAATCTTCTCAACAGCAACCCTCTTCTCAACCACAAGCAACCATCAGCACTGAAAACAATCCTGAACCGAACGATTTCGTCTTCCAAAGAAGACAAATAAGACAAATGTCTTACGCCAGTGCCGCAGCCAATCCACGCCCCAAAACCCAAGCCAGAAATCAAAACGTCATCAACGCCATAAACGATCCCACACTGTCCGAATATCTAATCAAAGATCTCCCAAAAGATCTTTGTAACAAACGTACCTTCTTTCGGCAAATAAATGCCACCACTCTTTTGTCCAACAAAATTCATTCTTGTAAAGTTCTCTCACATGGAATCGCACATCTTCGACTTTTTAATCCTATAAATGCAGGGGATATCGAGAAAGCTATCCACACAGCAACTGGCCAAACCATGGTTACGGTCCATAGCCGTAGCAGAAATGCAAACACTTCCGCTAAAGAGCCTACCTATCTCCTCTGCATTACCGGAATCGACGTAGATTACTCCGAGCAGGAGGTCACCGACTTGCTCACAGAACAGCAATTCCCGGTCGAAAGACTGTGGAGAGTCAAAGCCTATAAAACAGGCAAAGACTCTAAAGTGATCAAGGTGGTGACCAAATCCTTGGAGAGATTTACGTCAGCACTGAGCCGAGGCATAACTCTAGATGGCGAAATCTACAATGCCGAACTTCCTCATGGCTCCGACCCTACAATCCCCACTCCAAAATATTGCAGCAAATGTTGCATCAACGGACATTCCATCGACGAATGCCCTCAAAAAGCATTCGTCTGCCCCCACTGCGGCGGTAACCACAAGTCCAGCGCCTGCACCAAACAGCAGGAACCCAAATGCCCGAATTGCGGTGGTGACCACCCTGCATACTCCAACAAGTGTCCACAAAGACACACCATCCCCTCCGCCCAACACGAAATACAGCCACTTACGATCGAAAGATCATTCCCCCCTTTCGAACTCCCTACAGAAACAAAGAACATCTTGTCTATTCAGACTGCTCTGTTGCTCAACTTGTTGCCTGAACTTCGCGAGCATATCGCTGCAATCACGGCTAATCTGATTAGCCAAGTCTACGACCACTCCACAGTGGTCCACGGGTACGGGAGCAATGTCACGGTGACATTCCGCCCCAACCACTAAACACCCTCCCTTTATGGATTTCACCCTAGGCACGGTCAACTGTCAGGGTCTCTCCAAAAAGAGACCCCTCATCAAGAATATCCTGTCGAAGCATAACATCCAGATCCTCGCACTCACAGATACTCTGTCGAAAAACGATCCACACTTCGCAGGATATTCGATCATCCATCGAAGCCGTTGTCAGGTTTCACGTGGGAATGGTATTCTCGTGAAACACGGAATACCGCACAACACACACACATTCCCACAAAATTTTCGTCCACCTGATGTGGACTTCCTGGCAATTGACGTGCACATCCCCAATAACGAAACCCTCACGATAGTCTCTTACTACAAACACCCGGATCAACCACTCAACAGGCATTTGCTAGAGTACTTTTCGAGGCTCGGCAAGGCTGTGTTGATGGGCGATCTAAATTGTAGACACACACAGTTTGGTGATCATCGTCAAAACCCAGAAGGCATCCGCCTCACGGATTATCTACTAGACCTTCCGATTTCAAGAATCACCAACACTGAATTCACGTTTTTGAACGCCAATGGGGCTTCTATTGTCGACCACATCCTAGTTACTAGTAACATTCTGGATCGGTTCGGGGATAGATGCCACATAGGTGATTCGATAACGTCGGACCACGTACCTCTTCTTGTCGACACCGACATACTCATTCCAAAACAACCAAACCCTCCAAGATCTATAAGAGACTATCGTCACGCTAACTGGACTGAATTCCAAAACTTCATCACACAAAATCTCCCTATGTTAGGCGAACTCGATACTAACGATAGTATCGACACCAGTGCAACCGATATCGAGAACCTCATCACTGAGGCGATCACGCACGCAATTCCACTCAAACAAATAACTTATACATCACCGGCACTTCCACAATAGATCATTGCCAAAATTCAACAAAAACGACGTCTTCTACGTCAATACAAGGCCAACAGAAACCCACTTATCAAAACAGAGTACAACCGGATCTGTGCCAGGATAAAGAGGGAGATATCTGTCCTAACGGCTCGCCGGTGGGAAGATGCTACCTCAAAACTGGACTACAGAGACGGAGGTAAATTCTGGCAAAAATTCAAAGTCCTAACAAAACAAAAATTATCTCAACCATCTCATCTGTTGGTCAACAATCACATAGTCAACTCCCCAGAAGGGAAAGCCGAAGCATTCAGAAATTCGCTTCAAAACAATTTTCAAACGCCAGATAACCCGAACTTTGATCGCATATTTAAATTCAACACAGAATACATTGTAAATGTTACTCTCAACCACTACATTCCAGTCTATGATCCTATCATGGACCCCCTCACAGACAGGGAAACGGAGAGCTTTTGCCAAATCGGCAAAAACAGCGCTCCCGGACCTGATGGCATCAACCGAAGGTGCCTCAAAAAACTTCCAGAGAGTATCATCCCTCTTCTAACTAAAATATTCAATGCATGTCTCAAAAACAGCCACTTTCCTACTCCTTGGAAAGTGGCCAACACCATCATGCTTTTGAAAAAAGGCAAACCCCCAACCGACGTGGAATCCTATAGACCAATTTCATTAATCAATACTCTGGGTAAAGTTCTTGAGCTAATCCTAAAAGAGAGGCTCAATAACTTTCTCGAAAACCACAATATCATACCAAAATTCCAATATGGATTCCAGTCAGGTAAATCTACTAAACATGCATTAATAGACTTCACTACCAAAGTTACTCAAACCATCAACGATGGTTCAATCGCCATAGCCACATTTCTGGATGTGCAGAAGGCTTTCGACCAGGTCTGGCACGACGGGCTTGTTCGGAAACTTCTGGACATCGGGCTACCATTGCAATTTACCAAAATTGTACACTCCTACCTCCACAACCGTACTGTCAGAGTTAAAATAGGCGATCAAAAGTCCACCCCCTTCACTCCACAAGCTGGAGTTCCCCAGGGTTCAGTCCTAGCGCCGCTGTTGTACATTATCTACAACAGCGACATCACTAACCAAAATATCCCAGGTGCTCGGCTGTTTCTCTATGCGGACGACACGACTCTGCTCTCAACTACCTCTCGATACAACCCAAGACTCCTCTTCAGAAGAGCCCAGGCTCTGTTGGACGGCGTCGGCGAATGGTGTTGTAAGTGGAGAGTCACGCTGAATGCGAACAAAACAACAACAATTGTGTTTCGCGCCCCTTCTGTGTCAAATAGAATCATTTGTAATGATGACGACCAACATCCTCTGAGTCTGTTGGGAGAAAGGCTTGTTGTTAGCCCGACTGTGAACTATTTGGGAGTACTGTTTACCAGGACTCTCAATTGGGACGCAGATCTAAAGGCAACTTTAGATAGGGTAAGGAACAGGGCCAGACTTCTTAACGCTCTCTCGGGAAAAATTGGCAAGACACACAAGAAGACTCTCATTCACACTTACAGGACCTTTATTCGACCCGTCATGGAGTACAAATCATGTATCTACTCTCTTTGCTCAAGACAAAAACAAGAGAGGTTGTTGAGGACAGAGCGGAGAATCTTGCGTAGATGTAACTATGAGCACGGGCGATATCCCTCAAACGAAATCCATAACATCTCGAACACCCCCAAAATCACCGAGAGAATAAACTCTCTGAACAGGAACTTCACAATCAAAGTAATCAACGGCCCCCCTTCCGACACACAAGAATCTCTCAAATGTTCCTGTTCATCTTCCGGCCACGTACTCCACCGAAAGCCCAAACGCAAAAAGATTCATGTACCGTCCGCTCTAATGCAAACATGCATTGACGAACTCCCGGTGGAGTACGAAAACATCCTTGAGGCTACCCCGTTAGCCTACCGTACCCACCTCTAACATTTCCTCTTCCCTACCCCGAACAGGGAGAAGTTGGTTCTTTGCGGTTTCCCAACTTCATTGCACAATTATACCTGTTCGTCCCAAGAAAATAGCCGCAACTATTTTCTCCACTCGAACGCTCACTGTCCACGCTGCGCTCAAAGCCACCTCCTGACCGCCGACGAGGGACGCAGGTTCGCCTGTCGTTGTACAATGGTTTCTAGGGAGACTGGTCGAGAGCAAAGCACGGACAGTACACGTAAATGTCTATGGAACCAACAACAATCCATCAAACTTTCTTCTCTGTTGTCTTCTTAGCCTTCTGGACACCACCGTCCGGCAAACCAAGGATCCAAGAACACCAGGACACGGCGCTTGCCCCAGTGTGTTTTTCGGACTGTTTGCTTTTGCTGCCAACACTAAACATTCACCACAAACCCTGAAGAGGACAAAATCCTAAACAGGGACACACATTGTTCGCATTTCTTCTAAAACATTTTTCTAGACAAGCAAATCAAACAATGAGATGATGCTGACATCAGGAAAGATGTTCCCTGAGACGGAGGGTTCATTACTGGCCATTCAGGATCAGGTTATACCAACCAGAAATTACCTGAAATATATCATCAAAGACCCTCAGGCTCAAAACGACAGATGCCGATATGGATGTCAAGCCCAAGAAACCATCCAACCTCTTACAGGGGACTGCCAGGCATTTGCTGCAACTGAATACAAGGAACGGCATGACGCAATGGGAAAAATCCTTCATCAAGAGGTAGCTATCAAGCTGGGACTTCTCCAAACAGACCATCTCCCGTATTATCAATACGTCCCTGAGAGTATGCTTGAGGATGGCAACTACAAGCTATACTGGGACCGCACTGTGCTCACAGACCAAACAGTGGCACATAATAGACAAGACCTCGTATTAGTTAATAAATTAACAAGACAAATATCACTAATTGATGTGGCGATACCTAACAACGATAATCTACGTAGTAAATTTACTGAAAAGATCGCCAAGTACAGAGATCTAGAAATTCAAATACGAAGGCAATGGAGAATGCAAAGTACCCAGACGATACCGATTATTATGTCTACTACTGGAGTCATTCCGAAGACCCTCCTCGAAAGCATAAAAAAGCTGGGTCTGAATGAACATCTTTATAAGACCATGCAGAAAGCTGTACTACTCGCGACGGCCAGATGCGTACGAAAATTTCTGGGAGATACACCTGCATTCCAAGTCACCTAGGGCTCGATAACACGGAAAGAGTCCCACCAGAGCTCAATCCTTTTGATACCGTAGGTATCTGGGATATCAATTTTCCCCTTAGAGGAAGTGTGAGCCGTATGGGTAAATCTGGATACCTTTTTTAAATGAATTAATTATTTAATAGAAATATAGTTGCACCAGAAATTAAAATTTTTATTAACAGTAAATAAAATTTATTACAGTGTGTCGCATTCAAGATGAAGACAGCTCTATATTTTGGCTATCAAAATAACTACAGATTTGAAGTTTTGCACAGTCATACAGGTTGAATGTTCACATTTTTAAGATACTCAGCTGAAATTTAAATTTTAAACGCAGCCTACTGCTATTCCGCACACAGGGTAAATTTTCGATATTTTGCTTCGCGTTAGTGATATCGTAAAAAGTTATTTGAAAAAGTGCTTCTAAATCTTATTCTAACGCCACATACCAAATTGCATGGCAAAATCCATATTTTTTTCAGTATTCGTAGTCAGAACCCTAAAATTCATCTCAGTTGTCCCGAGATGCATCTCGGGCCAGCCAATTTTAAGTTTTAGGGTCCTGGCTATAAATAATCGAAAAACTAAAAGTGCGAATTTTGTCATAAAATGTAGTACGTGGGGTTATACTAATATTTGGAACAACTTTTTTAAATAAATTTTTCCGATATCTCTAATGCGAAGCAAAATATCGAAAATTTACCCTGTTGGTGGAGTCGCAGTAGGCTGCGTTTAAAATTTAAATTCCAGCTGAGTATCTTAAAAAATGTGAATATTTAACCTGTATGACTGTGCAAAACTTCAAATCTGTATTTATTTTGATAACCAAAATATAGGGCTGTCTTCATCTTAAATTCGACACACGGTATATATGTCATTTCCTTTTGTAAATAATTTGGTTGTTGAACCATAAAAGGATGGACCGTTCTTGGACAAAAATTTAATGGTTGCTATTATTCGTTGAAGTACGTTTCTCCAATTTTCCTTTTTTCTAAACAACTTTATTCCATTAATGTTACAATTTGTCCTGCTGTACTACTTCTCTTGACTAAATGTACCAATTGATGAAATATGTTCAGTAGATCTCTCATGTTGAATAAGTGTCCTATTAATATTTTTCCAGTCATTATACCCATCGAAAGTTACAAGAACAACAATTTTCGTGGAAATCAGTTTACAAACGTAACAATAAATACGGCTACATTAGCTTTCATTTTATAAAACATCGCAAATGTCGGATTTTATTATTTTCCAATTATGTAACACAGATTCCAGGAGCTTCTTGACCCGGGAAGCTAGTACCTGCTAAGGGTCCCTTGTCCAGGGTCACGGATGAAGTCCAGAACGGCATCCAAGGCGACGAAGAATACTTCCGGTACGGCGAAGATGGCGGAGCTGGCAACCCTCGATTTTAGGGGTAGTATAAGATCACAAACCTAGAAGCGTCTGACCCGGAGCGGGCGGCTTCAAACAGCGTCGGTACTCACAATGAGCGGCTGAATTAAAAACTCACCAACCCGCCTTGCCAGCGTGGTGTTTTAAGGCAAATACCTCCCAACAAAATGTCAGATTTTAAAACAGAAGCGGATGTACCCCAGGTGAGTATAGCGAGAAATCGAAACTCTCACACTGATTTATCAGTCTGTCCCAAGGATTCTGGGGGGGACAAAAAACTGACGACGCGAAAGACGAAAAAACCTCTAACACTCTTTATCTGTACCTACAATGCCAGAACATTATTATCTGAAGAAAAAGTCACTGAAATGGAAATCGAGATGTCAAAAGTAAAATGGGATATCATTGGAGTCAGTGAAGTAAGACGACATGGAGAAAACCTGACAACACTAAAATCAGGGCATATATTTTATAGTATAGGTAGTGAAACCGAATCAGTCGGGGGAGTTGGATTCTTTATACACAAAAGACTTGCAAATGACATAGTGATTACAAGAAGTATATCCACAAGAGTAGCCTATTTAATCGTAAAGCTAAACCGAAGGTATAAAATAAAGATTATTCAGGTATACGCACCAACAACGAACCATCCGGATGAGGAGATTGAAGACTTCTACGATGACATCTCAACGGCACTGAAAGAAACACCAACACATTACACGATTATATGCGGCGACTTTAACGCAAAGATCGGTCTAAAGCAGGATGAACAGGAAACAGCACTAGGTAAATTTGGATCCAAAGGCAGAAACGAGCGTGGCCAAACACTACTAGAATTTCTATTACAACAAAATCTTTACCAGATGAATAGTTTCTTCTCTAAAAAAGATCACAGAAGATGGACGTGGAAAAGCCCAGATGGTAAGACCAGAAACGAGATAGACTACATAATCAGTGACAAAAAATATATATTCAACGATGTCACAGTCCTTAATAGCTTTACCACAGGCAGCGATCATAGAATGGTAAGAGCCAAACTAAAATTAGACTTAATAACAGAAAGATCCAAAATGATTAGGAAGAAAGCCAACCCAATATGGATTGACCCAACGAATTTAAATGAATACCAAGGCAATATCAATAAAATCCTACAACAAAATGAATGCATGAATAATGTAGATGCCCTAAACGAAAATATCGTAGAAGCTATTCGAGAGGCTCAAGTAAAATGCTGTCCTAAAAGAAGCCAAGACGAAAAAATAACCATTGAAACAAAGCAACTAATGGAAACTAGAAGAAAAATCAAAGAAAACGAAAGCACTGACGAAGAAGAACTGCGAAAAATAAACAAAGAAGTATCAAAAGCTATAAGGAAAGATTTAAGGAAATTTAAGAATGAAAAAGTCCAGCGGACTATAGAAGAGAATAAAAGTCTGAAAGTCCTGAGAAGGCGGCTAAACAATGGAAAATGCGAAATACACAAACTAAAGAACAAAGAAGGAGTCCCCACATCAAATAGAGAAGAACTACTACACATAGTTGAAGACTTCTATCAAGAACTATATACAAGCCAAAGAGAAGACCAAAAGAATTTAGAAGCCGCTGCATCACGCAAAGTTATCAACCAGGGTTCAGAGCTCATGCCAGAGATCACACTAAGCGAAATCCAGGACGCAATGAAAAGGATGAAAAACAACAAAGCGCCAGGAGAAGATGGAGTCGTAATAGAAGCTATAAAGATGGGTGGACGTGTCCTTCTCAACCAAATAAAAATTTTGTTTAACCTTTGTCTAACAGATTGTTGCATACCGGAAACATGGAACAATGCAGTAACAATTTTACTACACAAGAAAGGAGACAAGGCGCACCTAGAAAACTATAGACCAATCAGCTTATTGAACCACATCTATAAAATGTTTACCCGAATAATTACGACAAGACTAGAAAAAAAGTTAGATTTCTACCAACCCCGAGAACAAGCTGGATTCCGCTCAAAATTCGGAACGAACGATCACCTACAAACAGTAAAAACCTTAATAGAAAAGTCGATAGAATATAACAAACCACTGGTACTTATCTTCGTAGACTTTCACAAAGCCTTCGACACTGTGGAATTAGACAGCATTATAACTGCTCTGAACAATAGTAGAATAGATTACCGGTTTACAAAGTTAGTGCAAACATTATACCAAAACGCCACAATGCGTGTAAAACTACATGATACTACCAGAGAAATTCATATCAAGCGAGGTGTGAGACAGGGCGACACTCTCTCACCTAAATTATTTATAGCGGTCCTCGAATACGCCTTTAAAATGCTAAAGTGGGAAAATAGAGGAATAAAGATAGATGGAGAAATGCTCAATCATCTGCGTTTTGCCGACGATATAGTACTTATTACCGAAGATCTGGGTGAAGCACAACAAATGCTACTAGAATTAGAAAACGTGTCTTCAACAATAGGTCTAAAAATGAACATCAGTAAGACCAAATTTATGACAAATTTAGTTCCCAGCGAACACCTAACCATCCAAAATCAAGTGGTAGAATTGACAGAAAAGTACATATATCTCGGTCATGAAGTCAGAATAGGCAAGGACAATCAGACCTGCGAATTTCAACGACGAATAACACTTGCTTGGGCGGCGTATGGATCACTAAGAGACATCTTTAAGAGCAACATCCCGACAGCTATGAAACGGAAGACATTTGACCAATGCGTTCTTCCTATTATGACATACGGAGCAGAAACTCTCACGCTCACAAAAACAACAGCACTAAAAATGCGAGTGGCACAAAGGCGCATGGAAAGATCGATTCTCGGCGTGACAAAAAAAGACAAAATAAGGAACCAAGACTTAAGGAAAAGAACAGGTATCACTGATGTCGTTGAACGTATAGCCAAGCTGAAATGGAATTGGGCAGGTCACATAGCGCGACTGAAAGACTCACGATGGACCAGAAAACTAATTGACTGGCGCCCAAGAGAAGACAAACGCAGCAGAGGGCGACCACCAACACGCTGGATGGACGACATTAAACGAATATCCAAGAAATGGCAACAAGAAGCACAGAACCGTGAAGAGTGGCGAAGAATGGGAGAGACCTATGTCCAGCAGTGGACAGAAGAGGTTGTATGATGATGATGATGTAACACATTTACTAATTTTGTAAATAGTATGTATATTGATTTGGTCGATTATTTATAAAATATTGTTAAAATTTCAGATTTAAATGTTTTGGCCAATCCCCTATATCGCTAGGAAAAGAGTTATTGACATTGTCGTTTTCTATAGGAGATGACAGAGATGTACTTGTGACGGGTGAAGTCGCTTGAAAATCAACACTGGAGTCATAAAATTTATTTTGTTATTGCAATAAAATTTTTTTTTGGTGTTCTTTCCGGGCCCCATTAAAATGCGGGCCCGATACAGGTGCCTCAAGGGTCTAGTGGTAAAATAGGCCCTGCGGAAAGTCTCTTTACTTGAATGAATTTTTATTGTTGTACTACATAGGGGAAAATAGTAACACAATTTTATTTGTAAGGTATTTATGATTTCTTTATTTATCTAAAACATCGGCGTGCATACTTCCATTGTAGCAACACAACTTGGTACAGCGCCATGTTCGTATGCTCATCCGTCTCAGCATGTTCAGAGTTACTGAAGTAAAATCTTGGCGAACTCTACTTCGCTTTCGTTTCGACGAAAAGTCCTCGTTTCAAACATATATGCGTTTTCTAACCTTCTTAGATGAAACCTTACAGTGCATTGTCCGGCGTTATCAAATCTGGAATTTTTGAAAGCCAAGGAATTGGAAAACCTATCCCAATCCATCTGTCCGGGAAGATTTCATTCAGGCGACTGCCCATAGCGAGAGCGGAAAGAGGTGAAGCTACATCTTGTTGAAATTAAACAAGGCGTTTACTTGTAAATTTTTAGAATGTAATCTTGCATTCTTGACCATTGAATACCAAACTCTGCAGAGCGTTTCCGCGTCGACTTCATCGGTGAACATTCAATGGAATCCTTAATTCCGCCACAAGTTTCAGCTCTAGTGCTTGGTCTTCCACTTCTTGGTGTATCGAGAACGGTTCTTAATGAAAAATCCTTCTTCTGCCACGATATAAAATTTGTTCTGGATGGTGATGGTTATTCAAAACCAACAACAAAATCATTGATAATACCGGTTATTGTTTTGTTGTTCGTGTATCCATACGACATTCGTGTATCCATACTGTAGCGACCTAACGCTCTTTGAAATATTATTAGTGTAGTAAAGGGGCTTTCCGGCCATCCTATAGGTACTTTAATAATTAAATGACGAACATTTTTGATGTTTTAGAATCATCGTTGTTATCTTATTTATCTGTTATCGGTAAATATGTTTCGAGGTGAAATTTAAAGGCCTGTAAAGGAAAGGATGAGAAACCAATTGTGGCAAAATATTCCGATAGTATTGGAAGGAGCCCAATTCGATAATTTCGACCATACATACATGCCTGCATAATTAATCACAAATATATACAGTTCACATTGTCATAAAACCTTCAAAATTACGTTTCTATCCTTATGGTAGGGGAGCCCAAGCGGGGATTTTTGCAGTTACTCGAGCGCGTCAGATTATTGCATGTGGAGAAACCTTGTACCCTGAACATGTACCTCTACCATATATTGGCTCTTAATACAGGGGAGTTTGTTAAGGGGGGTGCTGATAAAAACTCAAAATCGTCAGATTAAGATAAGGTAAGTTAAGTACATGCAAAACAGTGTATATTTCAAAAATCTGACGATTTCAGTGGGCCGTAAGGAAATGGGTGAGTCTCAAAGTTTCACAAGAAAAAGGCGAATATATCGCGAAATGAATGACAGATCAAAAAACTAAAAAATACGTGCTCAATATTTTTTCAAAAATCTATCGAATGGCACCAACGAAGGTGGGGTGGGGGTTACTTTAAAATCTTAAATGAAAGCCCCCATTTTTATTGCAGATTTGGATTCCTTACGTAAGAATTAGTAAGTTTTATTCGAAATATTTTTTCGAATTATGGATAGATGGCGTTTTAATCTAAAAAAAAACAATTGTTGGAAATGGAAAATTAAATTAAAAACGGAAAATTTCACTTAACTTTTTTTCACCCCATATCGCTGGAGTGACTGCACATTTAGCATACTTTGTTCCCCTTCCATTAGTTTTTGTTTTTGCTTAGAAAATTGCGAAAATTCAGAAATTTTTTCAAAGAGATTTTATTCAAATAATAATGAGGTTACGGTAATCTACATGTAGCTTTTGAAAGAAGAACGCTTATTCTATCAATTTAAAAAAATGAAGGAAAACTATTTTTAACGGTGCCAAACAATTTTGCAAAAACATGTCGATTATTTTTTACTTATTACCATTTAAAATAACTACTTAAAGGTTTGTATGTACATGACTTATGAATTTCTTTGCCTTAAATTGTTTCAAATGCTTCACCTTTTACTGATTGGCGAAAAAGTGAAAAATTGATCTTTTTTGACCTTAATTTGTTTATTACTAATAAACTAATTAAGTTAAAACAGATAATAGGAAAATTCGGGGAGTATGATCGTGAGCTGCATCAGATGTTCATAGATTTTACACAAGCATTTAATAGAGTATGCAAGCCTAGACTCTGAACAGCGAGGCACGAATTTGGCTTTCCAAAAAAACTAGTCACTTAGATACGGATGCGTATGGAACGGTTACGATGTAAGGTGAGAGTTGGACAACAAAATGGAGACATTCGAAATAAACAATGTACTAAATCAAGGAGACGCACTTTCACCACAACCCTTCAACTCTGGAAAACATAACCAGAAGTGCAAGAATCTAAAAACCGACTACAGTATTTCATTGAGAAGGACCAAACTTACTGTTGACATTTTCAGACGACATCGATCTAATAAAAAAAACACCAGATTGACCCTCGTAATAAGGCGGTGACTAGATTCTTACGTAAACAACGATGCACCCCATCTGTATATTCATTTTTTATATGTGAACGTCGCGTCGGAGAAATTAATTTGAAAAATAATTAGGACCTCTTTTTTATCGTATGAAACATAATTTTACAAAAAAGTACCCATTTCTTCTTGAAAAGAATATTATCGTTGCAAGACAAACGCACATGAATTTTTTCAAAGAATGAGCAACACAAAGTTTTTACACACAATACAGTTATGCCGGGACTTTCGGTCTTTTTTCTCTGACATAAGTAACACCGACCTTATCCACCTATTAGCTCCAGGTGGAACATCAGAAACGTCCAACTCAGGATATGACATTTTCATCATTTGCACCTTACAGTCATTTTTCCAAAAAAGCACGTAAACGCAAAGAGTTTTAAATGCTGTAATGGGTGGAATACGTTTTAGTCTAAGAGCTAGTGAACCCTCCGACTAACGGTCGTCCTGTAAGGCTAGAAATTTGTCTAGTGATAATTAATAGCACACCAAGGCTAAAAACCATGACCTGGCAGGCATCAGCCGTGCACGTGTATCTACCAGGTGAATCGAAAAGTGCAAATGTGGGGGGTAAAATAAACTTTCTCCTGTAAAGTTTAAATTTAAGTATGTGTTTGAGTAAGTCATTTAGAAGAAATGTGTACAATGACAGGCGATTCTGAAGAGCATAAGACCTTGCCAGGCGAGAGGAAAGTTTATGGGTTTTTCCTAAAATTATTTTTTTTACATCGAAAAAGTTTTTTTAAGTTTTCTTTAATCATTCCAAACAGAAAAGGTCTTTGATGATTTTTCTCTTAAGTTAATAGTTTTTGTTATATAAGCGATTAAAAATTTTGAAAATTGCAAAATCGGTCATTTTTAACCCTAAATCGGACATTTAACTACAAATTTCAATGTTGCCAAGGTAGGTAGATATTCTTTAAACATTGATTGATGAAATCCCGAAGAGTTTTTTGCAATATAGTATCGAAAACCCCTTTGTTTTTTAATTGCTAATCAAGCGGGCCCGACACTGTAGTATAAGTGAGGACGTTTGAGTTTGCATAAATTTATTATCTCGAGAAAGAGCAAATTTAAAGAGAAATCCTCAGACAGGTCGATTTTTATTCTTAAATTAGGACTTTTTGGCATATATATAATACTAGTGACGTCATCCATCTGGGCGTGATGACGTAATCGATGATTTTTTAAATGAGAGTAGGGGTTGTGTGATTACTCATTTGAAAGGTTATTTAATTTTCTATTCAGTAATATAGACATTAACATAATTATTTATAGAGGGTGTACAAAAATTTTTTTTATTAAATTAATTTAGACAAAAGGAAGAAAAACATTGTGTGTACACCCTGTATAATTAATTATGTTAAAGTTTATATTACTGAATAGAGAATTAAATAACCTTTCAAATGAGCAATCACACAACCCCTACTCTCATGTAAAAAAATCATCATGGATGACGTCACTAGTATTATATATATACCAAAAAGTCCTAATTTAATAATAAAAATCGACCTGTCTGAGGATTTTTCTTCAAATTTACTCATTCTGCAGATAATGAATTTATGCAAACGTTCTCATTTATACTACAGTGTCGCGCCCGCTTGATACCAATTAAAAAACAAAGGGGTTTTCGATACTGTATTGCAAAAAACTATTCGGGATTTCATCAATCATGTTTAAAGAATATCTAACTACTTTGGTAACATTGAAATTTTTAGTTAAATGTCCGATTTAGGGTTAAAAATGGCCGATTTCTCAATTTTCAAAATTGTTAATCGCTTATATAACAAAAACTATTAACCTAAGAGAATAGTCACTAAAGACCTTTTCTGTCTGGAATGATTCAAAAAACCTAAAAAAACTTTGTTCGATGAAAAAAAGATAATTTTAGGAAAAACCCCTAACCTTTCCCCTCGCCTGGCAAGGTCTTATGCTCTTCAGAATCGCCTGTCATTGTACACATTTCTTCTAAATAATTTACTCAAACACATACTTAAATTTAAACTTTACAGGAGAAAGTTTATTTTACCCCCTAAATTTGCACTTTTCGATTCACCTGGTAGATACACGTGCACGGCTGATGCCTGCCAGGTCATGGTTTTTAGCCTTGGTGTGCTATGAATTATCACTATACAAATATCTAGCCTTACAGGACGACCGTTAGTCGGAGGGTTCACTAGCTCTTAGACTATTTAGAATTGAAATTAATACGAATAAAAAAATGGACAAAAATCAAAAAAAAATTATTAAAAAACATAGGTGAGAAAAACGAGGTGTGGGGTGCAGATGCACCCCGCACCGCCGCACGAGGGTGAAGGAAGAAGAAGACTTTCGTCAGGTTTAAGAGGGAAGCGGAGAAGATGGGGCTCCTAATCAATGAAAGTAAAATTCAATATATATTATGTATAGTATATGAGCCGCAATAACCAAAGCAGATACAGGATCTGTCAAAACATCACCATCGCTGTCTTTAACTATGAGCGTGTTAGAGAATTTAAGTGTCTTGGAACAACAATAACTGAAGACAATAAGGGATCACACAAAATAAACACTAAGATATAAGTCGGCAACAGATATCTTCTAACTAACATGACCTACAAAGATAAAACTATATAAAACAATCATTGACACTTATTGACACACGGCAGCGAAACGTGGACGATAACATAGGTCAATGAAGAGAAACTACTTGTTTGAGAAAGAAAAATCCTAAAGAAGGTCTTTGGGCCTGTGCTTGATGAAGCAGCAGGACAATAAATATTTGATATGAACCAACAAAGAGCTTGAGGAACTATACCCAGACGCCAACATAATACAATAAATTAAGTCCAGAAGACTACAATAATAGGCAGAAAACCTCAGAAGATATTCTGAAAAATTAACAGTAAGGCTGGTATGGGAAGAAATCCAAAGTGGCGAGATAATGACATACTCGTAGTAGGACACCTTAAACTCAGCAGGCGGATCACGAAACTCGATTATCGACTTTAGTCGATCGAGTTAACTCGATAATCGGGAACTTTGTTTCACGACACTCGATAAATCGACTCGACTCTACCAAAATCTCTCGACAACCCTAAAGGTGTCGAGTTAACCAGTTTTGAAGGTTATGCTAGTAATTATTAGTGTGTTTTATAGGAAATGAAATTTTTATTTTATATAAAAACTCTATATTTGTAATTATTTTCTATAAAAACTTAATCTTATATAAAATCACAAGTGCTTTGGACCAAATTTGTTAATTTCTTAATTAAAATAACAAGTATGCTGCCAATTGTTCGAGAACATTTACTGAAAATTCAAAGAAGGCAAGAAAATCTTGCATTGGTTCGTAAACGTGGATAACTCAGACAAACTGCATTCGAACTCAGGCATTTGAACTGCCTGAAAATAGATTTATAGAGTTATTCAGACTCTCTAAGGACTTAGCATCAATACTCATCCAATTTGTAAGCCATCATGTAGCAGAGAGAAGAGTAGCTAGAGGAATAACTGTAGAAAGTATAGTTCTGTGTATGTAGTTTACGTTTTTACGCAACAGGGTCATATCAAAGGTGTTTGGGAGAGGAATTTAATTTTGGTATAGCCCAGAACAAATTAATCTAATAAAATTTCCCACTGTTTTGGGGTTGGTCTAGTTGACATTGTTATTTCAATTTAAATCAACCGTAACAACAATAACGACAATTATTTTAACCTTAAACAACGAAAATAAACGTTTTGAACGAGTCTTCGGTTGCCTACATAAACTGAACAGAAGTTAGGTACAATCGAGAAACTCGATTTTCTACTCGTTCGAGGTTCGTGAACAACTCAATAGACTGGATAACGAGTTAAGTCGATTTAGTCGAGTCGAGTTTCGTGATCCGCCTGCAGGAGTGTGAAGAGCTGGATGGAAATTCTTTAATACGGAGAAGAGTAAATCTTTGGATTAACAAGGGTCTACAGACCCTACTTCTATATTTGGCTAAATGGCGCTAGATAATTTGCAGTGCCATCCCATAAGCACAATGGAAATATGAATGTAAATATTGCATTTATCTCAAAACTTCGTTTTTGGGGGTAGGCCACTGTTGCTCTGACCGCCTCAATTCTTACAACGTTTGAGGTAGGCCTAACTATTATTATATTACATTTACGTTTAAAACATCGGAGTGTTGTACGGTACTTAACGTTCCCGAAAACGGAGTCGCACAAGCCGAACTGAAGCGACTACAAGGCTACAAGCACAGCCAGAGTGCCTAGATTCCGTGCACTGTAGATATATACTGTTATATTTCTATTTGATATGAAAATTAAATTTTGATAATTATAAACAGAATTCAATTTAATATAAAATATTTTCAATTTTCTCAACCACGGGCATATAAATTTAGAACAACCTGTATACAACAAATTGTTATATTTAATTTTAAGAAGTGATTAAACGAAACTCGGGACTATGCGCTTAGAATAAACAAAGTGAATGGCGCGTACCATTATCGTAGTTCGCGGAAGGTTCGATCATTAGCCTATGCTAAATAAAACTCAAGTGGAATCGATAATAGGTCATTATCGTTGTTCGCGGAAGGTTCGATCATTAGCCGATGCTAAATAAGACTTAGTGGAAATAGAGAATAGGTCATTAAATTTTGTAAATGGTAGAAAGTAATTTTAGAATGGGAATTAACTATTTTTCTTTTGAAATCCATTAAGCATATTTAGAAAGATTAAAAATTGGTTTTGAGGAAGACTGCGAATGAGAGTTGGTGGTGGAAGTTTGATTTGTGAATATGGAAGGGATATTTAGAAAGTAGGTGAATGAATGAAAAAGATAGATCAGAATGTTTTGAGCTGTCGAGAAGTGAAGTCCAGTAGTAGACGGTAGTGTACGGAGAGTGAGAAAGCCGGTGTAGTTCCGTGAGTGTGGAGTATATATCGTGGAACGAGAGGTAGGCCAGGTTGAGAGTAAAAGAACCTCCTTGAGCCAAGAGTGTCCCGGTAGCTGATTGCAGTTTCAAAAAAGGTAGAATACAGCATCACGACAGAAGCAGGAACGAGAGCTATACGAGCTAGTTTTCAAAGAAGAACATTACTGAAAGCCAGGACGAGGTTTTGATCGCAGCCAAGGATAGCAGGAAACGGGTCTTGTGTGAAGACATTCTCAGTTCACCAGAAAAAGGTCAGTCTCATTTGTTTGGACATGAATGTATGGGTTTTTCGTATTAAATACCACATTATAAATTGAAGAACATAATAAATAATATCAGAAAAGCTTCATCAAACTTAAATAGAATTGTTGCTAATAAATCCTAATAGTTAAATGTTAATAAAAACTTTCAATTGGAAACCAAAAGGAAATAAGATTCCCATTTGTAAATGTTATGTTTAAGAATAATAAGATCTAGCAAATATTAAGCAGTGATTGCCATTTAAATAAAATAAACAATATTTTGATTATAATTGTAACCCATATGTGTGTATTATTTTACTCTTTTCTTTCCTATCCCGATTAGGAACCATTGAGAAATACTTAGAAGCCACGAGAGTAAGTAATTAATTTTATAATTCGCCCTGAGATTGAAAACATATTGATATGTGATCTGGTAAATTAATTAGATTATTATTAATGCATTGATTAAATTAAATGACATAAGAATATTATCTCATATCAATAATCAAGATCACATCACTACATGTCGCTTTCTATCGATATTTGAATATCAAAATATATGAATTTTTAGCTTTAATTGAATTATTTTCTAGTTTTGCTCTAGTTTATCAATTAGAGTATAACCTAGCAAAACTAGAAAATAATTCAATTAAAGCTAAAAATTCAAATATTTTGATATTCAAATATCGATTGAAAGCGACATGTAGATATCTACAGTGCACGGAATCTAGATTGTCGATTGTCGATCTTTCGATGTATACGACACGCGGTATGAATGGTATATACGAATGGATTATTATAAGTATTTTAAAGTTTAAAACTTCTAAAAATCTTATATTTAAAAGTATTGAAAACTTTGTTTATTTTAAATCATTGTTCATTATCACCTAATATATTATTATTCTGAAGGTATTTCTTTGTGGCATTTATGTAATTTATTATTCTAAATAGGAAATAATCCATAATTTAACTTAAACAATGATTTTTTTTTTTATTATTATAACGCATCGACCACGCAGGGTCATTAGCGCATTTAGGTTAATGTAACTATAATTTATATAAACAATGTGTATACATAAGTTAATAAAGATATGTGTGTTACAATATGGTTTTTAAATCTTTTGAAGTAATTGACAGTCTTTAAGGTACGAACATATTTTTTTTGTATGTGTGTTTTCTTCTAGGGCATCTTTTAGGGAGTCGGGTATGTTATACTTCCGTCGTTCACTGTTATATTTGGGACACTGTATTAAAAAATGTTTTACCGTTAGTTCACTGTTGCACACTTCACACACTGGTTTATTTTTGCGTTGTAGTAAATAGTCATGAGTAAGTCTTGTATGGCCGATTCGGAGACGGGTAAGTATCACTTGTTCTCTTCTGTCTTTTATTTTTGGTTTCCAAAGATGTGGGTGTTTGTTGACTTCGTATAACCTTGATGGGGTGTTGTTCCAAGTTTGTTGCCAATTTTGAATTATTTTTTGTTTTAAGAGTGGTTTTAAATCGTTTTGTACCAATTTGTTACTTTCTTCGGACACAGGGTTAGTTGAGGCACTTTTAGCTAATTTATCTACTACTTCATTACCTTCAATTCCGACATGAGAAGGCACCCATAAAAAGTGAACTTGGATGTTCTTATTTGAAATGTTTTTAAGCTCTTTTTTAATCAGAAGTAGTAGGGGATTGTCACAATATAATTGAGTTAGTGAGGATAATGAACTTAGAGAATCTGTGATTATTATGCACTTTTCTCTGTTTTTGTTTTGTATTAACGATAGTGCTTTTAGGATTGCGAATAATTCAGCCGAAAAAATGGTGGTAGTTGACGGCAACTTGAAACTTACTGCGGAGTATTCGGTATAAATTGCCGCTCCAACTCTGTCTTCATTTTTTGACGCATCGGTGTACACGTTGTAGGTATTGCCATATCTATTTAATAGTGTATGAAATTTTTGTTTTATGACGATTGATGATATCTCTGATTTTCTTAGGTTTGTTAGACTGATATCGATAGTAGGAAGAGGTATTGTCCATGGTGCAGGAATCTGGATTGAAGAGGTATCGTAAGTTTTTGGAAATTGGAAGTTTAATTTGGATAAGTATAATTGTATACGGAAGTAAAAAGGATGATCAATTTGATGTGATTGTTGAAATTTATTTGTAAATCGATCAGCGAAAACGTTATGTAGTACTGGATTATTACGGTTTGATGACACTGCAGCTGCTTAAGATAGGCTCAGATATTGTCTTCTAAAACGAAGAGAAAATTCTCCAGTTTCCCAATAGAGGCTTTGAATAGGACTTGTATAGTGAGCGCCTAAAGAAATACGTAGACAAGTATTTTGGATAGTATCTAGTGATTTTAAATGAGTTTTTTTGGAAGAATTATAGACAATGGATCCATAATCAAGTTTTGATCTAATTATGGATTTGTAAATAAGTATTAAACTTGAATAATCAGCACCCCAGTTTCTGTAGGCAAGTGATCGTAGTAAATTTATACCTGGTAGACATGATTTTTTTAGCTGTTGGATGTGTGTCTTCCAAGTTAACTTTTTATCAAAAGTCATACCCAAAAATCTGATTTCTTCTACATAGTCGAGTTTTTGTCCGTTTAGATATAATTCTTCTATTTGGATTTGATTTCTTTTTGTGAAACAGATTGCTTTTGTTTTTGAAGTGTTAAACTGAAGACCATTTGTGGCTGACCATTTTTCAATGTGTGTTAATGCTTTTTGAATATGCTTGTGAATTGTTGTTATGTTTTTTCCTCTACAAAAAATAACTAGGTCATCAGCGTATAATCTAGCTTTAACTGGGTTTTCAATTTGTGTTAAGATCGAATTAATTGCTACTAAGAATAAAGTTGTGCTTAAGTTTGATCCTTGTGGAATACCATTTTGTTGAATTTTTGTTTGAGAGTATGTTCCGTCAACTCGAACTTGAAATTGTCTGTTTTGAAGAAAGTTTGCAATATATTTTAATATGTTACCTCTTATTAACCAGTTGCTGAGAGATTTAATGATTGAATATTTCCAAACTGTGTCATATGCTTTGCTTATATCAAAAAATATTCCAACACAGTGCTGTTTTATTGCGAATGCTTCGTGAATTTCTGATTCTAAATCAACAAGGTTGTCTAAAGTTGAGCGGTGTTTTCGGAAACCACATTGTTCTGGAATAATTAATTTGTTTGATTCTATGTACCACATAAGCCTGTTGTTTATTATCTTTTCTAATATCTTACCTATGCTACATGTGAGTGATATCGGTCGGTATGTCTGTGGATCTGATTTTGATTTAGTTGGTTTTGGAATAGGTATTATGATTGCGTTTTTCCATGCCTTTGGAAACACGTTCTTGGATAGGATTATGTTATAAATTTTGAGTAGATATTCTTTAGCTTGAGGGCCTAAATTTTTAAGAAATATAAACGGTATATTATCGGGTCCAGGACAAGTTTTCTTACCATTCTGAAGTATATTTTCTAATTCTTCATCTGTTATAGGTATATTTAGATCGTTGTTGTTCTGATCGTAATATTCTATAGGTTTCTCTTCTTCTTTTATTTTGACACTGAAGAAGTTGGTGGTATAATTTAAGTTACTTGAGTTATATTCGTAAGTAGATGCTAGTATGTTGGATATTTCTCCTGGGCTTTTATAAACGATGTTATTTTGAGTTAAAAAGTTGATTGACTTATGAGGTTTCGATCTAGACATTTTGTTGACTTTTTCCCATATAGTTGTTATAGGGGTTGAACTATCTATTGTGGTGACATATTCTTTCCAAGAGTCGCGTTTGGCTTTTTTAATAGTGTACCTAGCAACTGCTCTTAATTTTTTAAATTCAATAGAGTTTTCTTGAGTTTTGTGTCGTTTGAATTTATTAAAAGCTTTTTTCGATTGATTTAATGCTTCTTTGCAATCATGATTCCACCAAGGTACCGAAGGATGTTTGTGATCGTATTTAATTGTTCCAACGTTTTTATTTGCTGATTCTGTGATTAGGTTTGTCAGAGAATGTATTATTTTGTCCATATCTACATTTTCATTTAAATTTTGCAGATTATTTTCAATATAATTTTGAAATTCTGTCCAATTTGCCCCTTTTAAGTTCCATTTTGGTTGCTGTGGGGTTGTTGATTGCGGTTCATTACTTATTATAATAGGATAGTGATCGCTATCATATAGGTCTGGTAACACGTCCCAAGTAAGAGCGTGAGTCATTGATGGCTCACAAATACTTAGATCTATAGTGGAGCCATCACCTGTTCTTATATCGAAGCGCGTATGTTGTCCGTCGTTAAGGATATTTAGGTTGACTTCTTGTATTATTTTTTCCATTTTTCGACCTAGAGATGTTAGTTTTGTTGAACCCCATAACGGGTTATGTGCATTGAAATCTCCAACTATTATCCGTGGAGCAGGTAGTTGATTTAATAGGTTTGTGATTTCTTTTGAATCTGGTTCTTTATTGGGGGGAATGTAAATATTGCAAATTGAAAATGAAATTGTGTCTGTGACTCTAATTCCAACTGCTTCGATGTCTGTTGTGAGTTTTATTGGTTTAGCGTCAAAGTTATCTTTTATATAGATTGCTACTCCTCCGCTGGCAATTTTCGCATTTTCTCGGTTTCTAAAGAAACAATTGAAGTTCTTTAAGTTGTGAGTTTTGTTATTTTTGAAATTGGTTTCTTGTAAACATATTAAACTAGGTTTATGTTTTGAAATTAATAATTTTAACATTTCTAAATGGGTATAATACCCATTTATATTCCATTGAATTAGAGAGTTGAAGATGATGTATTAATAAGTATCTGTAGATGCGTCACTGTCTATGTCAGTGTGAATGTCTTGCTTTAATATTTTGTTTCTTATTCTGGTGCATTTGCCTTTAATTTTTCGATCCTTCAGGTAAGGGTATATATCGGATAATAGATCTGTGACTTCTGCTATCTCTTCTGTATACATTTTTGCGATACTCAAAGGGTCTGGTGAGTTCTCGCAGTTTTCAAAAAAGTCTAATAATTGTTCGTAATTTATAGGGTAGTTGGAGTTTGGATTATCAAATAATATTTTAGTGTAACTTAGCATTTCCTTCAGTGTTTTTTTTTTGGTGTGACATTTTGATCTGATTTTATTTTTTTCTCTTTATTTTTTGGTGTAATGAAAATAGGTTCCTCTGTAGATGTGCTAGTTGTTGGAGAGATTTGGGATATTGTGCGTTTGTTTTGTGCTTTATCTGTGTTTATATGCATTTCCCTATTTTCTAGATCAATTTTTTGTTCGTTTGTTGTTTGAGAATCTTCTTTGGTAGGGTGTAGGTGTGGTTCTTGCTGTTGGGTATTTAGAGATTGGGTTTTTTGTTGTACGTTTTCTTCTTTCGACTGTTGTTGATGAGTGTTTGTCTGGGTTTTTTGGATTGGTGGATTAGTTGTTTTTTCAATCAGGTTTGTATTTGGAAATGTATTATTTGATGTTGGATTATCCGTTGTATTTGCAGTAGACATTGGGCAGTTTTTTGTTAAGTGGTTGGTTTGCTTACATGTTTGGCAAGCTTGGTTATCTAACGATAGGAAAATCCTGTATGTCGTTTCTTCATGTGTGATAAGGAATGAATCAGGTAGGGTCTGGTTAATTACTGGAGATATGTATATTTGGCGTCTGAAACTCAAAATATGCTGGAATTGTGGTGTTGATGTGCCTATTCTTAGGAATGTTAAGGGTGACAGAAGATTCAATCCATGTGATTTTAATGCAGATGTTAGGACTGAGTGTGGGATTGAGGGGCAGACACCGGACAATATCAACCGTTGACTAGGGCTAATCAGTCTACGAGCCTGTAGGAGTTGTTGGTTTATTTGAATTTTTTCATTTTTGTTTATAAAATCCTCAACTAGTTTTTCGTTTGCTAAATATATACATACTCTATTATTTGATAATTTTGAACAGAAGATAATGTAGGTTGGTTGTATATGAAGTCTCAGAGCGGACAGGTAATCTTCTATTTTGGTATTTTCAATTGAATCGAATATAATTGCTTGTTTTCTTGATGGGAATATATTGGTTTGTGGTGGTTGATTGGCTATGGAAGAATATGTAGGTGATCCATTTAATTGATTTGTGGAGGAGTTGTTTGGTATATTATTATCTGTAGGATTTTCATAGTGACTTGAATCATCCATTTTTAATAATCATTATTTGTGTACAGTTAATTGGAGTACGGTCCTGGCAAACCTCCGTAGACCGCTGTGGCGGTTTCGGAACAAGTTTACCAACTGGTTCTAGAGCTTTTGTAGGTTATCTGTTTATGTTTGAATATAGTATTGATAAAACTAAAAATTGTTATTGTTTAAAATAACTTACTGTTTTGCTGTTTAGTTTTTGGTACTACACTACTTTACATCACTATTTATTGAAATAATATTTAGTATTTCACTAGTTATTTAATTTATTGTCGCAGCTCGATTTTAAAACAGTATTCGCTACTATGTTCAGAGTCGGCCTCCTTAAACAATGATTGTATTAACATTTCCACTTCCACTTCGGACGTTTACATATAAAAGTAGTTTTTAATAACAGTTTTCAGAAAATGTTTAAGTGTTTAAAAAATGTTGTATGTTGTGGTTGTGTTTTGGTTGAAATAGGTAGTTGAAATTGTCTATAATTATATAAGAAAAAGTTTACAGTTCTACATTCCCTCCATTTTACAAAAGTGGAGGGGAATACCCCTTCTCGGGGGTGAAAAATGTACATTCAAAATAAGTCCGGTATTGGACAAAATGATTTATTCTAAGCAACTTTTGTTCTATAGAGTTTTTTTACTAAGTCAATAGGTAGGTACTTTTTGAGCTATTTGCGAGTGAATATGTTCATTTTTAACAAAAAAACAACATATTTTTGGACGGTGTTTCGCAAATAACTAAAAAGTAAGTATTCTATTGAAAAAAATATTTTTAGCAAAAATATAAGTAGCTTATATAAAAGTGAAAAAAATAGTGTATGTAATAAAATATATGGGGAACCTTTAATAACAAGATCAGAGAAGAACATGCAATAGAAAAGAAAGAGAAGAGAAAGATTTGGATGAATGACAATATACTGCAACTTATCGAAGAAAGAAGAAAATCAAAGAACAACAAAATAATGTACAACAGATTCAGAGACAAAAAAAAACGAAATACGAAAGGCCAAAAAAATGGTTAAAATCACATAATAGTGATTCTGTGATTCTTAGAAAAAGATTTGATAGAACAAAGACATATAATAGGTTAACATACTTAAAAAGGCGAAACAAGGATTTACACCCATTTTTTGAATAGTAGACTTTTTTCCTGACGTCATCCTGAACATAATGCAAAAAACTGCAAGTCTCTAGGTGCTGTATTTAAAAATTTATTTATTTAGTGCTAAATGCCCTCGTCTACATTGTTTAAGTTAAATTGTGGCTTATTTCCCATTTAGAATAATAAATTACATAAATGACACAAAGAAATAACTTCAGAATAATATATTAGGTGATAATAAACAATGATTTAAAATAAACAATGTTTTAAATACTTTTAAACTTATAAGATTTTAAGAAGTTTTAAACTTTTAAAATACTTATAATAATCCATTCGTACCATTCATACCGGGTAATACATCGAAAGAACTACAATCTGGTTGTGCTTGTAATCGGCTCAGTTCGGCTTGTGCGACTCCGTTTTCGGGAACGTTAAGTTTGTACTATGGAGACCTGTAAGAAGGAGTGGAAACGCAATGCATCGTTTGTGGGCTAACTTTTCAACCTCTAATTCAACTTTCAGCAATCGCCGCTAGAGGCGCAAGTGCTCGAATAGGTGCTACAAATACATTAGCTCTTATGGACTTATTTAATATTTAACTCATTTTATTTTTGTTTTTAGCGTAATTAGACATTAATTTATTGGTGGATTGTAGCTGAATATGTTTTATGCCAAAAATAAATTATTTTAACCTTATAACATATCGACGTGTGGTAAAAAGTGTATTCTTTTTATACCATTGTAGATGGAGATGTGACATCAAATTTAAATTTGTCATTACTTTAATATATAGGACAGCTTATTTTGAAGCGGAAATATTTTGTCACATTATCTAACTGCCACATTTATATACCAATGGTATTTCAACTGCAAATTGATTTTTTAATATCTTTGTAACTGATATCAAAAAGTTTGTTAGTTGAAAAAATTGACTTAACTGTACGTAATTGTTTTTAGAAAGTTTAAAAAGTTATTTAAATAATTTGAAGCTTATTGATCAATTTTTTTTAATTATTCTTTTTATCAAAATTTAAACTGCTTTTTCTTTTGAATACTTCATTTATTTATATTCTGAAAGCTTACCTATCAGATGTTTAAATTTAGTTAATAAAAATATATGTCTATAAACTACGCAGACGATAGTCTGACTTTTATAAAATTAATGTTAATTTTTGTGAAATATTTTGTCTCAAAAAATGCATTGTTTCGACAGAAAAACTTTCCAAGATCCTTCTACTATTATCACTATAATTTTCAGGTTAAAATAAAAACCAATAATAGGCACAAATTTTATTTACACCGAAGAAAATAACATACAAACGAATAGGTATAATCCATGAACGTTATAAATAACATAAAGACAAATCTTTATAAAAAGTCTTTATTAACTTCATTAAGGTCCCTTTTGAATTTTTTATCGGAACGATAACTCATATAAATCCCGGTACGAAGCAAGTTCTTTTAGTGTAAGCTTTCTTGGCACTCATATTTAAATAATATTAACCACCAAAACCAATAATCTTATATTAACTAGGAATAATTAATTTTATTTTCGAAATTTTCACATTCACTCCAATGCAAAAGTAGCATCTATCTCTACGCCACCGCCGCCCTAGCGAGAAACCAAGCAAACAGGCAAAATCGTGTACAAAAATTTCAAGGTCGTCCTATCTCGATTCCTCTCCTCTGTGTAGGTCTCCATAGTTTGTACGGTGGTCTTTGGGACACTGTGTCTCAATGTCTCAATGGCGCAGCCGCAGACGTAGGTAGGCAACGTCAGATTAGTCAGATAAGAGACCAGTTGCCATACAGACAACCGAGCCTACCCGACTGTCTGTAACGTGCTTGAGATAAACAACATCGTACCCCTACCGTACCTCATACCAGTCATACCACTGCTCATTTAGTTTAGCGTGATGGTGTATAATAATGGAGGAAGGAAGTGGTGCAGCCAAAAGGCGTAAACGTATCTGAAGCCACGACAACAAAATCAAGTAATTTAGTGTGAGTCAGCAAAACTCTGATCTGATAGATAGATAGATAGATAGATAAATTTATTGATCTTTTTGTATCATTTACATGACATAAGACAAGTCACAAACATGGTATACCTATAGTACAATGAGTAGGTTATTAAAAAATACTACGCTAAAATTATCTTATTAAAAACATTAATGGTAACAAACATTTAGTAGAGAACAAGATTACGAGACTGATAAAATATTGTATGTATGTATGTATGTATCGGTTTTAGAACGTCTTTCGACGTTGTCCGATGCCTAACTTCCACGTCCTTCTATCATCCCATTGGCCATCTCTAAGATCCCTTGTACTCATTGCTTTGGTTACCTTTTCTTTCCATGTCTTTTTGGGTCTTCCTCGTTTTTTGCGGTTTGGTGATACCCACTCCAAGATCTTTCTGGGCAATCTTGTGTTTTCCATTCTTTGAACATGACCATACCAAATCAACTGTTTCCTCTCAATGTCTGTTGTTAAGTAACCATCTATTCCAATTCGTCGTCTTACTTCCTCATTTCGAATTCTTTCCCTACGGGATATACCTAACGATCTTCTAAACACATCCATTTCTACAGCTTCTAATTTTTTCCTGTTGTTCTCGGTTATTCTCCAAGTTTCTGCTCTATAAAGTAGGCTGCTAAAATATTGTTAAAAGTATAAAAATATCGGAATCAGTTGCTAGAAATTTCCATTCAACTGATCTGAAAAGTTTCCCCTTGGTTAAGGTTGAGGATGTTTCAGGAACCTTTGACCTTGCCTGAAGTTGAATCGACTAAAATATACGTTTTTCGGCCAGAAATTTTTTTCGTAAACTTTTTCTTGTAGAGAGGGATCGACTCCTATCATGAAGGCTTGGTTATTGGATCGGACAAAGTATGTTGGAAGTTTCTTTACATAAGTATATTGTTCGCCTGATTGTTTCGTAATATAGGCCTTTATATTGTCTTCTGTTACAGTATCAGGGACTCGTGAAAAGAAAAGCCAGATTTTCTTCTAAGTTTTATCTATACCCTGGAAATTTTCATCCCCATCTCCACTGCCTATATTATGGTTACGGGTTTTCCTAGTTTTCCTTTTTACTAAGGTAAAACCTGCTTCCGACGGGTGATGAATAGCTTCATTTATTTTTGATGTTGAAGGTTTCATTCCTGCCAGATTGTCATTGGTTAAGTTGATTACTTCATTTAATTTTTGTTCACTTTGTACTCTCATGATTTCAGCTGCTACCTGGTTAACCTTTATTATTGGATCACCCTGTAAATTAGGAGTTCCTATATGTGTTGGTGATTACAAATTGCCTTGATGTTAATTTTTGTTGATTTGGTTTTTGTTACAGATAAGGTTTTTGTATCACTTACCTTATCTATTGGAAGCAAGTTTTTTCGTTGGTTGCTATTTTGATATTAGTCCAGGGCCGAAAAATAAAAACGGGAAAAAAATCAATACAGGTATTTGACGGTGCTAAATCGTAGGGGGGATATAGTTAACTAAAAATACATACAGAGGTACTCGTAAATCGACCTCATTTTTTTTATAAACAAAGGTTAAAGTCAGAAAATATGGTTTTTTGCCTATAGCATTTTTAGTATCATATTTACAGCAAAAGTTGTTTTATGAAAGTTATGTATCATGAAAAAACGATTATTTTTAATTTTTACAAGTTAAAATCCATAAAGACTTAACCGAGATAATTGCAAAAAACCACGTTTTTTGCACTATTTTGTAAACGTTAATAACTTTTACCAAATAGGTCGTAAGAAACTTATTATACCTTGATCATGAGGCAATTAAGTGCCTTTATTAGCGTACAAAATTTCAAGAAGATCTTTTTTTTTTTTATTAACAAAAATCGCATCAGCCAAATTGGCTATTAGCGAAACAATAGTGGTGAACAATAATTTTTAATACATTTGTGCTTTTATATATTGTATAAAATGTTAATTGCACTTAGGAACCTCTTTAAATTTGACATATTGCACTTTAGGCCTAAAATGTCACTCAGTTTGTTTGGTATATTGTACAATATGCTCTTTGGCGTTAATGCTGCGCAATTCTCCAATAAATGTTTGATTGTTAACTTTTCTTCACAGTTGTCACATCTTGGTTCTTGTTTGTAGGAAAACACATGACTATTAGTTAATCGCGTATGACCCAATCGGAGTCGCATTAATATTACCTGGTCTCTCCGACTTGTTGGTAATGTTGGCCAGGGTTTTATCGATTTTTTAATTTCGCGTAGCTTGGCCGATGACACTTTCCACTTTTCTTCCCACATATACCGCACTTTACGTTTGACCGCCGCTTTCACATCCGCACTCGTAAATGTTTCCGTACACTCCGCACTATCACTAGTTGCAGCTTCTTTTGCAGCGTTGTCTGCCTCTTCATTTCCTTGAATTCCAATATGGGATGGTATCCAGAGGAATATAATAATTTTTCCATTCAGTTGAGCGGTATGAACTTCTTGTTTTATTTTGATGACCAAAGGATTAGATGGGTAGACATATTGGATTGACTGTACCGAACTTAGAGAGTCTGTGAGTATGATATATTTGGTATTACTGGACGCATTGACAGCAAGGGTGGCCTGGTATAGAGCGTATAATTCAGCAGAGTAAATAGAGTACTCTGAAGGGAGTTTGTATTTATTTGTTGATGTTGGGGTTATGACTGCAGCACCAGTGCCTTCATTTGATTTAGATGCATCGGTGTATACTTGTGTATACTCCTTGTAATTGCGGAGTATATCATTGAAGGCGGATTTGATTAACTGTGGGTTTGTTGAATGTTTATCGAAAGAAATGAGGTGTGTTAGGCACTGAGGGTTCTTTATTTGCCACGGAGGAATTGAGGACAGTTTGGAAGGAAAGCATTCTGGGAACGCATAGTTTATTTGATTTAAGTAGCTTCTAATTCTTGCGTAGAAGGGTTTGGCCGTTCTTGGTTTATTTATGAAGAGATTTGGGAACTTTTCTGTAAAACAATTTTGTATAGTAGGGTTTTTTTGAGTTACACCTGATTTTTGCGGCGTATGCTACACTTAAATAAACTCTTCTGTCTTCTAAGGAGGGTTCTCCAACTTCACAATACAGACTTTCGATTGGTGTTGTGCGAAAAGCTCCAGATATTATACGTAAAGCGAGATTGTGAAGACTGTCAAGTTTTTTCAGCAGCGTCTTAGCCGCTGTAGAATACACAGTAGACCCATAATCTAATTTTGATCTGATTAATGTTCTGTATAACATTAAAAGTGTTTGGCGATCCGCACCCCATTTTTTATTGGCCAGAGTTTTTAGAAGATTTAGTCGCTTGTGACAAGATAACATCAGATTTGTTATATGAAGTTTCCAGCTTAGGGTTTCTTAGAATGTCATGCCCAAGAACTTAATTGACGTTGCACGCTTTAGGTTTTCATCACATAGTCTTAGGTTGGGGATATTTGTGACGTTTCTCTTTGAAAACAGGATGAAGCGAGTTTTTTCAGCGGAAAAACAGAAACCTGTTTTTTGTGACCAGATTTCTAAGTCTTGTATAAAGTTCTGTGTATGACGAAATATATTTTGTATATTTTTACCTTTGCAGAAAACTACAAGATCATCTGCTTAGACTCGTGCCTTTACAGGCGATTTTAGGTTTTTGAGGATATCATTGATTGCCACTATGAAGAGAGTAGGACTTATAACCGAGCCTTGAGGGATACCATTTTCTGGATACATTATATCTGATGTTATGTTATTTGTCCTAACTCTGAAAGTTCTATTTTGAAGGAAATTTTTAATAAAGAATAGGCTGTGACCTTGAATGTTCCAACTATGTAATTTTTTTATTATATAGTCGTGCCAGGCTGTATCGAAAGCTCTTGATATGTCAAAGAAAACCGCTAGACATTTACCCCCTAGTGCGAATGCTTCAGAAATGTCACTCTCCAAATCTATGATATTATCTATAGTTGACCTTTGGTCTCTAAAACCACTTTGTTCTGGAATAATCAAATCTTGTCTCTCCAAGTGCCATCTTAGTCTATTGCTAATAATCTTTTCTAGTAACTTACACATGGCGCATGTTAAAGATATCGGTCTGTATGACTCGGGACTTGTCTTAATACTATTAGGTTTTTGTATAGGTATTACTATGGATTCATGCCATTTTTCAGGAAATTTGTGTTGAAGCCAAATAATGTTAAACAGATCTAGAAGTTGTTTGTGAGCGCTCGCTGGAAGATGTTTAATAAAAAATACTAGGAATATCGTCCGGGCCAGCGCTAGTTTCTTTAATATTTGATAATGCTTCCGTATACTCTAATTGAGAAATGGGTAAATTTAACGGTTCATCTGTGTTAGGAGTAATGCTAATTTTCTTATTTTCTTCATGTTGTTTGTAATTAATGAAAGATTTTTTATAATTAATATTACTGGATCGGTTTTTGTATGTGTTAGCAAGGATTTTAGCAATCTCAGTATTACTAGTAACTGCCTTTCCATTTCTCTCGAGGCTTTTGATATTCTGATTGCTGTTTAATCCAGATATTCTTCTGACTTTGTTCCATACTTCAATCATGGGAGTGTTTGCCTTTAACGTTGATACATATTGAGTCCATGACTGGCGTTTGGCGTTTCTAGTTGTCTTCTTGGCTATTGCACGTTGTTTTGTATATTCAATTTTATTCTCGAGAGTCTTGTAGCGCTTGTATTTGTTAAAAGCTCTTTTGCTAGATTCAACTGCTGTTTTGCATTCATGGTTCCATCATGGGACGGGGTTGCGTTGTTTTATGTATGAAGTTTTTCCTATTGCTCTTTCTGCTGCTTCTGTGATAATGGTAACAATGTTCTTAAGGGTCTCGTCTATGTTTGAGGTGCTTTTAAATGTGGTCATACTGCTTTCGACTAAATTTGAAAAAAGATTCCAGTTAGGTTTTTTTAAATTCCATTTTGGGGTAAATGTCCGTCCACGTTGGTTTTTGTTGTTATGAATAAAAATTGGGTAGTGATCACTGTTATACAAGAAATC
The DNA here is from genome assembly GCF_917563875.1 of Diabrotica virgifera virgifera. Lineage (NCBI taxonomy): Eukaryota > Metazoa > Arthropoda > Insecta > Coleoptera > Chrysomelidae > Diabrotica > Diabrotica virgifera. The sequence goes on from NC_065451.1 coordinate 53,090,128, forward strand.
CAGCCTATCCCAGGTGAGCTGTGGGGTCAGACCTGGTTCGCATATCGTAAGGTCTATACATGAAGATTCACCGTTCTGTATATTAAATCTAGTGGGTCTGCCGTCGTTTAAGACTGAAAGGTTGGACTGTTCAAATATCTCTTCCAGCACTCTTCCTCTGGTATTTATAGTAGAAGAGCCCCATGAAAAGTTGTGGGCATTAAAATCGCCCAAAATAAGCCTGGGTTGGGGAATTTGTTGTAAGAGTTCAGTTAATGCTTCTGAGTCTACTTGCGTTGATGAAGGTAAGTATAAGTTACAAACGTAGATATTTGGACTCGAGTTAACTTTAATGCAAATTGCTTCTAGATTAGTTTGGAGAGGAACTACTGTAGTTTCAATTGACTTTTTTACAAAGATAGCTACTCCACCACTGGCTTTATCTTGGTTAGTTCTGTTTTTGCAGTAATTTTTAAATTTTTTTAAAGCTTGTATGTTTTCATTTTTGAAATTAGTCTCCTGAAGACACATTATATCTGGATTGTGTCTGGACAGAATTATTTGGAGCATTGGAAGGTTATTATAGAAACCGTTAATGTTCCACTGCAAAATTGATGAGAAGCCCATTTATAATAAATAAAACTGAAATTTGGGATTGTCACAGAAGTTCATGACTCTATTCTTGAGAAAACTCACTTTCAGTCTCTGATGCCTCAGTATCCGAGTAAGCCATCTGTAAATGCTTCAATAGTTTCTTTCTAATTTTTGTACATCTAGCTTTAATCGATCTTTGTTTGAAATACGGGTATATTGCTGTTAGCATTTTCACTGAAGCTTCAAATTCGCTAGTGTAGTTTTTTATGATGCTGACTGGGTCCTGTGCACCATAAACATTTTCAAATAGATCGGATATTTGATCAAAATCAAGAACAAATGAAGGGTTTTGCTCTGAGATGAATGCCTTGGTCGTTTCCATGAGTACGTGAGTTGGAGTCTTTCCCTTACTTTTCTTTGGTTTTTTAGCTGGAGCAACATTAGGTTTAACAAATGGTTCAAGACTTTGGTTTTCTGAATTAGCATCTTGCGCTAGAGGAGGTGTAACAATGTCATCCAAACTGCGTTTTGAGCTATTTTGTGTGGCCTGGGTTGTATCTATATTGATAATTGGTTGTGAGGTTGGAGTTTTTGAGGGGTTGGTTGAAAGTATTTCGGAAGGTATGGGTTGCGAAGATGATTGGGAGTGGGGGTTTTGGTTATAATTTTCAGAAACTGATTCTTGGATTGTTTTGCAATTTGCTGCAGTGTGGCCTGGCCTTTTACATGAAAAACAGATCAAGGAATCTTGTGCAAAATAAATTCTATAGTTGGTGTTATCATAATTCATTAATATGGATTCAGGTATTGGGGCAAGCGGTGGTGTGATAAAGATTTGTCGTCTAAAACTATAAATGTGGTTGAATTCCGGCAAACCGGCGCTTATCTTGAGAAATGACATGGTAGACATGGGTTGAAGGCCCAATTTTTCAATTTCTTGAATTAATACAGCATGCGGTATGGAGGGACAAGCGTTTGACAGAATTAGCCTTTGTGATGGAGTGATTAGTTTGCGTGCTTGGATTTTTTGGTTATTAATTTCTATGGATCCTCCATAATTATTCATGAAATTTTCAACAACATTTTTGTTTGCAAGGTACATACACACTCTGCTGTTAGAAAGCCTTGAGGAAAATAGTATATTTTTGGGCTCGATCAACTTTCCTAGTGAAATCAGATAATCTTGAAGTTTAAGGTTTTCAATGGATGGGAATACAATGGCTTGTTCTTTTGTTGGAAATTGTTGTTCAATCAAAGCAATAGAATAAGTTTTAGTAGTGTTTTCCATTTGGGCGCTCCTGTAGTCAGAAGTCCCGGCAGTCGGATTTGACATATTTTATTTATTATTCAAAACTAAGTAAATCCTGAAATACGGACCTGTCTTACAAGAGGTGATTTTATCATGTCGTTATAGATAACGAATAAACGTGTTTAGGGTTTTTTGTATCAAACCGACTTCTGATAAATAATAAATTCCAGTGAAATAACTTTGCTTTATATAATTTTAAAGAGTACTTACGTACAATAATTGAACGCACTATAATACACTTATATATGCGAAAATAAAAATTTTTTACTCATTAGCTACTATCTAAATAACTATTTTGTTTGGAGCTGACAAATACGCACCAACTAGTATACCTGCCAGGACCGAACTCTGTTCAAGAAGATCTGTTTGTCAGTTTACGAGTTATTTTAGTTGTTTATCCCAGACATCGAATGTTTAAACAATCGTTGCTGCCCTAGGAGTATTTTCAGAGTTTTTTGGCAAAGTGCAATGAGTTCTTAAAGACTAAAAGTACTAAGAAAGGAAAAAAAAGAATATATTTGTTTCTTAATTGTTGTTGAACAGGTCGATAAAAAATGGTGAGTTTTTTCCTTATAAGCAATTAGAATATCTTTGTTATTTTTTCCGATAAATAATTATAATTGGTTGTATCAAAAAACTGGTAAAAAACATACATTTATGAAGAAGAAACAACTTTCTAGGACCAATAATAGCCAAGCTGTACTTTTTTTTTGAAAAATCACATCTCGATTGTTTGTAAATATTAAGAGTTGAAATTTTTACAGAATGATAATAAATATCTATATTTTATATTGCAATTGATAAATACGGAATATCTTCTGTTTAAAACGAGTAATAACCCTTTAAAGTGAAGTTACTCAGGCCTGAGAGTTGGGACCATGTGATGGGGTAGATTGTCGGAGTCCAGTTTTGAGCGTCGAGATTTTGCTATAGAAAGTTCAATTTGGAGCGCTTAAAAAATTTTAAAATATCTCAGCTTCCAGAGAACGTAAAGCCTTCATTTTTTTTTAATCTGGGTAACTCGATGAAAGAATAACAACTAGCTAATTTTCATTTACAGGAAAAATCGGAAAATTTTGGAAAATGGACTTTTTTATTCAACATTCATTTACAATGTTAACACTAATATATTTTGATAAATATTTTCATAAAATATTATAAATTTGTAAATAAATATTAAAATATAATTATAGTATATATCTATTTATATACAGGGTGGTTCATTTTATTCGCCTCGGTGTCTGTACGGAAAACGACTTGATTTAAAAAAATTTCTTCATAGACATATACAGGACAATTAATACTACAATCTAAAAATATTGTGAAATATACAGGGTGCTACAAAAAAGAGTGATATATCAAAGATATATTTTTTATGGAACATCCTACAACTGATGAAATTTTTAAATTGCTCTTAAAAAATAAGCTAGACTATACCTAAGTACAGGTTATTTTGATTCATTTAAATTTTTACAAAAATATAAAATTTTAGAAAAAATATATACTTACAAATCTAAGAGTCGGTGACAAATTTTGTCTTAGATCTTCATAATAGATTATTCATATTTTTAAACAAATGTTTATTGGAACAAAATTTATAATTACTTAACCTTTAACTACCCGCGCATCAAGTTATAACATAACTACACGCGTGGCGTACTGTGTACGCCACAAGAAAATACACTTAAAAACAGCGGATTTGTTTAATTTTTTATTTAAAAATACACTTAGTTGTTTGTTATAAACCTTATTCGGCATCAGTGAATACTTGGAGTTCCTTTTGAGTAAGCCAATTGGGATTTATAACTGGAATCATGGAATAACTGGATTCCATGATAAATAAAATTACTAATAAAAAATTTTTTAAATGTGATTTTTTACAGGAGAAAAAGTATTGTTTATAAAGAAAAATATATTTTTTGCCATAATGACTAAAAAACAATTAAAATATGTACTTATATTACGACTTATAGTAAAATAATCCTGGGGTATATTGTTCACCACCGGAAACAACAAATAATAAAATGTAAATTACGATCTTTCCAGAACGTCGATTATAACGAAACTAAAACCAAATTGTAAAGCACATTCCAGTGATAGGTTAGAAAAATAAGCAAGGTCAAACATTGAATTTTTAAATATATTTCCAGTAGAATTCTTATATCTGGCGTCCAAAGTACGCCAGCGCGTGTAGTTAAAGGTTAATAGTACATTTTTAGATTTAAAAACTAATTGAAAACAAAGACCTTCTCAAATTGAAAACAAATTTGTGTATATGTTACAGTTCAAGTTGATTATCCAGTTGGAGTTGACTCCAACTAGTTGGAGTCAACGGCTGGTTTCAGTAAAAGTTGATTATAAATATAAAATGAAGATTTATATTCAACATTTACTAGTAAAAGTAGACTCCAACTAGGAAAAGTATACTTTTCCCAATGCCATTTAGTAAAAGTTGATTCTGATTCACACAAACAGCCGATTCTAGAAATTAAATGTTACTGAATATGTTCAAATTAGTCTAGGCTGTATCGTCGCCCCCGTTAGGTAAATTACTCCGATTCGAATTTTTTGCACAAACTTACTCAAAAAGAGGTCCTTATAACAAATCTACTGGGTGCCAGGCAGTACCTTGATCGATAAATTGTTTAAACAATTCTTTTTGACAAATTCACAAAATAATTTTTTCACTTCGAACATTTTTTTTTTTATCATTTGGGTTATTCTGAGCAAAAAAGGTATTTTGTGATTTTTCTCTAAAATTGATTGTTGTCGAGTTATACGCGATTTAAAATTTGAAAAATGCGAAAATAGCCATTTTCAAGGCTTATTAACTCGGTTAAAATTCATTACTATGAAAGTCCGAAAGTGACCAAATCAAAGTTTACAGCCCCCTCTACAAGATCCAGCAGAAATTTTTGTCATTATTTTATTACTAAGCTTTATCTTTAATTATTAACAATGAGCGCTAAGTGCGTATTAGGCGGCTATCAATGGTGAGTGCTAAAGAGATGCACCATTCCAGCCGTCCAATGGCGAATCTCACTCGCACTTACATTGACGGCTGCCCTCAATACATGTTTAGCGCTCATTGTTGATAATTAAAAATAATATCTTATTAATGAAATAATGACAAACATTTTTTCAGGATCTTATAGAGGTAGCTTTAATCTTTGATTTTTTTTAGTTTCTGACTTTCATAATATATAATATCGTATGGCATTTTTGCCTTTCGGACAGTTCCGGCGCCAATTACATCTTTAACCCTGTTTCAAGTAACTAGACCGACGGCTTAACGTGCTCTCCGAGGCACGATGAGACGGCTCGTGTCATTATTGGAAATGAAAATGTTTTGTCTTTAGCAGGGCTCGAACCCACGTGCACTGGCGTATGAGGCCACCGTTTATGCCGTTACTCCACGGCCGCTCGCTCGACTTTCACAATAATTATCTTTAACCGAGTTATTTAACCTCGAAAATGGTTATTTTGGCGTTTTTCAAATTTTAAGTAGCTAATAACTCGCTAATAACTAGTCAATTTTAGAGGAAAAAAGGCCCAACGGATCTAAAAAAAATTTGTACGAAGTGAAAAAATTACACACACCGGCAAAATTAGCCGAACACCTTAAAAATGGGACATGTTTGATGTCTCGAATTTCCTAAATCTGTTGTCCGATTTAAGTGATTCTTTTAGTAAGATATAGCGTTATTAGTTAAGAATATCGGTGTAATAATATTGTTGCTAGACAGGTACATGTCATTTTATACCGGGTGTTACAATCATACTGTCTTTTTTTCTTAAAGTTCGGAACACCCTGTGGAATATTCTAGTATATATAATATTTTAAAATTAAAACTCGATTGTAGGCTTTCTTAACATTTTCTTTTTTGATTCATTTGCTTACGTTGGAAAATAAAAAAGTTATGTGCTTTAACAACTAGCCATGTTTTTTTATCAATAAATCCTCATAATAGGGGAGGAAAGTATGCTAAATTTGCAGTTTGTACAGATGTCTCCTATTTAAGATTTTAAAGTAACCCCCCAGGTGCCATTCGGTAGATTTTTGAAAAATATTGAATAGGTGTATTTTGCAGTTTTACGATCTGATGTTCATTTCGCGAAATATCGCAGGGTTCGTATTTAAAAATTTTAATTTACCGCCCCCCTCTCCGTGGGGTATCACGGACCCCCACGGAGGTGGGGTGGGGGATTTAATTTAAAATTCCAAATAGGAGCCCCCAATTTTTATTGCAGATTTGGATTCTTCACGTAAAAATAAGCAACTTTTATTCAACACATTTTTTCTAATTATGGATAGATAGCGCTATAATCGGAGAAAAATGATTATTTCAAATGGAAAATTAAATTAAAAAATGAAAAGTCCCCCACTTTATATAAAAATTTAACTTAACCTTTTTCTGATTTTAGCACATACTCTTCACAATCCAATAGGTTCCCATAAAGCTCGAGTAACTGCAAATTTAGTATACTTTCCTCCCCTACTATGAGGATTTATTGATGAAAAACATGGATAGATGTTAACGCACATAACTTTTTTATTGTCACACATAAGTAAATGAGTCAAAAAGAAAAATGTTAAGAAAGCCTAAATCTACAATCGAGTGTTAATTTTAATATTTTACATCTGCTAGAATATTCCACAGGGTGTTCCAAACTTTAAGAAAAAACACAGCATGATTTGTACACCCGGTATAAAATGATATTTACCTGTCTAGCAACAATATTATTACAACGATATTCTTAAATAATAAGGCTATAACATACTAAAAGAATCATCCAAATCGGATCAGTGGTTTAGGAAACTCGAGACATCAAACATGTCCCATTTTTAAGGTGTTCGGCTAATTTTGCCGGTGTGTGTATTTTTGAGAATTTGTTTAAAATCTTTGTTTATCGCCAAACGTCACTAAAATTATTCATTATTGTACTCATTTGCCCTCATTTTCGACAGTAAAGTAACACTTTGTTGTATTGAAAGAAGAATGTTACTTTACCTGCCGCGATAATTAATCAAATTAACCGAGATTGAATGTAAGTGGTCAATGGCAGCAATCGATTATTTGTTTGAGTGAAATTAAAATGTATTTACTTTAATTCTTAAAAATATTGTACAAAATGTATCTTATTATTGATAAAATTTATGTCAAAAAGTAAAATTCTGTAGTGTTTCGCAATTATGTTCATACAAAATAAATCAAAACTTTACAGATTTAGTAATTAGGTAGGTATACAATATTGATAAAACTATCGATTAAACATCAAAACCGGCCATCATGCAAAAGTCATCTGTGATTACTGTCATTACTGTCATACGAATTTTTTATTTCGTCTAAAATTAAAAAAATTTCCTCAAAGTTGTAAGTAAGTGTTAATGTTTTTTATGATTGACGATACAATTTTGTACGCACCACCTCAATACTCTTTATCGAACGCGTCTGTTCCTCTGCTCGTAATATCAGACTCGTTCGATAAAGTGTCACTTTACTGACTGACTTTACTGAAATTGGTTAAACAATTTTTCGACCGCGGTACCGCGTGACACCCTGTGTATTTGTTATAAGGATTGTTATACGGATGTATTTCTTTTGAGTAAGTTTGTGCAAAAAATCGAATCAGAATAATTTACCTAACGGGGGCGACGTTACAGACTATACTAATAAGTAGTTGAAACGGTCAAAACAAAGAAACGTACACTTATTAAAAATGCACTTGAGGTTCTCGTATAATCAACATTTACTGAATCGATCCAGGAAGAGTCAACTCCAACTAGTACAAGTTGATTTAAATGTTTAAAATCAACTTTTACTGCTCGTTTCAATTGGAGTTGACTCCAACTAGTTGGAGTCAACTCTAACTGAGAATCAACTTGAACTGTAACATATACAAAGAACAAAAATGAAAGACTCTATGGACTACCGATGAAAAATATTAACTTAATCATATTTATTTACAAGGGATATAGAGCCAGACTGGAACATTCTGGAGAAATGGTAGAAGATATAGCTATACAAAGCAGAGTTAAAAAAGATGCCCATTGTCCACCGAAGGAAGTAAGCGATAAAAAAAGGTATAAGTTGGAATGTGCATAACGAGTTGAAGGATGAGTTCGCAAATGACAATTGTTTCCTAACCGAACACATTCACCATATACGGAAGTAGATCGACAAGCTTCCCAACTACTCCAACGTAATGAGCCTGAAGATAAAAAAGTAGATCTATAAAGAAGAACAAAACAAGAGAAAGTGACAGTCACGACTAAAAGAAGGAAATGAACATGGAAACATAGAGTGAGAAAAATATAGGAGTGGAAATTACTTGTATAGGAGTTTTCGAAAGAATAAAACAGAAGAGGATAGGCTGATCCAGGCAATCAGCCATCTTTCACTTCTGGTTAAGAGACACAAGAGCGCCCAACACTCTGTAAGAAGGGAAGGAAAGGAAGAAGATTTCTGTTCGCTTCCAAATACCATACACGTATTAATAATAAATTTTATATTTTAGTCCATTCTTTCACGGTTTTTGCTCTAAATTTTAAAGATCCGCTTGGATTGACATGAAATTTGGCATACGTATAGCTTACATGTCAAAGAAAAAAAGTGATATTGTGCCGATGTGTGCTTTTGCCCTGAGGGTGACTTTCACCACCTCTTGGGGGTGAAAAAATATACGTCCAAACTAAATGCGGAAATGGGTAAACTGACTAATTTTAAGTAACTTTTGTTCTATAGAGCTTTTTCGCCAAGTCAACACTTTTCGAGTTATTTGCGAGTGAATATGTTCATTTTTCAACAAAATACCCACATTTTTAGACGAATTTTTGCAAATGACTCAAAAAGTAAGTATATTGCCGAAAAAAATGTTCTTAGCAAAATATAGCCTATAATAAAGTAAAAAAAATGGTGTACGCGTTAGGTCTCTGGATCTCGTAGAACCAGAGTTATAGCCAATGAAAAATATATTCATATTCACCAAATTTCAAATAGAATATTTCGACGTGAAATATCCAAAAAATTGAGCACTTTTTAGGGAAAACCCATTATAACTTTTTTAAAGTGTTTAAAAAAAGCTTTATTTCGGTTTTTACAAAAAGTTTCTAGCATTAGATTTAAGCAAGTTATGCTCAAAATAGTCGGTCTTGACGGTCCAGTTAGCTGGGGCTCAGTCGATCGACAATTTTAGTGGATTTGCGATTTGCGGTCGCTGGTTCGAGCCTCAGCTAGGTCATGAAATTTATAAAAGGCCAACGCCGTAGTATAAAACTCAATAGAGTCTACGGCTTGGTCTGGAATAAACTGGCGTCTGATCGACCTATGGAGGAGCGGTACGGGAAGGGATAAGGGCTTCCGGCTTGGTGATACTCCTCCATAGATCCCTACCGAAGGGCGTTGACGCCTAAGAACGGTGTATACATACATGCTCAAAATAAAGTTGGTCCCTTTTGTTTTTGCAAAAGAAAATCGGGAAAACCACCCCCTAATTAACAACTTAAATGAAATTAATCGTTACCGCTCCACAAATTATTTTACTTATGTCGTTTTTATATGATCTCAAGGGCGCCCATATAAAAATTTTTAGGGGGGGGCCAAACGTGAAGATGTTGCACATTACATTTTGTATATTTCGGATGACAATATATACAGTAGACGCTCTCTATAACGAACACGGATATAACGAGGTTTCGCTTATAACGAGGCATATTTGGTTATAACGAGGAAAATTTAAATCGAAGAATACTTGTTTTTACCTGTTTTTAGCGTTGTAATGGTCATAAATAAATAAATGCCCCAACTACCTGTACATAGAAATGCCCAACATCTGTCTTATTATCGAGGCCAGTGCCGTAATAAACTCGGCCACCTGTAATAAACATCTGCCTGTTTATCGACCGATATTGAATACTACAGGAAATTTACAATTTATGGCGGCGAAGTCTCATATTGTTCACTGTTCAGGTTGACCATCGACATCTAATAAACTACGTAAGAGGCATCAAAACATTTCAATATTATTATTGTTTGATATAACGAGATCCGCTTATAACGAGATAATTAATCCACCATTTCAGTTCTCGTTATAGAGGGAGTCTACTGTAGTTTAAACCACCTAAAAAACCTAGTTTGAACCCTGTTGTGAGAAATTATTCATACATTTAAACACTAGACCAAGTTTTTAAATGGAAATGTCATGGGTACCTTAAATGTTGCACCTCTCTTTAAAACTCGTTTGAAAAGAATACAATGCTTGCAAAGCCTTCCCTTCAACTTTGGCGAACAGACTAACCATGAGTATGTGTCGAACCAAGTTTTTACTTTAAAATCTTAAAAAGGAGCCCCCTTTATTTTTGCAGATTTAGAATCCTTATGAAAAATAAGGCACACATATTCCAAACATTTTTAGAATCGTTGATAGATGGCGCAAATAAATCGCATTTTCCAAATATAGCGCCATCCGTCAACAATTCTAAAAAAGTTCGAATAAATGTTACTTATTTTTTGAGGAGGAAACTCAATCTGCAAGAAAAAACGGGGGTTCCTATTTAAGATTTTAAAGTTAACTCTCACCCCACCTCCAGAGTGTGGAATGAAAAATCCTGTTTGGTGTCATTCTATAGATTTTTGAAAAAATTAAACAGGTGTTTTTTAGTTTTTATCTGGAAGTATATTTCTCGAGATATTAGACCGTTTCTATAATTTTGCTATGGTATCACGATATACCGTTTTTTCCGATTATAGCGCTATGTATCCACAATTCGCAAAATGGCTCGAATACAATTTGCTTATTTTTACAAGGAAAATCCAAATCTGCAACAAAAATTAGGGGTTCCATTTAAGATTTTAAAGTTACCCCCCGCTCCACACCCAGGGGTTGAAGTGGTGGACTTGTTTAGTGTCATCGCATAGATTTTTGAAAATTATTGAACACGTATTTTTCAGTTTTTCGATCCGATGTTCATTTCGCGAATTATTCGACCTTTCCGCTACTTTTGGGACACCCTGTATATAACACTCATTCATCATGAAAGATCACCTGTTTTTCATTTAAATAAAATTGTTCTGTTCATCATAATGCACACTTGAAAAATAATCTACTTACTAAAAAAATACTTATGCAAACTAAAATTTGACTATGTTCAATAAATTTAAAAAATTATTTTTCAGTATGAATTTATTTCGAAATATAAAATATAATTACTTTATACCAGTTCTCAAAGATTATCGGTCAGAGATCGGATTTCTTGCTGATATGTTTTTTTTTTGCAGTATTATAAATGATTCATTTAATTGATAATCTTGGGTGTCGATTACAGTGTATATATGTTTCCCACGCCTCTAATCTCTTTCAATGTTTTCGTTAATAGCATACCGTGATTGTGGGAAATGTGTATTATGCACATTCTATATAGACCACTGTCGCAGACACAAATATTTTCTTAAACTATTAATAACTACCCAATGTGTGAATTTTTTTTATTAATAAATATGTTGTTTCCAATTTATCTCTCAAAATTATCCAATAATTTTTTGACAAAAATACGTTATATAAATTTAATTTTTGTTCTTTCCCGAAAAGCTAGGGGGGGCCACGGCCCCCCCCTGCCCGCGTGTATGGGCGCCTATGTATGATCTGTAAGTTTCATCGATTCAAAGAGCTTATTTTTGAAAAAATTTGGTTTCAAAGTAAAATTTTTAAAAATTTAAATTTTGAGAAATATGCTTTTTTTCAAAATAACTTAAAAATTGTTAGAGATACCAAAGATGTCGAAACACAAAAAAAGTCAGATTTGCTTTTCTGAATATCATGTATTTTTTTGTTTTTTTGTTAGACAAAAATTTATTAAGATTTGGTGTTTCTAAATTTGCATACATTCGTGATCAGTGACTCGTTCAACCCCTTTTAACTACAGCCCTTTTAAAAATAAGGACTTTGAACCGATGAAACTTACAGATCATATTAAACAATATATACACGAGTCAAGAAACTTGTGACGTCGTAACGATTAAGTTCATTTAAGATATTAATTAGGGGGTGATTTTCTCGATTTTCTTACCAAAACCAAAAGGGACTAACTTTATTTTGAGCGTAACTTGTTTAATTTTGATCCTAGAAATTTTTTTTATAAAACAAAAATGAAGCTTTTTTTAAACACTTTAAATAAGTTGTAATGAGTTTTCAGCGAAATGTGCTTCATTTTTGGTTATTTCACGTTAAAATATTCCATTTGGAATTTGACGAATATGAACCTTTTTTTCGTTAGCTATAACGCTGCTTCTACTTGGTGTAGAGACGTGATATATACACCATTTTTTTAAATTTTTTACAGGCTTTATTTTTGCTAAGAATGTTTTTTCGTCAAAATATTTACTATTTGAGTTATTTGCGAAAAACCGTCTAAAAGCGTGGTTATTTTGTTGAAAAATGAACATATTCACTGCCAAATAACCCGAAAAGTATTGACTTAGTGAAAAAACTCTATAGAACAAAAGTTGCTTAAAATTAGCCAGTTTATCCATTTCCTGACTTTCTTTGGACGAATATTTTTTCACCGCCAAGAGGGGGTAAAAATTACCCCCAGAGCAAAAGCACATATCGGCACAATATCACTTTTTTTCTTTGACTTGTTAGCTATGTGTGTTCCAAATTTCATGTCAATCCAAGCGGTTCTTTAAAATTTAGAGATTTTGCAATATTTTACCGTTAAAGAACGGACTATTTCTAATTTGTTTGCTTCTAAAATTCAAGGTTTACGCCGTTTACGGTATTGTTAAAGTTCAAGGTATCAAGTAAATATTTTCCACATGTGTGTGTCAAACTTAATCGTTATTTTTAAAACAATTAGCGCAATATTGACAAAAAATCAAATGAAATTATTGTGTTTAGTGTTTAATTTTGTTCTGAAAACTCCAAAGTCAAAAGCATTTAAAATTTGAGTTATCACTAAGAAGTTTTTAATTTAAACATTAAGTTATAATATTTTTCTACTTACATTCAGTGCCTACAAGCCAGGAAATATCAGGAACATCAGGACATAAAGTAGTTTTAAGTAAAGCACTTGAACAAAACAAAACGATTTTTTATCACATAAAATAATTGATACCTAATTGAAGTGAGAAGTGTATGTTTGTGATATGATGGAGAGTACTTTATAAAGTGTTGTTATTATCTCATCGATAGTAAAACTGGTCGATAATGTTATCAAATTCTTTAAAAATAGTCTCGTTTTGTCGAATATAGTAATCGGAGAATCTATATTTGCATTTTACTTTGATGTCGTACCTTATAACCTTGACGTGATTATTTTTAAGATCAGATGTAATTGCTAAAATGTATAATTTTTTATCATGACTTGATAAATTGTATAATTTTTTATCATGACTTGTGTTATGTAAAATGTAATATTAGCAGAGGCATCAGTGCAAGCTTAAAGTATTTTTTTATCAGTATATTATTATAGGTATTCAGTTAATAAAACCTAAGCGAAAATTATATTAAAACCGATACAGTACGCTGCACAAACCTTATGGAAATTAGGTCCCAGTGGATTGAGCCCATACTTTGGGAAAATACTCTTTGAATCATTGTGATGAAAAGTTCTCATGGGCACAACTCGATCGTATGAAGGTTTTTAAAAATATAGAGGCACAAACTTGGCAAATTATAAGATTTACTGGGTAGTTATTCCAATTCCCTGAGTTACTGGTTATCTGGCAACATGTACAAGTTTGGATCAAAGAACAGTACTAGTAGTCTAGGATTTTGTCCTGGCTATCCAATGGCGAACTTTACTTTGACCTTGACGTTCAACGGAAGTTTTCTTCTAGAGTTTCGGGAGTTTTCGGCATTAATTTGATATAAACAGATTACTCATGGGATTTTGGGATCTCTAAACACGAATATGCCATCAGAATTGACAGCCGGAGAACATGGTGGCCAGGGCCACTGCAAGAGGCGTTATCTTCTATAGAGATTCAATGGTTTTCGGCATTGAATTCATGCAAATGAAATACTGGAGGGTTTTTGAGGTCGCTAAACACGAATATCCGTGCCGTTCCTAGCTTGCGTGGGGGAGGAGTTCTGAACTGAGTAGGGGCTCTTCAGTACTTCACGGAAGACAGACTGGGAGGGGGATGTCCTCAACCCCGACACAACGTGTCCCAATGACTGATAGGGAACGTTCCTGTAGATATGCAGGTCAGGTACGAATAAGGTTAAACCGAATAAGTACCCGCGGATCAACTGAGGGTATGACATAGGGCAGCAGCTACGTCATTATTGCACTGGGGATGTGTGATTCATACAGGTCTGGTGTAAAATACTCAGAGGCGGCAACTACATCTTAGTTCAACCGGCTGTGATACTGCGATCAGGCAGGCAATTGGAAACTACCTGATTATCTTCCCAGAGAGCGTTATAAAATCACGACTAGGCAAGGAAATTCTGTGCTTTGCAATCCGGCTAGCAGCCGGCGTCGTATCGATTCCGGGTCGAATGGTGTGAAATGGGCGACCGGGTAGATGATTGTGGACGACCAGGCAATATCTGCGAAATGGGATATTGGAAGATCAAACTTAGCATTACGTAAAAAACACCGCATCGCAACATGGAATGTTAGGGGGCTGCTAGAGCCAGGTAAATTGTATATATTAGAAAATGAACTGATCAAGGAGAAGATAGATATCTGCGGGATATCTGAGACACACTAGGAAGGCCAAGGACATTGGGAAGCCACTAACTAAAAAGTTTTCATGTCAGGAGCTAACAAATCCGGACAAAAAGGCGTAGCAATATTAATTCAAAAACGTTGGGCAAAATATGTACATGAATACCTTTCAGTAAATGATTGTATAATAAAAAAACCCTAAACGCTAAACCAGTCAAACTGCACATTATACAGGTATATATGCCAACATCCAAAGCGACAAAAGATATAGTAGAAGAAACATACCATCTGATACATGAAACCATCTCTAATATAGCTAAGAAAGAACCAATGATGATAATAGGAGATCGGAACGAAAAAATAGGAAGATCGAAAGTAGACGAACATTTGAAAGGAACGATAGGTGACCATGGCTTATGCTAGCGAAATGACAGAGGTGAACGGCTTCTTCAATTTGCCATCGATATGGATCTCAGTATAGTAAACACAATGTTTAAACATCATCATCGAAGATTATCAATATGGTCTTCGGCTGGAGGACGATACAAAAACCAAATAGATTATATTCTTATCACTAAACGATGGAGGAGCTCTGTAACCAATGTGAAGACAAAGCCAGCTGCAGACTGTGGTTCGGACCATAAAATGCTACAAGCAGAATTTCGCATTAAGTTGCACAGTAAAACAATTGCAAAGAAAAGACAAAAATTGGTTCCAAAACACCCGGAAAAGTTTAGAGAGGCACTAGCAAAAGCCGACCTACCAGTGACTACCGGAGACCATGACAAAACGTGGGAATACACAAAGAAGTTGATCACAGAAGCCATCAACAACACAAACCCCAAAGAAAAAAAAAAGAATGTGTGTACTTTGTACTCACGTAAGAAGTTATACTTCTATTATATGATTTCAACGAAATAAATATACCTACTTTCAACAGGTTATTTGTTTGTATTTAAGGATTAAACTAATTTTTACTTACTACTTTCCAAAAATTTTTACTAAAACAATACTAACAATTAAAAAAAAGTTAGATAAAACACGGAATTGAACCAGGGACCTCTCGATCTTCAGTCGAACGCGCTACCGCCGAGCCAAACTCCCTTTGCTTTGACAGCTTACAAGATTTCTCATACATACTGACAAATTCAATAGACCAAGTGAAAAAATACTTTAAAATTTTAAGTAAATATACTTACTATTATTATAAAATATTTTATTCCCCAGGAGGACAAATCCAAAGACACAAAAATTATAATAATAAATAATACATTTACTAAAAACACTAATATATTTTTTAATGACTTATTTGCGCTGATACATACATAATTTGAAAGATTGGCAACGAACTACATACTGTCTCCCTGCGCATGCGCCAGGCAAGTATAAAATTTCACCCCCGATCGTAAGGAAGTATAACTTTAAAAATAGATAGAAAAAACATTGTATGACTGAAAAAACTCTCAACCTTTTAGAAGAAAGACGAAAACTTAGAAACGGCACGTCAAATTCAATACAAAAAGAAATAGAGATAAGCACCATACCTAAATACAACTATAAAACACTTGTGCGGAAGGAACAAAAATAATTATATAAAAAGCATATGTGAACATCTAGAGGAACATGCTGACCGCCAAGAATCTAGACAACTTTTCTCAAAAGTCAAATATCTAGCGAGAGAATTCAAACCACAGACACAGGTCATCAAAGATAATAGTGGAAATGTACCATAACAAACCCAGACGGTATCGCAGAGGTGTGGAAACAATATTGTGAAATACTATTCTCTAACAACGACCTAGACCATAATACAGACAAAAGAATTATATTGAAATCAGAAATTGAGTCGGCAATAAAAAAGCTAAAATGTAGAAAAGCACAAGGAGAGGATGGAATAACAGCTGAAATACTCAAAGAAATGGGAGAATTAGGGACGGAAGTAATGCTTAGAATTTGCAATGAGGTCTGGAATACCGAAAAGTGGCCAAATGACTGGGGTAAACTCACGTTTATTCCCATATACAAAAAGGTTCTCCGACGTATTGCAGTAATTACCGTTCCCGGCCAGATCGTTGATATCTCACGCGAGCAAAGTACTGCTAACGATAATCAATGAAAGATTAAAATTCATTCTCTTACCGCAAATTCCCCAAGAACAATGCGGATTCGTTTCAGGTAGGGGAACAAGAGAACAAACACATTCTTAATATATTCGTCAAATTATCGAAAAATCTCGAGAGTTTAACATAGAAACATATTTGTGCTTTGTTGACTACTCCAAGGCCTTCGATAACGTAAAATGGAATAAAATGCGGCATACATTTAGAGAAATGGGTACGCCAGGACATCTAATCTATCTATTACAAGCACTTTATGTAAATAACACTGCTAATGTAAGAGTTAATAATGCGGTTTCGAAAAATTCAAATTAAAATCTGGAGTGCGGCAGGGATGTATAATATCCCCCATTCTATTCGATATATTATATAGTGAACACATTATGCGTCAAATTTTTGAGGAATGGTAAGGTGGGGCAACGATAGAAGGAAGAAAAATAAAAAACCTACGTTATGCTGATGACACTGTTATATTGGCTTTTTCGCCAGAAGAACTGGAAGAAATTATGAATAGGCTAGGAACGGTGAGTACGGAATATGGTTTGAAAATAAATATACAGAAAACCAAAGTAACGATCATCCATAGAATCAGAAACAACCAACCGGATATAAGAGATTTGGCAGGTTACGAATTGGTCAGACAATTTACTTACTTAGGCTCCGTTATTACTAACAGTGCAGGATGCGAAGACGAGATCGGTAGGCGCATCATAATGGCCAGATCGGCAACAGCCAAACTCACAAAAATATGGAAGAATACTGACATTACAAAAAACACAAAATTACGCCTTGCTCGAGCGTTAATATTTCCTATCGCCATCTACGCTTCAGAGACTTCGACCATCAAAAAAGCAGATTCAAAACGTATATTGGCATTTGAAATGTGGGTCTACCGGAGAATGTTGCGCATACCATGGACCGCACATCGCACAAATATTTCAATATTAGCCGAACTTAACATAAAAACTAGACTCAGCACAACTATCAACCAAAATATACTGAGATATTTTGGACATATAACTAGAAGAAGAGAAGGCATGGAACGAATGATAGTTGAAGGCAACGTAGAGGGCAGAAGATCCAGAGGAAGATCCTCATTACGATGGTCGGACCAAATAAAGGACATGCCTGGTTACTCATTCTCCGAAGCAAAACCACACGCACAGGAGAGAGAGAATTGGACGGAAAAAGTCAAAAGACTTACATGACGTCACTACATCCTTACGAAGGAGAACATATACAGTAGGAAAAATGAAACAATACCCATGAACGAACATATAAAACACGCTGTATTTTCCTGTCACCGTGTCACACAAATAATTGGCCAGCGCAATTACATGTAATAATTATTGTTACATGTACTTGCACTGGACAATTTTCTTTGTGACACGGTGATAGGAAAATACAGCGTGTTTTATATGTTCGTCCTTGGGTATTCTTTCATTTTTCCGACTGTAGAAGAGGAGGAAACACGATTATGCCATTAGAACTGACTCCCGGAGCACCTGGTTTCCAAGGTCAATGAAAGGACTCCTGGAGTTTCGACGATCTTTGGTACTACATTAATGCAAACGGATTAGTTATAGGTTTCTTGGATTGCTGAACACGAATACGTGATCAGCACAGACACAGGAGCACCTGGTGTCTAAGACAGGTTATCTTCTGGAGTTTCACAGGAATCAAATGGAGGAATAAAATAGATTACTCTTAGGTTTTTGAGGTTTCTGAACATGCATAAACTATCACATCCGACCTACGAATCACACTGAGCCTACGGCATGTATTCTTCTGGAGTTTCGAGGGTTCTTGGCATTAAATTGATAAAAATGGATTACTCGTGGTTTTTGGGGTCGCCGAACGCTAATACGCCATCAGATCCGACCCACGGAGCACCTATCACCTAAGGCACGTCATCTTCTGGAGTTTCGAGAGTTTTCGGTACTAAATTTATGCAAACGGATTGGTATACACCGAGTACTCAGAGGTTTTCTGAGTTGCTGTTCAAAGAAAAAGTATAACTTGATGAAAAGTTTTTTTTGCTATTTGTAGATTTTTATTAAAATAACTATGTTTTGCTATTCAATTGATTTAATTATTTATGGAACGAACGAAACGCGTTATTTATACCCCGTTTAGGCCTGAGCGTCTTCAGTGAGATAATTATTTATAAATATAAACTCAGTTTATATCTGACAATGCTTTCCTTCATTTATTTTAAGATCGATTTACTATATTCTATTTTGATAGTGTTATTCATCATGGTCACTAGATATTCCAGAGCCTTTTATCTAAGTCAAATTCGTGTTCAGCAACCTCAAAATCGCAAGAATAATCGCTTGTATCAATTTAGTACCGAGAACTCTCGATAGCCCAGAAGATGACGTGCCTTAGGCACCAAGTACCCCGATGTCTGTTCTGATGGCGTATTTGTGTTCAGCAGCCCCAAAACCTATGACTAATACCCATCTGCATCAATTTAATGCCGAAACCTGTCGAAACTCCAGAAGAAGACCTGCCTTAGGCGCCAGGTGCTCCGTGGATCGGATCTGATAACGTATTCACGTTCAGCAGCCCCAAAAACATGCGAGTAATTAGTTTACATTAATTTAGTACCGAAAGCTCTCGAATCTCCAAAGCATGACGTGCCTTAGGCACGATGGGTTATTCGTGTTCAGCAACTCCAAAAACCTATTAGTCCAGGGCGCATCTGTTTTGAGATGGACGTTGAGAGGTGACTCAAATTTTTTTGCAGAAATTGCTTGAAAATAACTTATATAATAATATTTGAGTTATCCTCCCACTCAAAATGGTCCGGAACATTGTTTAAATATTCAAAATGTCAAAATATGAAGGAAAAATTCGATTTTTTATTGGTTTTTTGATTATTACTTTAAAACTATTCCTTTCTGAGAAAAGTTGGACAGACATAAAAGTTGCATAATTAAATTTCCTATCATATGGAATTGGTTAAAAATTTAAAAAATAGTCACCCTTGATGCAAAATAGCAATAATTGCGAAAAAAAAAACCATACAATAACAAGTATTCGCATTTTACGTTTTTCAACCATTTATGCTTCACTTAGGACCTTCATATTTTACCCAGAAAAACTTTATGATATAGTAAAACAGCACTATAATTTTCATTAAGATTGGTTTAATAGATTTTGCAAAACAAATTTTGAAATCCAGCTTTCTCAAAAAAATTCATTTTTTGTATATGTTCAGGGCTGAAAATAAAGCAGATAGCAAGTTGAATTTTTTTTTGCTTATAGAAGTGTACTGTACCTTTCATTTGTAATTTGCAAAAGTAGAATCGATTAATTACCACGGCGTCAGGAAATTTTTTAAATAAACATTAATTTTTGGTGCTACGTGCAGGACAGAGGTGTTCGATTCACACAAGTTGATTTCCACCAAAATTTCTTCCAATATTTATCTAATGTATTATTTTCTTACTGTATATTTTGATGTATTTTAATATTTTAATTCCACAAAAATCAAAATAATTTTATTATTGTTTGTGAAATATTGTTTAAACAATTGCATATGTTTAAAAATAATAAACTTTTATTCTCTAAGTTAAAATATATAAACAAAGAAAGTTTTTGCTAAAAAAAGTGTTAATTCAAAGGATAGAGTATGTATTTTTATTTTGCAATAATTAAATTTATTTATTTATATCAAAATGTAATCAAAATTAAAATGTGTCAATCATTATCAAAGGTCATTGGAATGCCCAATGTTTATTTAAAAAAATTCCTGACGTCGTGGTAGTAAATCGATTTTAATTTTTCAAATTGCAAATGAAAGGTACAGTACACTT
Source organism: Diabrotica virgifera virgifera (assembly GCF_917563875.1). Lineage (NCBI taxonomy): Eukaryota > Metazoa > Arthropoda > Insecta > Coleoptera > Chrysomelidae > Diabrotica > Diabrotica virgifera. The sequence goes on from NC_065451.1 coordinate 53,110,627, forward strand.
CTATACGCGAAAAAAAAATTCAACTTCCTACCTGCTTTATTTTCAGTATTGTAACATTTTGAAAAAATGAATTTTTTTGGCGAAAGTGGATTGCAAAATTTATTTTGCAAAATCTATTGAACCGATCTTAATGAAATTTACAGTATTGTTTTGCTGTTTAGTAAAGTTTTTCTGGATGAAATATTAAGGTCCTAATTTTAGCATAAATGGTTGAAAAACGTAAAATGCGAATACTTGTTTTTGTATGGTTTTTTCGCAATTATTGCTATTTTGCAACAAGTGTGACTATTTTTTAAATTTTTAACCAATTCCATATGATGGGAAATTTAATTATGCAACTTTTATGTCTGTACAACTTTTCTCGAAAATGAATACTTTTAAAGTTATAATCAAATAAACGAATAAAAAAATCGAATTTTTTCTTCATTTTTTGACATTTTGATTATTTAAACAATGTTCCGGACCTTTTTGAGTGGGAGGATAACTCAAATATTATTATTTGAGTTTGCAAGCAATTTCTGCAAAAAAATTTGAGTCACCTCTCAACGTCCAAATGTACTAATATTTTTACAGATGCGCCCTGTTCTGCTATGAGTAATCCGTTTGCATCAATGTATTAGCGAAGACCCTCGAAAATCCAGGAGCCCCTGTCATTGGAAACCAGGTGCTCGGGGAGTCGGTTCTGGTGGCATATTCGTGTTTAGTGGCCTCAAAAACCCATGAGTAATCTGTTTATATCAATTTATTGCTGAAAACCCTCGAAACTCGAGAAGTTGACGTACGTTGAAGGTCAAAGTCAAAGTGAAGGTCGCCATTGGATAGCCAGGTAAAAATACTAGACTAGTAGTCCTTTTATTTAATCCAAACTTCTACATGTTGCCAGATAACCAGTAACTCAGGGAATTGGAATAGCCAGTAAATCTTAAAATTTTTCGAGTTTGTGTCTCTATATCTTGAAAATCCTCCATACGATCGAGATGTGCCCATAAGAACTTTTTATCAGGATGCTTCAAAGGCTATTTTCCCAAAGTATGAACTAAATCTACTGGGACCTAATTTCCATAAGGTTTGAGCTGGGTACTTTTCGTCTGTAATATTTAAGTTGAAAATATCAAACAATAATTTACTGAAAGAACACCATTTTATATTATTTATATTTATGAAAAGAGCAACAGTAAACAATAAACATTAACTGTCTCTTTTTCTGGTAGCGCTACAGCCCAGATCTAGACTTGACCTCCTCCAAACGTGCCTCCAAATTTGCCGGTCTCTAGCCGAGCTTCTCCAAGTTGTTAATTGGTCATTAAATGGTCTACAGAATGGTACATTAAATGGTCTATAGAATCTTCCTATTCTGAACCAACGCTTTCATCTCAGTCACATAAGAATCCGAAGAATCTCAGAAGCCCTGTCACCTTAAAAAATCCAATTACCAATTCTCGCAAGAACAAGGATGAAGTAGAAAACACAAACATACGTACAGACAAGCAAGTCATCGAAGTTTGTAAATCTAAGAATCCGTTCCATTCGCCAATAAATTTCGTTAAGAAGGATACTTTAGAACCATCGATAAATCTGGATCCTTTGACCCCACCAAGAGTTCGATTAACCAATAACTCTAATAGTCGATATCTTCTAGCCAGGTTAAGGGAACCGTATATTTTAAAAGCCATTAAACTTCATCTTTCTTATCTACATGACCAACCAGCTTCAGTGTTTTACGATGGATTTACCAACACAAGCGTTAAACTCTTTTTGGCTTCCGAGGGACTTCCCACTAAGACAGAAGATCTACGACAAATTCTGCTAGACTTCAGCAATGCCTATGGAATTGGTCCAGATGAGGTGGAAGCTGATCTTAATGCTTATAGGTTCTTTCTCACTTCTGAAAGAATTATCCACCTGCAAAAATCAAGGGAATGTCACCGAAATTACTATTCCGCTGCCTCTCCAAAACGAAATTTTTAAATAATTGATGGATTCGACCGTTACTTGATGGAAGTTCATTTTATCTCACAATAAAACACTGAAAAACGTTTGTTTTTCTATACTTCCACAAAATTTATTACAACTATGTTATTACTACAGCTGTTTCGGCAAAGTGCCTTTCTCAATTTCGAAATTTTTAAACATCACGACATGTTCTGAGGGACTAGAATCCTCAAATTGTTTTAGTGATAACAACTTTAGCATGGTTCTGATTAACATTTGTTCTATAAGATACAAAACTGATGAATTGTTTTTGTTCCTAGAGGAATTAGGGTTTCCCCCGGTAGTTGCGGTTACAGAGCACTGGCTTGAAGTCAACGAGCCTTTGTTTGTAGATAAATACACCACAATTGCTAGGTATGATCGTCCAAGCTCAGCTTATGGGGGGACACTAATTTTGTCTACGAGTAATGATTTTTCTTTGGTAACAAAATATGACTTTCTGTTAAGTGAAGCCTCCTTTGAGTTTTCCTTAGTTTACAATAAGAATCTTAATCTTTATATTATTTGCATTTATAGATCACCTGCTTCTTCCGTGGAACTATTTTTTCAGAACCTGCTAAATTTGTTAGATGACCTGCCCCATAAAAGTAGAAAAATTTTATGCGGGGACTTTAACATTGATTATGCTGCTGCATGTGCTACACGAATATCCTTGGTCAAAATATTTGAATCGTATGGTCTAACAATGCACGTTGATTCTCCTACAAGGATTACAAAAACTTCATCTACCATAATTGATTATACAGTCTCAGATTTCTCACCACTTGATGTCCACTTTACAATTATTAATACTGGACTATCTGATCATGAAGCAGTTTATACGAAGTTTAATATCTCCAGCAAACCCTCATCGAAAACCCGACGTTTAGGCAGGATTTTTTCCACCCGGAACTTTCGTAAATTCCAAAATTTATGCTTAACCTCTGAGTGGCGCTTTCCTGCCATGGACGTGAATAATAATTTCAGTGAATTCTTAGATAAGCTTATTTGTATCTTCAATAAAGCATTTCCTTTAAATGCAATTAAGCCAAAACATCACAAACCCTGGACTACTAAAGGTATCCGAATATCTTCCAAGAAATTTACTACCAACGTCTCTATCACTGAATGTATCATCAAGTACAGGGCAACCTATCTTAAACTTATAAAATCAGCTGAAAAAGTCTACTACCAGAACCGCCTGGGAAGCTCCAAAAGTGTTGCAAAAGAAACTTGGTCCATAATAAACGATCTTCGAAATAAAACCCACACTGCTCAAACATTTTCCCTTCCAGACCCTGAAAACCTAAATGAATACTTTGTTAATGTGAGTAAAAATATTACATCAACTATTTTGCCACAACAAGATCCCATTTTATATCTCCCTAATTCAAGAAAGGTCTCGAATTCATTCTTTATAAAACCAGTCGTTAAATCTGAACTAATCCAAACAATTAATAGTATCAAAAGCAAATCTTCCTGTAGTACTCATGGTCTATCGATCAAAATGTTTTCTAATCTTCAAGAAAATGTGTTAGAAGTCCTCATCTCACTAATTAATGATTCTTTTGAGAAAGGTAAATTTCCAGAGTGCCTGAAGACAGCCATCATTATTCCTCTTCATAAGGGTGGTGAAATATCTAATACCTGCAATTATAGACCTATTGCACTACTACCGGTACCCTCCAAAATTATTGAGAGACTCATAAAAGCCCGACTTATGTCCTTTGTAGTTGAAAAAAACATTTTATCACAAAATCAGTTCGGCTTTTTAAATAATAAATGCACCACTGATGCCATGTTTTCTGTACTACATGAGGTTTATCAAGCACTGAACAATAATCTTTACACTGCCACCGTTTTTTGTGACTATGCCAAAGCTTTTGATTGTGTAAATCACAACATTTTGATAAAAAAACTAAATTTCTACGGAATTCGAGGCATTTCTTTAGATTGGTTCCAATCTTACTTGGAAGATAGGAAACATTAGAGCAAATGATAAAGACTCTAGTCTCAAAAACATTGTATGTGGGGTACCTCAAGGTTCAGTATTGGGTCCTCTACTTTTCCTTATCTTTATTAATGACATCACTAATTTAAAAATCGATAGAAACATCTTTCTTTTTGCAGATGATACCAGTATCACTTGGAGCAACTCAAATATTGCAACTCTTCATGCTACTATAACTTCTGATCTACTTACAATAAAAACCTGGTCTGACTCAAATTTACTCTCGTTTAACGTAGATAAAACAGTAGCATTGTCTTATAAAGGAGCTCTTCAACCCTTACCTCTTAATAACAGCCAGATCAGTACCGTTGATTCTGTAAAATTTCTTGGCATTTTTTTAGACAGCAACCTTAAATGGTCCCTCCATATCGATTTTTTACGGAAGAAACTCTCTTCGGCCTGCTATGCTATAAGATCTGTTTCGAATGAACTCAATTTAGCATCTTCCAAAATAACATATTTTTCTTTGTTCGAGTCACATCTTCGTTATGGTCTTCATTTTTGGGGTTCTGGTACAGCTGCCCAATTCGATATTATTTTCAAATTACAAAAAAGGGCTATAAGATATGTGTTTGGCCTCAGAAGAACAACACACTGCAGAAGTTACTTCAAAGATCACGGAATTTTAACCCTTCCATCTTTGTATATTTTAGAAACTGTTTGTTTAATTCGTAAACATCTACATGTCTTTCCACCAAGACCTAATCATCACTACTTCACGAGAAATTCTACGTTTGACGTCTATTTGCCGACCCCGTCCTCGGAGTTAGTAAAGAAATCGATATTATATTCCGCAAAAAAAATGTACAACCATCTCCCCCTACAACTAAAATCTGCACCATCTTTTCCCAAATTCCGTAAACTGACAAAAGCCTACCTGTCTGAGAGACCATATTATTCAGTAGAAGATTATTTTAGTCAATAACTAAGAAATTACAGTACCCTTTGCACAAGTAGTATTTTTATTATTTTTTTATCTATATTTGGGTGTCATATGCAGCTTAACTTTTTAACTTTTAAACCTTTTTTATTAATTATTAGGTAGACTATGGATTTGCAATTTATTTAAATTTTTGCAACTGATTATTTCTGTTTTAACTTAGATTTATTTATTTATTTTATTTAACTTATTGACGATTTATGTAATTTTAGTAAATTGGATTGTTACTGTTTTGTTTTTTTTTTACTATTTATAAGCTTTGTCGATAAAATTGTAAAATTTTTCAATGGTAATAAAGCATATTTCTACTATATTCTATTCTATTCTATTCTATTGTCACGTCCAACAAATTCTGCCCTCCGCTGCTATGGCATCTTCCCACTTTTTCTGTGGCCTTTCTTTTGGTCTTGTGCTTTTCACTGTTACAATTAAGAGGAAACAGTAGCGATCAACAGGTAGCGAAAACGCGTTCCAAGATTGCGGCTGTAATTTCGAATATTTTTTCGAGATATTTGGCACACGTATTCGTAATATAATAAAGAATGGCGGTGCAGAACCCAATTTGAAAAATATATTATTATGTGGAAATTACTCTGTAATTAAATACAATATTAAAAAAACGAACCTGTACCGCCATTAAGAAGAACAAAAAAATACCCTTTCTTCAATTAAACTTTTTTATCCGATGCCTAGATTTTGTGTCATTTTGGAACTACTAATGAAATAAAAAATTTTAGTAGTTCCAAAATGACACAAAATCTAGGCATCGGATAAAAAAGTTTATTTGAAGAACGTGTATTTTTTTGTTCTTCTT